>NW_012267308.1:619478-686550 GCF_000151885.1 Dipodomys ordii
GATTCTGATTATTTTTTTTGGGGGGGGGGTCCGGTCGTGAGGCTTGAACTCTAGGCCTGGGCACTGTCCCTCAGCTCTTCAACTCAAGGCTAGCACTCTACCACTTGAGCCACAGCGCCACTTCCGACTTTTTTCTTTTTGCTTATGTGGTGCTGAGGAATCGAACCCAGGGCTTCATGCATGCAAGCTGAGCCACCTTCCCAGCCCCGATTCTGATGATTTTTGTTCTATCTTGTTTATAAAAAGAAAAAGAAACACACACACACGCACATACACACACACACCAGTGGGGCCCCTAAATATGTTTTTGACTGTTTCTGGCCCTAGCCCGTCATCCAAGCCAGCATTCTCAGAGGAAGCAGTCAGGAGAGCAGGGGGAGACAGATTTCACTGAAGTCAGGCCCCCCTGCCTTAGGGTACGTTAATAATGCTCCCTCAACTTAAATCTCTGCAGAACTTGCAGGCAACTCAGCAGAAGGCATATAAAGGAGCCCAGCTCTGATCCAGCCCCTCCTCTCCAACTCAGAGATTCCATTTCAGGTGAGAACTTCATTGAGGATGGCCTCACAGCCACCTGGAAGGGACCATACATCTGGATCATCTCCCCCCACCCCCACCCCCTCACCCCCACCCCGTGGTAAAAGTAGATGGGACTCTGCCTGGCTTCACACACAGCTAAAACCTGCTGACTCAGGACGGAAGGCACACACCACTTCGGATCTGCTGGAGCTAAGACTTTCGCATCACGTGACCCATCACCCTTTCTGTCAACCCCTTCCCCTGGAGCCTCCTTTGTGTCTGTGATGCAGATATTTGTAGATCTGACCCAGCCTGACCTCGGAAAGGATTGCTCGTTGTGTTTGAGTCCAAAGCCTCCAGACTAGATAGGGGTCAGTCATACAAAGCCAACTTTCACTGCTACAGACTCCTCAGATTGCAGCTGGGATCAGTACAGACACCAAGCAAAGAGGGGTCTCTGCATAACCTCCGGGAAAACGTGAAGTGTTTGCACTAATAAAACAGATCTAGGGTAAGAAAGCCTCCCTCCTAAACGTTGTTTCAACTCGTAATAACTGGATCCTAAAGGCCCAGTCCACCCGCTCACTAAAGAATCAACGATTTCACTGATGTGCATAAAACCAGTGGGGAATGAACTCAGGATACACAGATGCCACCTTGGCAGCGTGGTGGACGGTAGGAAATTGAGTTTAGCTGGCACCAACTTGTCTTCGCGGTGGAGGAAGGTGAAGTCCCCTCCCAGGGAATGGGCATGCCTGAACTCCTAGAGGCAGGGCTAGGACTTGGACAACGGGTTACTGGACCTGCTTGTTCTATACCACGAACTCCAGCTCTTGCTGTTGATCTGGTTTGTTGACATTGTTTTTCGGCTATTTGCTTTGCTATCCTCATGGCTTAGTTTTCTTTTTTTTTATTTGCCAGTCGTGGGGCTTGAACTCTGAGCCTGAGCGCTGTCCCTCAGCTCTTCAGCTCAAGGCGAGCACTCTACCACTTGAGCTACAGCGCCACTTCCAGGTTTTCTAGTGGTTTATTGGAGACAAGAGTCTCACGGTCTCTCCTGCCCGGGCTGGCTTTGAACCGAGATCCTCAGATCTCTGGCTCCTGAGTAGCTAGGATTACAGGCGCCTGGCTTCATGGCTTAGTTTTCCAACCGTGTTAAGTGTATTTAAGGCTACAGGTCTTCAGACAGGAGACTACCATGCAGTCTCTGGCTTTTCTGTACCTCATAATGGAATTCTCATAAAATAGTACTACAGGTGTGTGCCACTGCACCTGGCTATTCTAATTGTTAAAACTCAATCCCTTGTCATTTTTTGTTTTTTGACCCAGTAACTACAGGCTGTGGTCAGTTCCCTAAAGAAACAGAAAGAACAATGGGGAAAACATGCTTTCAGGAAGCCATGCTTTTGTTTTATTCTTTTGGTGCCAGTAGGGAGGCTTAAACTCAGCACTAGAGTGCTTTCTTCCCTTCTTGGACATCACAGGTTTGTTGGGATCCAAATCCACTGCAACACAAACCCCAGCTGGTCTCAAACACCCGCAGGATTAGAACTCAGCACCAAGGTTGCATCTGCGGCCGAGCAACCCCCGGCTTCCAGTGAGAGACAGCCATCTAGTTCCTATATTGAATCTGGGCCCCCAGATGTTTGGTGAAATAGCAGATCACGAGGGCCAGCAGCTGCTGCTGGTAACTCTCGCTGCCCGTGACCAGCTTTATGAGCTGCTTCACGTCCGTCCAGTCCAAACCCCGCAAAATGGCCATCGCTTGGGCAAACAGCTTCTGCTGCTCAGAGGCGGGCAGCTCCATCAAGATCTGCGGGACTGGCTTAAACTGGCCTCTGGTCATCCAGGCTCCGAGAAGACCCCCGACAACGCCCCCTAGAAAACACAAAGGCCAGAGAGTCGTTACTGGGCTAACCCAAGGTTCCCACTCAAAGCCTCTCCATACTGTGAAGGAAAGGTTTTATTTTATTTTTATTTTTTTGTGGTTGGCATTGTTCTTTGGGGGTATTTTTGTGCCAGTCCTAGGGCATGAACTTGGGATCTGGGCACTGTCCCTGAGCTTTGTTTGTCTCGGGCTGGTGCTCTACTACTTAAGTCACTGCTGTGCTTCTGGTTTTGGGGGTGGTTCCTTGGACAGAGGAGTCTCACAGATTTTCCTGCTCAGATTGGCTTTGAACCATGATCCTCTCGATCTCAGCTTCTTGAGTAGCTAGGATGACAGGTATGAGCCACCTGAAGTGACTTAGGATTTACAGAAATTGAGCACTGGTGGCTCACACCTGTCATCCCTAGCTACACAGGACACAGATCTGAGGATTGCATTCAAAGCCAGCCAGGGCAGGAAAGGTCCTGAGACTCTTTATCTCTAAAGAGCCATAAGAAACCTGCAAGTGGAGCTGTGGCTCAAAGTGGTAGAGTGCAGTCTTGAGCAAAAGGGCACAGGGACAGTGCCCAGGCCCTGAGCTCAAGCCCCAGGACTAACAAAAACAAGTTTTATGGAATCTTTAATTTTTGTTGTTGTTGTTGTTGGTTGTGGGGCTTGAACTCTGGGCCTGGGCTCTGTCCCTCAGCTCTTTAGCTCAAGGCTAGTGCTCTACCACTTGAGCCACAGCACCACTTCCGGTTTTCTGAGTGGTTTATTGGAGATAAGAGTCTCTCGGACTTTCCTTCCTGGGCTGGCTTTGAACCTCAGTCCTCAGATCTCAGCCTCCTGAGTAGCTAGGATTACAGGCGTGAGCCACCCAGTGCTCAGCATCTTTAATTATTGGATACCCAAGTATGTCTCTTGCCCTAGTTGCCCACACTTACAGATACACAATGAAGCCCCCTCTCCATTCCCCATCTCCACTGAACACCTGTGCTGATCAACACCCCCTACACACACACACACACACACACACACACACACAGAGGCCAAAGAAAGGCACCGTCCCCCTCACACATTTCACCCAAAATAAAACTTCTGTCATAGATAGGCACCAGAAGCGCATGACTGTAATACCAGCAACTCTGCTCCCTAGTGAGCGAATAAAAAGCTGAGCTGGGGGACAGCCAGCTAAGCAAGAGCGTGAGGTACTGTCTCATGGACTATCCTGCCTGGGCTGCTTCTAACTGTGATCCTCTAGCATGCTTTCAAACACTGTTTGAACAACGCCAGCCCAAACAGCGGTGTGTGTGTGTGAAAGAGTCATACTTACCAACAGCTATTCCTGGAGGGCCACCAACCATGCCACCGATCAAGGCTCCGGCTCCAGTGATCAGGGCGCCCTTCCCAGAACGCTTCACAGCAGCCTGCATTTTTTCCTGCTTACAGATGAAGCAGAGCAGCTGCATGATGTCTTGGACCTTGGTGGACATAATGATCACCCTGTGGAAAAAGTACAAGGGAGAAAAATGCCAGAAGTGGAGCCGTGTTTTAAGTGGTAGAGCATCAGCCTGAAGCAAGGAAGTTAAGGCTCTGAGTTCCAGTCCCTAGTATCCGCAAAAACAAAACTAAAAGTAAAATAGAACAGGAAAATAGCGGGGCTGGTTCTGTTTCTTACAGCCAGGGTGGGGGAGAGGAGGCCTTCCTCTTCCTCTTCAGGCCGATGTGTTGAGGGAAGGGCTGGAGAAAGTGGGCTTGGTATTGACCAAGCACTTTTGGTAGTGCAAGCATTTGTGTGTATGTATTTTTGTGCCAATGCTGGGACTTCTTCCTTTCTTTGTTTGTAACACTATCAGAGATGAAGCCCACTATTAAATGGGTGTGATCACCAGCACTGCTCAACAGACAAATATGCACACTAATAAAAGGAATTTTTAAAAAAGAGACAAGGCCGCGGTCCTCAGCGCTTTCTGCGTCTGGGAAGTTGCACAGCTTCGGTCCTGGGCTTGTGCACACTCCTCCTGCGTGTGCACAGGATACAGACCCGCCTGGCTTGGGGCCGCAGGCTGCGTTTCACTGCCTGAGTCAGGGCCAGGGCCAGCCACACTGCACGGCTGGCTTTCTGCCGCTGAGCTGGGGATGGGCGTCTCCTGACTGTTCCTGCCCTTTGGTGGGGGGGGGGGCTGGCTTGGAACCGCGATCCTCTGGATCTGACACGCCTGAGTCCCTCGGTGCCCGGCTGGCCTTGCTCTCCTGGGTGGCAGGAGCGCAGGGCTGACCCTCATGGCCCGGCTGCCCATGGCCCCCGCCCCGCGAGTCCGGACCCATCTTAGCCCCGCACCAAACCGGAGTTGGACCCCCTCTCCCCCCTGCCGCCCCCCCCCCGCCGCCAGCCGGCTGTGCGCATGCTGGACCAGGCATCGGCTCGTGGGATGCGCTCATCTGCATCTCACACACCCACTCCCGGGACTACAGGCAGGTGAGCGCCGGTGTGTCCGGATGCGCCGTCTTAGGTGAAGCCTCTGGGTGCCTCAGTTTCTCCCAGCCGCGTCCCGGGCCCCGGGAGGCTCTCCTGGGTCCCAGATCGTCCCACCCCGCCCCGCCCCCGAGGCGCCCGGTTACCTGCTCTCCCGGCTGCTGCGGCGCCGAGCCCGTGGGGAGTCTGAGGCCGTGAACCCTGATCCTTTAACCCTGATCCCCCGCGCAGGCCCCGCCCTCCAGCCTTCGGAGAAGGGCGCTGCCCGCCCATCCCTGCTCCGTTGGGGCAGGATCCGGGACGGAAGCTCGTCCCCGATTGCTGGTCAAGGCCGTAGAGATGGGTCCCCAGACCCCCCCCCACCCCTGACACCATCCCCCCGGCGCATGGACCCCGCGCCCCGGGGCAGGAAGCCAGAGGTGGAAAGCCGGGGAACCGAGGCCAGGCCTGCGGACACCCCAGGGCTGGCCTTGAACCAGCTACAGTCTGGAGATGCTTCCAGAAGCTTTCCCAAGGACCATGGCCCCGAATGTGTCAAGTAGGCAGTTTGGGCCAGGGGAAGGGGGGATCGGGACGCCCAAGGCCACCCGGCCAGGAAAGGCCCCCCGTGTGGCCGCTGCCGTCTGCCGCGCTAGGCCGGGGTACGGGGCACCCACAGGCCGCCTTCTGTCTCCAGGTGACACGGAGCCTGGGGTTGAGCCGGGCAGCCGGGGCTCGCGCCGCAGTCCCAGCTAGAGCGCCCGTGGCTGCCGCGCAGTCACCGCGCTTTGCCGAGCCAGAATCTGGGGCTTGGGCTCGGATGACTTCCTCGGGCCAAAGTTCACCGTCGGTGCCAAGAACAAACCGTCCAGGGCTTCGTGTCCGCGCCAGGGCGCGCGCCCGGCGCCCGGGGCCCTGCGCACGGCGCCCTCTGGCGTCCGGTCTAGGAACTGCGCCTCCCGACCACCGGGTCCTCAACCTGGCAAGTTAGGTACCAAAAGGCTCCGGAGGGATGCTGACCCGGAAGGAGCATCAGAGTGGAAGAGGAGATGAGCTGTTCACCACAGGCCGGAGGCTCCTCCCCGGGAAGCTCCTCCCACTGGAAGCTCCTCCCACTGGAAGCTCCTCCCACGAGACTCCTCCCACCAGAACCTTCCCCCCCACCCCTCTACCGAAGATAACGGAAGACCCCCGAGGGCCAGCCTGCGACCCCTGTGGCTGGTCAGATCCCAGGACAGGGAGATCCCCGCCTGAGTCGCTGGGCGCCCTGGGGACGGTGAGGAGCTCTGATGTCATTTTGTGGGCGGGGGCAGGGGTGGAGTGGGGGCGGGGTGGAGAGGGGACAGGGGTGCAGTGGGGACAGGTTGGGGGGTTGTAAGGACCTGGAGGAATAGAATAGCCCAGCCACAGCCATCTCCTCCCCTCAGTCCTCCGCCTCCTCTCATCTTCATTCTCCTCCTCCTCCCTCCCTTACTCCTCTTTCCTCCATTCCCCTCTGTAAGGTCCGCTCCTGGATGGCCAGCAGACTCCACCCTCCTCGCAGCAAAGTCTCCACCCAGTACCTGCGTTACCTAGGCAACTGGCACACCTGGAAGAGGTCACATCTGAATTTGATGTGGCCACACCTTTCTCCACCCATACCCTAGATAAGGCCTAGCCCAGGCCCAGACCCCCTCTCTGCTCTTTTCTAGCTCTTTCTCAGCTCTTTCCTTCTCTTCTCTTTCCCAGCTCTCTCTTCTCTTTTCTAGCTCTTTTGTTTTTTTTTTTGTCGGTCGTGGGGCCTGTACTCTGGGCCTGGGCGCTGTCCCTCAGCTCTTCAGCTCAAGGCGAGCGCTCTACCACTTGAGCTACAGGCCACTTCCGGTTTTCTGGTGGTTTATTGGAGATAAGAGTCTCACGGTCTTTCCTGCCCGGGCTGGCTTTGAACCGCGATCCTCAGATCTCAGGCTCCTGAGTAGCTAGGATTACAGGCGTGAGCCACCAGCGCCCGGCTTCTTTTCTAGCTCTTTCTCAGCTCTTTCCCACCTCTTTCCCAGCTCTTTCCCAGCTGTGTGGAGGGCCATCATGGCCTGGTGCCAGCCAGAACAATGAATAAACCTACCCCTTACCTGAATACCACGTGTGTGGTGCTGTTCTTACTCGGCTATCTCTTTGTAGAAACCTAACACCCTCCCCTCTCCTGTCAAAGGACTTTATACAAACTAAGGAATCACACCACCACGAACCTACTCCACAGCTCATTAAGCCAACATTCTTGCTTTGTCTTCCTTCCTTCCTTCCTTCCTTCCTCTTCTTTCTTCCTCCCTCCCCCTCTCTCTCTTTCTTCCTTTCTTCCTTCCTTCCTTCCTTTCTTTCCCTTCCTTCCTTCCTTTCTTTCTTTTTTCTTTCTTTCTTTCTTGGTCCTGGACTTGAACTCAGGCCCTGGGTGCTGTCCCTGAGCTTTTCTGCTCAAGGCTGCCACTATACCTCAATGAGCCACAAAACTGCTTATGGCTTTTTGGTGGCTCATTGGAGATAAGAGTCTCATGGACTTTCCTGCCCCATCTGGCTTCAAGCAATGATCTTCAGATCTCAGCCTCATGAGTAGCTAGAGTGACAGGCATGAGCCACCAGCACCTGGCTCTTCTTTGAACTTCTAGTTAATGCACATCAAAGTGGTCCATACCTTTCCTGACACCCAAGCCAGTGAACGTGGACCCAGGAGCTCCGCTTGCTGGCTCTTCTTCCACACAAGGGAGTAGGGAATATTGTCCAGAGAAACAAGGGGACTCCTTGGGGCCCCTGAAGACCTGGAGAAAGAAAATAAAGATGAGCGAAGCAGCAGTCAGGGCTACAATGGTCTGGTTTGAAAGCCAACCCAGACAGGAAAGTCCAGGAGACTCTTAGATCCAGTTAACCAGCAAAAAGCCAGAAATGGAGGTGTGGCTCAAGTGGTAGAGCACCAGCCTTGAGTACCAAAAGCTAAGCAAGAGTGCGAGGCCCTGAGTCCAAGTCCCAGTACTTGTGTGCGCGCACACACACACACACACACACACACACAAGTAAACACATCTTGAGTGTTTTCTTTAAAATGTGTTGGTATATCATACAGCTATGTCTTGCATACTTTGTTGTCCACAGAGTGAGACTGTCCTAAGATCCCTTGTGCTCACAAGTCTGTTCCCCAGACAGATGGGACACAGATGCGAATCTCAGCCAAAGTGTGGTCAGGTGGAGTGAGGGAGAAGGTGGGGCCCTGCCACAGGGGCTCCCGATGTCTCGCACAGAAGTGGAGCAGCCTCTCCCATCTCAGAAGAGCCTGCGATGACCTGCACACTTCTTCTTTTCCCTTCTCTTCACTTCACTTCAAGTTTTCACCCTGAGTGATTCCTTTCAGAACGGCTCCAACGTGCTGATGTGTCCCCTGCATACGAATTACCAAAGAAAGCAGTCAGTCCTCGTCAGAACTCACCAAAGCCTTTCAGCCAAGCAAGTTTAAAACTTCTAAGCCCTATGAAGGCAGGTGTGTGTGTGTGTGTGTGTGTGTGTGTGTGTGTGTGTGTGTGTGTGTGTGTGTGTGTGTGTGTGTGTGTCTTATCTGTTCAGTCCTGGGGGTTGAACTCAGGGCCTGGGCACTGTTCCTGAGCTATTTTGCTCTACCACTTGAGCCACAGCTCTGGCTTTTAATAGTTCATTAGAGTTGAGTCACACAGACTTTCCTGGCCAGGCTGGCTTTGGACCATGATCCTCTTAGATCTCTGAGTAGCTAGGATTAGAGATGTGAGCCACTAGTGTCCGGATTGCAAACCCTCATTTTAAACACACAGGCAGCACGTGTTCAAGATTCAAAAGGCAGGTAACTTCTTAGACAGCAATCCATGGCAGAAAATCTCTTGAAACCAATTGCCACTAACTGGTTTTTGCCCAGCCCAGCGTCCCGGGGAGCTCAGGACATTAATGGAAGCTAACACCAGGGGGTGCTGTCGGCCAGGAAATCCGGGCGTGGATGCTGCCCCACAGGGCATTAGGTTCTGTTTCTCCGTTGACTTCAACCAAAAAAACAGCAACATGGGGCTGGGACTGTGGCTCAGTGGTAGAGTGCTCGCCTAGCATGCATGAAGCCCTGGGTTTGATTCCTTACTACCACATAAGCAGGAAAAGCAGTAAGTGTTGCTGTGGCTCAAGTGGTAGAAAAGAAGCTCAGGCACAGTGCCCAGGCCCAGAGTTCAAGCCCCAGGGTTGGCGAAAGAAAGAAAGGAAAAAAAGAAAAAGGTATCTGAGGACTAGAGATAACAAATAACAGGACCTTCCAGTTTATTTGTTTTACTTTGCGCTGGTATTGAGTCTTGAACTCAGGGCCTTGGTGCTGTCCTTTGCTCAAGGACCACAGTCTACCACTTGAGCCACAGTGCCACTGGTTTTTCTGGTGGTTCACTGGAGATAAGAGTCTCCTCAACCGGGGCTGGGAAGGTGGCTCAGTGGTAGAGCGCTTGCCTTGTATGCCTGAGGCCCTGAGTTCAATTCCTCAGCACCACATAAGCAAAAAGAAAAAAGCCGGAAGTGGCGCTGTGGCTCAAGTGGTAGAGCGCTAGCCTTGAGCTGAAGAGCTGAGGGACAGCACCCAGGCCCAGAGTTCAGGCCCCACGACCGGACCCCCCCCCCAAAAAAAAAGAGTCCTCAACCTTCCAGGCTGGCTTTGAACTGCAATCCTCAAATCTCAGCCTCCTGAGTAGCTAGGATTATAGGCGTGAGCTGCTAGTGCCCAACTCTTCTCATTCCCTCTTACTTAGACTCCTAAGAATTGCTAGTCTACTTCCCTCCCTCCTTTCTTTCCTTCTTCTCTTCCTTCCTTTCCCTCCCTCTCTCCTTTCCTTCCTGTCCTCTTCCCTTCCTACCTCCCTGTCCCCCTCCCTTTCTCCCTTCCTCCTCCCCTTCTTGCCTACCTGCCTTCTTTCCTGCCTGCCTGCCTTTCCTTCCTTTTTTTTTCGTCCTTGCTTGCTTGCTTTCTGTCTCTCCTCCCCTCTTTTTCTTTCCCTCTTTCTTTTTTGGTTGGACTGGGATTCCAACCTAGGGCCTTGCTGAGAGGAAGGAAGGAAAGGAGGGAGGGAGGGAAGGAGAGAGGGAGAGCAGCCACTTTAAATTGTTATAAGTGAGCCGGGCACCAGTGGCTACAACTGTAATCCTAACTACTCAAGAGGCTGAGATCTGAGGATCGCGGTTCAAAGTCAGCCCAGGCAGGAAAGTCCATGAAAGTCTTATCTCCAATAAACACTCAGAAAACCAGAAGTGGCACTGTAGCTCAAGTGGTAGAGCACTAGCCTTGAGCTAAAGAGCTGAGGGACAGCGCTCAGGCCCAGAGTTCAAGCCCCACGACCGACCAAAAAAAAATTGCTATAAGTCATTCTCCATGATGCATGACTGTAATTCCAGCTCAACAGGAGACAGAGGTAGGAAGGTCGTGGTCTAATGCTAACCTTGGACAAGCTGAAGCTGAAAATAACTAAAGCAAAAAAGGAAGGAAGGAAGGAAGGAAAGAAGGAAGGGAGGGAGGGAGGGAGGGAGGGAGGGAAAAGAAAAGCCAGTCACTGGTGGCTCACACCTGTAATCCTAGCTACTCAGGAGGCTGAGATCTGAGGATAGTGGTTTAAAGCCAGCCCAGGTGGAAAAGTCTCTGTGAGACTCTTATCTCCAACTAAGCACTCAAAAACTGCATGTAGAGCTGTGGTTCAAAGTGGCAGAGTGCTAACTTTGAGCAAAAGAGCTCAGGGACAGCATCCAGAACCTGAATTCAAGCCCCATAACTGACAGAGAAAAGAAAAGGAAAGGCTAGGAGCATGGGTCAAGTGGTAGAGAGCGTGTCTAGCAAACATAAGACGGAGCTCAAACCTAGTAAGATTTGGTGAGTATATTCCAAATTGAGCTACTGAAAATCAACTTCTTTTCAATAGCATGCAACTAAATTAAATTTTTAGTGATATCTGCCACTGTTTTCTAACTCTTCAGACAAAGAATGAAACAAACTGTTGATCTTCCTTCCTTCCTTTCTTTCTCTCCCCCCCCCCACCCCCCATCATGGGGCTTGAACTCTGGGCTTGTCCCTCTGCTCTTCAGCTCAAGGCAAGCACTCTACCACTGGAGCCACAGCACCACTTCTGGTTTTCTGGTGGCTAATTGGAGATAAGAGTCTCACAGGCTTTCCTTGCCTGGTCTGGCTTTGAACCTCGATCCTCAGATCTCAGCCTCCTGAGTAGCTAGGATTACAGGGGTGAGCCACCAGCGCCCGGCCTGGCCATCCTTTATGAAGGTAGTGAAAGAACAGAGAGCTCCCAGCTGTGGCTCACGCCTGCAATCCCAGCTACTCAGGAGGCTGACAGCTGAGGACTGTGGTTGGAAACTAGCCAAGGCAGGAGAGTCTTATCTTCAATGAACTAGCAAAAAGCCAAAAGTGGAGGTGTGGCTCAAGTAGCTAGTACTGAGGAAAAAAAAAAAAAAGCTCAGGAACTAATGCCCAGGCCCTGAATTCAAGTCCCAGGACTGCCTCCAAAAAAAAAAAAAAAAAAAAGGACACAGAAGTAATGGGAATTATATTAGATAATATCTATGACTTCTAAGATGTATCATATTTACTTCTGACCACCATGGGGTGGTCACACACACACACACACACACACACACACACACATTTTTCTAAAAGCAATAGCGGCTTTACCTAGTGAAATTTAAACAGCTCCCTTTTGATCCCCTATCCAACCGGTGCCCTGTGGATGTCTTTCTTTTTACTTTTTTTTTTTTAGTGGTTATCTGGGCAGACTGCTTCAAAGGCTTCCCTGTGAGTCATGCAGGGGCTGACAGCTATCTGTCCATCCGCTTGAAGAAATCCCAGGGACTGACAGGCCCTTCACCCCTTCAGGATCACATTCCATCTTTTCCTGCTGCTTTCTAGTGGCAGGCAGGGGCCAGATCTTGAGGTCTGGATGTTACCCTGATAGTGAGCAGGTTTTTTTGGTGCTAAGGTTTGATGGTGCGGGGGTGGGGGGAGGGGGAGTTGCTGGAAAGCATTGGTTGAAGATGGAGCTATGGCTCAAGCGGTAGAGCACCAGCCTTCAGCAAATAATGCTTAGGGCAGCTCCTAGGCTCTGAGTTCAAGTCCCAGGACTTGAATAAATAAAAAGCATGGAGAAGGAGCTGCCATTAGCCAACAGGCCTCAAGCTTGACAATGAGGCACGTACAAGGCCCAGGCTCCCTGCCTCCAGCTCCCGGCAGACATGGTGAGCCGGGGCTTAGCAGGGGCAGGAGGCTGCGTACGGACCCAGCTTGGACGTCCTCAGTGTCTGTTTCATATTTTTACATTCTGATTATTTCATAAATGGCCGTGTGATGGAATCGCTTGCTAGGAAGCTAAAGATACCCCTCACTGCCTAAAAATACACCCGAGCTGCTAAAAATTCAGCATTCTTCTCTGGCATGCGTGCCTCTGCCAGCTGGGCCTGTCTGCTTCTACTCCGCCACCATCAGCAGCCACGAACAAGATGGAGAAAAGCCAGCGACTTCCACAGGCTGAGGAGCAGGTCTGCTTCTGTCTGTTCTGGGCCCAAACATGTCACAGTTGTTGTAGAGATTTTACTTTTTGTTTGTTCTTTTTTTTTTTAATGCCAGTCCTGGAGCTTGAATTCAGGGCCTGGGTACCACTATCCCTGAGTTTTTTCACTCAAGGCCAGTGCTTTACCACTTTAGCCACAGCTCCACTTCCAGCTTTTTGCTGGTTCATTGAAGAGTCTCACATACTTTCTGGCTCAGGGTTGACTTCAAATTTTAATCCACAGATCTCAGTCTCCCAAGTAGCTAGGAATACAAGCATGAGCCACTGGTGCTGGTGAGACTTTTCATTCTTTGTCTTTCTCTGTTTCTCTCTCTTCCTCTACTTACTTCCTCCTTTCCTTCCCTTTCCTCTCTTTTCCTTCATTCCTCCATCCTCTCTTCTTTCTGCCCTCCTTTTCTTCCTTCCTTCTCTCCTTCCTTCCTTCTTTCTGCCCTTCTTCCCTCTCTCCTTTTCTCTCTCCCTTGTTGCCCCCCCTATCCTGTCATCCCCACCCCTTCCTTCACTTAAAAAAAATCGCTTCAGCTGGGCACTGATGATTCACACCCATAGTCCCAGCTACTCAGGAGGCTGAGATCTGAGGATCTCCATTCAAAGCCAGCCCCAGAAGGAAAGTTCATGAGACACCTATCTTCAATTAATCACCAGGAAACTGGAAGTGGCACTGTGGCTCAAATGGTAGAGTGCTTGCCTTGAGTTGAAGAGCTCAGGGACAGCACCCAGGCCCAGAGTTCAAACTCCAGGACCGACAAAAATAAATTGCTTCACTTTTTTTTACTTGTTTCTCTTTTCTACTTGTTTCAGTACTTAAGGAAAAAGTTTTAACCAAGCACTGCCTTCCCCCACCATCTTCCCCTTCTAATCCATTAATCCACATTTGCTACGTATTTATTTTCAGACTAGAGGGAAGGTTCTTTGGTTTTTATATACATCGCCTGAAGTCCAAATAAGAATCAATCTATGAGCGAGGTGCTCATACCTATCATCCTAACTACTCAGGAGATTGAGATCTAAGGATTGTGGTTCAAAGCCAGCCCAGGCAGAAAAGTCCACAAAACTCTGATCTCCAGTGAACTACCTACAAAACCAATAAATTACATTCACCCTTATTTCCAGGGAAACCCTTTTATGCAAATATCTGCCAGAGAAATAAATCAGATAAATTAATCAGAACGCCTACCCCACCCCAAACCACACAGCGAACGGTAATGGTTAACAGACCAGTTAAAAGAATCAACCTATTAGATAAATAAATTTGCTCGACACCAATTTCTGTCAGCTGTGTACTTCAGGGGACCCTTTTAAGGAGGAGATTTACAGCGTACCCCCTGGGTCTGTGTAATTCCGCCATGGAAGGCCTTACTTGGGGAGAGGATGAGCAGCCGATACTTTTTTGATTTACTGGTTGGAACAGAAAAATGGTAAGTGGTATGAAATCAGCACTCACAGACTCATTTCACAAGACAGGAAATTTGCCTGATTTAGATCCCGAGCCCATCCATGATCTGTATTTCAGATCAAAGGAGATAAATGGCTGCACAAATGGATATTTAGGCAGGGGATGGGGGGAAGGAAGGGGAGGAAGGAAAGGAATCCGTGAAAGGTTTGGAAGGCCAATGCAGTTGATGCAGAGAGGAGTCCTGGATCCAGTACCCAACCTGCAGCGGGCAAAGGTGGGAAAGGTGAGGGCTGCCGAAGCAAGAGGGAGACTGGGCCTGCCCCGATGCTGTCTTGCTCTAATCTCTTACAGCCCTGCCTGCTCTACCAGCTACCAGACAACAGATAGACGCTCTTCACAGGGGAGAGGGCAGACTTCTCTGAGAGCACGACGCCATGGGCATTTTTAACTCACCAATACCTTTATGGGATTCCATCTGTGTACAATCGCGGGCCAGGGTGGGTGACTGCTACTCCATTTCCTTCAAGGTATCTATCTGCACTTTGAGTCTGGGTAAGTTAGCACAGGCCTGTAATCCCAGCACTCAGAACGCTGAGGCACCATCTCCAAAAAAAAAACAAAAAAAAATAGCAGGCACTGGTGGCTCATACCTGTAATCCTAGCTACAAAGGAGGCTGAGCTCTGGAGGATCACAATTCCAGGCCAGCTAGGGTTACATAGCAAGACAATGTGTCTAAACAAAACAAAAAAAATAAAAAAGACCACCACGTGCACTGGACACCTGTAATTCTGGTTACTCAAGAGGCTGAAATCTGAGGATCATGATTCAAAGCCAGCCAAGGCAAGAAAGTCTGGGAGACTCTTCAACTAATCACACACAAAAAAGCCGCAAGTGGAGCTGTGGTTCCAGTGATACAGCACTATCCTTGAGGAAAAATAAGCTCAGGGTCAGCGGCCACACCCTGAGTTCAAGCCCCAAGACTGGCTCATGCACACGCGTGCACATGCATGCAAGCACACACACACACACACACACACTCAAAATTGGGTATTAATAGTTCACATCTGTAATCCAAGACACTCAAGAGGCTGAAACCTGGAGGATCATAGTTTGAGGCTAGCTTGGGCTGAAAAATTCACATCTCATGCAAAAATCCAGGCTGAAGGCATGGCTCAAGAGGTAGAGCACTAGCCAAGCAAGGCATGATAACACAAGAAGACCCTGAATTCAAACCCCAGAACTAGCACCAACAAAAAATTATACTTCATATAACTCATCTAGAAATAACCTAGAGCCGGCCTCAGGAAGCACACTATGAAAAGCAGAGGTCCCAAATGTGTTTTTTGTTTTTGGTGCCAGTCCTGGGCTTGAACTCAGGGCCTGGGTGCTGTCCCTAAGTGTCAAAAGAAGCTCAACTTTTTGGTGCTTAATTGGAGCTAAGAGTCTCCTGGACTTTCCCGCCCAGGCTGGTTTCAAACTGCGATCCTCAGCTCTCAGCCTCTTGAGTAACTAGGATTATAGGCGTGAACTACCAGACTCAATGTGGTTGGGTGTTTTGGTTTATTTCTCTCAGTGGACTGATACAGGAATTCCAGGAACCATGCTCCTGTTTGGCTCAGCATTTTGGACCTGGAATGAAAGGTAAGCGGGCAGGCATGTCCCCCAGGCTGATTTCCCAGCTGGGGACATGACCGTTTCCACGGCTCTACCTCAGAGCAGCCGCCTCAGAACCTATTCTGGAGAAGAGAGATCAAGTGTTCCACCAACTCTTGGAGGTGGACTGTTGGAGTCATTTTCTTTTCTTTTGTGCCAGACCTGGGGCTTGAACTCGGAGCCTCACAAACCTGATTTGGTTTTTTCACTTGAGGCTGGCATTCTACCACTTGAGCCACACCCCCACTTCTGGATTTGTGCTGGTTAACTGGAAATAAGAATCTCTCATTTGTGTCTGTTTGGTCTAGCTTTGTACCATGATCCACAGATCTCAGCCTCCTGAGTAGCTGGGATTACAGGCGTGAGCCACCCGCGCTCAGCTCTTTGGCTGCTTTTCATCATGACAGCAATAGATAAATGTGTTGAGCAGGTAATGCCAGTCTTGCCCAGAGTGCTCTGAGGTCTACCTCAAGGTGGATGGATTCTTGTTCACAAAAAATGAAAACAAGGCTGGCACTTTCATTCTCAATACTCTGGAGGCTGAGATCTAAGGATCGTGCTTCAAAGCCAGCCCAGGCAAGAAAGTCCATGAGACTCCGATCTCCAATTAGCTACCAAAAAGCCAGCAAATGGAGTTGTGGTTCAAAGTGTAAAGCTCTAGCCTTGAGGACAAAAGTTCTGGCAAACAATAATAAGTAATTCGTTAATTAAAAATGAGCCAGAAAAAAAAATGCGCCAGGCATCAATGACTCACACCTGATATCCTAACAACAACAATTTCTCCAGGCCTGTTTCTGGCTGTTTGCGGGGAGGAGAGGCCCCTGGATTATATAACTTCAGTTAAATAGGGGAAGAAAACAAAATTGCTTCCCTGGAGTCATTTGCCCAAGCCTGGAGATTTTTACTTTCTTCTTTTTCTTTTCCACAAGGGCAGGTGTTTCTAGGATGTTGTAGGGACTGATTAAAATTACCATGGCCCCCACAAGTCACCAGGACTGGGGACCACGGGGCCAAAGGTGAGATGGGGGAAGCCTTGCCCCGGGATTGTCTGGAGGAGCAGGGCTTGGGGGATGGAGGGGTGCAGGGGCAGAATCTGAACTCACATCCTAGTTTTCCTTATGCATAAGGGGGGTGAAGGCAGGATACAGGGGATGTTGGGAAAGAGAGGGTTGAGGGAGACCAAGGCAGAGCCATCTCTCCACTCCCATGTTCCAGTGGGGGCCACCACAGAGACTGACCTTGGCTTTGCGGGGTCTTCATAGCTCTGTTGAAGGCAAGGGGTTGACCCCACTTCAATTCAGTATGTGTCCAGTTGGTTTGACAGGGTTCGAGATTTAGATGCGGGACAATGTAAGCTGTGGAGGCGCCGGAAGGCTGGGCAGGCAGGTGAGTCTGGATTGCAAGAGACCAGGTCTGCGAGAGGAAGGCGCTCCTCAGCACAATCTTGCAGTCCACCCTTGCATGTGTGGCCTGCACCTGCAGAGTGGAGCCCTCACCACAGGCAGGGGCCTCTGGCAGTCTAGGCCAGGACAGCCTGGGTGTGTGGAAATGATTACAGCCTTCCTTCCTGGCTCCTAGCTGCAGCCTTATGGGCCTTCCGTTCCCCTGCTGTCCTTTTGTGCCTAGTTTTTGTTTTTAAATTTGAATTTATAGCCTCACTTTCTTGTTTGGCTATTATTTACTTATTTATTATTTATTTTTGCTCAAGGCTGGAGCTCTACCACTTGAGCCACACCGCCTGGCTTTGTACTGGTGCATGGGAGAGAAGAGTTTCATAGACTTCCCTGCCCAGGCTGACTGTGAACCATGATCCTTAGGATCTAAGTAGTAGCTAGGTTGACAGGTGTGACCTACTAGTGCCTGACTTGCCTATTATGTTCTTTAGTCTCCGAAGTTTCACCCTGGCTCTATCACCCTAAAGAGTCCCTTTCTCCACCCTGCCCTAGGATAAGAGCCCTCACCCCACCCCACCCCCATCTAGAAGTTCCAAAGTTAAGAGTTTCGTGATTGTTCCTGCCTGGGCTAGCTTTGAACCCTGATCCTCAGATCTCAGACTCCAGTAGCTAGAATGACAGGTGTGAGCCATGGATACCTAGCCAGATGGATGTCCCTTCTTGTCTGTCACTGATCACAGGGCCCTGGGTGGGGGATTGAGACCAAGTGCATTTTCATCGCTGAGCAGCAGAGGGCACCAGACCCCAGGTTCCTATGGACCGTCTTAATTATACTTGAGACTTTTTCCTTTTTCTTTCTTCCTTTCTTCATTTCTTCCTTCCTTCTTTCTTTCTTTCCTTCCTTTCTTTCTCTCCTTTCCTTTTCTTTCTTTCCTTCCTTCCTCCTTCCTTCCTTTTTCCTTTCTTTCCTTCCATTTGTCTGTCTGTCTCTGTCTTTCTATCATCTCTGTGTCTCTGTTTGTTTCACTCTCTCTTGTGCCAATACTGAGGCTTGAAATCAGGACCTGGACAGTATACCTTAGCTTTTTCACTCAAAGCTAGTGCTCTACCACTTGGTTAACTGGAGAAAAGAGTCCCACGGACTTTCCTGACCAAGGCTGGCTTTGAACTACAACCCTCAGATCTCAGCCTTCTGAGTAGCTAGGATTACAAGTATGAGCCACTGGTGCCCCTGCCATCAAATCCTCTTTGTTTGTTTTTGCTTTCTTTCATTCATGCATTTAAAACAACCACAGAGACCCAAGCCAAGAGAGCTCATGTTTGTTATCCTAGCTATTCAGGAGTCTGAGATTCAGAGGATCTCAGTTTGAGGCTAGCTTGAGTAGAAAAGTCTGTGAGATTCTATTTCTAAAATAACTAGCAACCTGACTACTAAAGAGATCAGAGCATTCATAGTTTGAAGGTAGCCCGAGCAGACAAATCTGAAAGACTTTGACCTTCAATTAACCAGCCAAAAACCAGAAGTGAAGGTGTGGCTCAAGTGGTAGAGCACCAGCCTGGAGCAAAAATGCCAAGCAAGAGCATGAAGCCCTGTAGAACTAGAGCATATAAAATAAAATAAAATAATAAAAATAAATTAAGTAATCAACAAAAAAGGAGGGCCAGAGGCATAGATCAAGTGGTAGAGCAGTAGCTGAGAAAAGGCTGAGAGGGGCTGGGAAGGTGGCTCAGTGGTAGAGTGCTTGCCTTGCATGCCTGAGGCCCTGGGTTCGATTCCTCTGCACCACGTAAGCAAAAAGAAAAAAGCCGGAAGTGGCGCTGTGGCTCAAGTGGTAGAGCGCTAGCCTTGAGCTGAAGAGCTGAGGGACAGCACCCAGGCCCAGAGTTCAGGCCCCACGACCAGATCCCCCCCCAAAAAAAAAGAAAGAAAGAAAGAAAGAAAAGGCTGAGAGAGTGTACGGCCCTGAGTTCAAGCTCCAGTACTGGCACAAAAAATAAATAAAATAAAGCAGCCTGTAATCCTAGCTACTAAAGAGGCTGAGATCTGAGGATTGAGGTTGGAAGCCAGCTCATGCAGAGAAGTTTGTTTGGAGTCTCTTATCTCCAATGAAACATACACACACACACACACACACACACACACACACAAATGCTGAAAGTGGAACTGTGGCTCAAGTGGTGGAAAGCTAGCCTTGAGCAAAAAATCTCAGGGACAGCATCCAGACCCTGAGTTCAAACCCCAGGACTGGTACCAAAATAATGCAAAAATAAAATATCCAGCCAAAAGCAAGGCTGGAAGTGTGACTCAAGTTGTAGTGCACCAGTCATGAGCAAGCAAACTGAATAAGCATGAAAGGCCTGAGTGCAAGCCCTACCATAGATAAACTTCAGGTCTTCCTCCAGGAGGGAGAGGGGCTGAATTCCAGCTGACCCCTAGGTCTGAGTCTGAGCCATCCCTGGGCCCCACAAGATGCTATCCTCCCACGATGCATTGCTGCTGGGCTAAGGGCCACATGCAAACTTTGTCCTGGGGAAATAGATGAGTCTCTCCAGCTCATCAAGTGACACTCAGGCAGGGAATAAATAGCAATATTTTATGAGTTTTAAAATAAGATTTTAACACAACTATAGCATAAGTCAACAGAGACACCCAAAAGAATGTTTGTGCAAGAAATGGAATAAGCTGATATGGAAAAGTGTCAACCGACACAGATGGCAGAGAAAGCCAATATTCTAATGTATGCTCTTTTACTCACACATTAAAATCAACATTTTACTACCTACTGCTCGAGATAACAGGATTAAACACACACACACACACACACACACACACACAAAACACAGCCGTGCATCGGTGGCTCACGCCTGTCATCCTAGCCACTCAGAAGGCTGAGATCTAGAGGATCATGGTTCAAAGCCAGCCTGGACAGAAAAGTCCGTGAGACTCATTATGTCCAATGAACCACCAGAAAACCAGAACTGGAGTTGTGGTAGAGTGCTAGCCTTGAGCAAAAAAGCTCAGGGACAAAACCTAGGCCCTGAGTTCAAGCTCCAGGACCAGCATACACACACACACACACACACACACACACAAACAGCAACAACAACAACATAACACACATTCATGTGATAGTCTTAGAAAAAATTGTCAAGCTCTTTCTATCGTGTGTGTGTGTGTGTGTGTGTGTGTGTGTGTGTTGTGTCTGTGTGCATGTGTGCTTATGTGTGTAACCAGTACTAAGACTTGAACTCAGAGCCTGGGTGCTGTCCTTGAACTTTTTCACTCAAGGCTGGCCTGGAAGCTGTCCTTAAGCTTTTGTTTTTGCTCAATGTTATCACTCTACCACTTGAGCTGCCCTGCCACTTCTGGTTTTCTGGTGGTTAATTGGAGATAAGAGTCTAATGGACTTTCCTGCCTGGGCTGGCTTTGAACGGTGATCCTCAGATCTCAACCTCCTGAGTAGCTAGGATGACAGGCATGAGCCACTGGCCCCCAACTTGGAGACAGTTAGGGACTGTTACAGTTGTTCAAAGTTTACTACTACTGGCTCCCCAGTACTGAAGACCCCAGGCCACAGCGAGTCACTCCACAATGCAAACCTAGATCCCGCCACTCATCACCAGCCTCCACGTAACAGGGTGGAGAGGCCCAGGGCCGTGTCTGGAAGGGCTCAACCATGTTAGAAGAGTGCCCTGGAGTTCTAGGTGTGGACAGAGGGATTGCATCCATGAATCGTGCACTCAGTGTATTTTTCTTTTCTTTTGATTGTTGTGATTGGTGGTGGTCATCATCGTGGTGTTTGAACTTGGGGCCTGGGCACTGTCCCTGAGCTTTTGCCTTCAAGGCTAGCATTCTACCACTTTGAGCCACAGCTCTGCATCCAGTTTTCTGGTGGTTCATTGGAGATAAGAGTCTCATGGACTTTCCTGCCCTGCCCAAGCTGGCTTCAAACCATGATCCTCTAGATCTCAGCCTCCTGAGTAGTTAAGATGACAGGCGTGAGTCAACGGTACCTGGTACCTGGGTAGCCATTTTATTTTCAAGAGGAATGCTGGTGGGTCTTATAAAAGGAAGAGCACAAAGTTCAGAGGAGAAGAGGGAGGGTCAGTGTGGACAGGCCCGTCCTTGTGTCATTAGCACAGCAGAGGGCAGGAGACAGGCACAGATGCCAGGCCTCCTTTCATACCAATCCAGGCACGTTGGCCAGCCTGGGGCAGCCGGCAGTGCCCCTCTCCAAAGATGTGTGAACTCTTCTTCTCACACCCTTCACACATTAGGCTTTCACACCCCATAATGAACACAACTTTTATTTTACTTTATTCTAATGTTTTTTTTTTTTTAATCATGCCAGTCCGCTGTGGCTCAAGTGGTAGAGCGCTAGCCTTGAGCTGAAGAGCTGAGGGACAGCGCCCAGGCCCAGAGTTCAGGCCCCACAACCGGACCCCCCAAAAAATAAATAAATAAATAAAATCGTGCCAGTCCTAGGGCTTGAACTCAGGGCCTGGGCGCTGTCCCTGAACTTTTTGTGCTCAAGGCTAATTAGTGCTCTATCACTTGAGTCACAGCTCCATTTCTGGCTCTGTGTGTGTGTGTGTGTGTGTGTGTGTGCAGATAAGAGTCTCACAGACTTTCCTACCTCAATCTTCAGAACTCAGCCTCCTGAGTACCTAGGATGATAGGCATGAGCCACTGGCCCCTGGCTGGCAAGTTTTGGTCACAGTGCTAAGAGTTGGCAAGCAGCCTACTTGCCAAATCACCACTGCCAGGAAGTTCCCTCCAGTTCCCAAACCAGCCTTCAACTTCTGTGCTTACATCATGTTCCTGTGTTCCTGGCCAGGACTAACTTCTCCAGACAGTGAGCTGAGGCGAAGGGGACATTAACGGATCTCCCTGATTAAAAAAAAACAACCTCTACAGGTTTCTAGACAGGTGCGGCGGCCTGAGGCTGAGAGTCCTGTCATTGCTCTTACCTAAGAAAAACATGGCAGAGGCTGGAACCCCACACACCCCTTCCCCAAGGGAGAACCATCAGTGCACCAGTGCAGTGTATTTATGTGGACAGATGGGTGATAAAGAGATGGATGCACTGGGTAGGTAGCTGGGTAGCTGGTGGAGATGAATGGATGAAAGGATGAGAGATGGGTAGATGGATGAGGTGGATGGATGGTTGGATAGGTGAATGAATGGATGGATTGATAGATGGATGAAAGGATGGATGGATGTGTGGTTGAATGGGTGAGTAGACAGATGAATGGATGGATGGATGGATGGATGGGTAGATGGATGGATGGATGGGTGGGTGGGTGGGTAGGTAGGTGGATGGATAGATGGATGGATTGATAGTAGGTGGATGGATGAGTAGATGGATGGATGATTGGATGGGAGGATGGATCAGTAGAGGGTGAATAGATGGATGGTTTGGTGGTAGGTAGATGGATAAGTGGATAGATGAATAGATGGGTGGATGGATGAATAGATAGGTGGATGGGTAGGTAGGTGGATGGATGGATGGATGGAATGGGTGGATGGCTTGGTGGTGGGTGGATGGGTGAATGAGGGCCTCACACTCTTACTTGGCTTTATCCACTGAAGGCTAGTTAACGCTCTACCACTTGGGCCACAGTTCCACTTGCAGCTTTTTGGTGGTTAGTTGGAGATAAGAATCTGTCATTCCTGCCCGGGCAGGCTGTGAATTGTGATCCTCAGAACTCAGCCTCCTGAGTAGTTTGGATGACAGGCATGAGCCACTGGCACCTGGCACCTCTATATCATCCCCTGGGCAACTAGACAAGGCAGTGCCAGGGAATGCCACTCTGAGTACCACACCTGTCGTGCCCACCCAGAAATGGATCTGGGGTAGAGAGAGGTGAGAACAGTGAATCTCACAACACTCCAGGCCCTCAGAAACACCCGCTTCATCCCACAGTGAGCTCACACAGCTCCAGGCCACCCCAGAAAGCCCGTGTGCTGCCCTCCAGCCCAGCCTTCATGCAGGGCCGAAAGAAAGGCAAACGCAGGCCAGGAGAATTCTCAGAAATTCTTGAGATTCTCCTGGGCTTTTGCGTGTGTGTGCTGATCCTAGAACTTGAACTCAGGCCTGTGTTCTATCCCTGAGCTCTTTTGCTCAAGGTTAGCACTCTACCACTTTGAGCCACAGCTCCACTTCTGGTTTTCTGGTGGTTCGGTAGAGATAAGAGTCTCATGAACTTTCTTTCCCAGGCTGGCTTCGAACCATGATCCTCCAGATTTCAGCTTCCTGAGTAGCTAGGGTAACAGGCATGAGCAATCAGGGCCCATGTTTTTGTGCACTGACTCTGTGTGTGTGTGTGTGTGTGTGTGTGTGTGTGCCCTCGCTTCTTGCAACAAGGTGCAACTGGAAAGCAACCTCTGCCCCCCACCAGAGCCAGGCACACCATCAGCTCAGAATGCCAGCTGCATGCCCGGCCTGCAGACTCACCAGGGAGTGTGCAGCTCCCAGCTGCTCCTCACAGATCAACAGGAAGCCATTCCTCAGGAAAGTGCTCACAGCTTGCTTGGGGAGCCACAGGGAGAGGACGAGCCTCCAGCCTCCCACCAAGAGGCCAGAAGCAGCAATTACCAGGTCCAATTAATTCACACTTAATGGGGATATTTTCTTTTACTGCATAGATTCCAGGGCGGGCATAAAGCCTGATTTCTCTGCTGTGGCTCGATCTGTCTCTGTGTGCTCATAGAATTAAATAGCTCGGGGCGGACCCACGGGTGGGCATGGGGGTGGGGAGATTCTGGGTAGCTGTACTGGTGTGGATCCCCATTTCCAATCTGGTGAGGGGGCCAACTCTTCTCCCTCTCCACTGCCACTTACAGATGAAGGGCATCAAAAACTGCCCAGCCTGAGTTTTGTTTTCCCCCCAAAGTTTCTCCCTAGCCATTTTCCTCTACTGGGGCTCACAGATCCAAAAGCATCTTAAAAACAGTCTTATAATTTCTCCTCAGAAAGGGAAGTTCCCTCACCTGCAGACTCTGAAATCATTTGTCAGGTATTTTAGGGTCAATAACTATAGAAATTCCACCAGGTACCAGTAGCACAGGCCTGTAATCCCAGCTATTCAGAAAGCTGAGATCTGGAGGATCACAGTTTGAATGCTTTTAGCACCCAGGTCCTAGGCAGAAACTGACCATCAGTTCTGATTAGTATTTGATAATAAAAATTAGCAAATTAGTATTTGCTAATAAACATTTGAAAAGGGGCTGGGAAGGTGGCTCAGTGGTAGAGTGCTTGCCTTGCATGCATGAGGCCATGGGTTTGATTCCTCAGCACCACATAAGCAGGAAAAGCTGGAAGTGGCACTGTGGCTCAAGTGGTAGAGCGCTAGCCTTGAGCTGAACAGCTGAGGGACAGCATCCAGGCCCGGAGTTCAGGGCGCACGACCACAAAAACAAAACAAAACAAAAAAACCCCTCAAGTGCAGCTGTGGCTCAAAGTAGAAGAGCACTAGTCTTGAGCAAAAATCTCAAGGACAATGCCCAAGCCCTGAATTCAATGACCAACAACAACAAAAGTATTTCTCACAAGGCACAGGTTGGCTCACACCTGTAATCTGCAGGAGGCTGAGATCTGAAAGCCTGTGAGACTCTCATCTCCAATTAACCAGTAGAAAACCAGAAGTGGAGTTGTGGCTCAAGTGGTAGAGTACTACCTTGAGTGAAAAAGCTCTGGACCAGCACCCAGGCCCTGAGTTCATGCCCCAGGACTGGCTAATGCTAAGTTTTGAGTTTATCAACTCATGCTTGGTTTTTTGGCCTTGCCCTCTATTTTTGGGGGGTGGTGTGTGTGTGTGTGTATGTGTGTATGCCCATAAGCCACCAGTGCAGGGCCCATTTAGACTATTTTTTAAATGAAGTCTTGATTTATGCCCAAAGCTGGCCTTGGACTGTGATCATCCTCCCTAGCTGAGATTAAAGGCATGATTACGGGCTGGGAAGTTGGCTCAGTGGTAGAGTGCTTGCCTCGCATGCATGAGGCCCTGGGTTCGATTCCTCAGCACCACATAAGCAGAAAAAAGCCGGAAGTGGCGCTGTGGCTCAAGTGGTAGAGCTCTAGCCTTGAGCTGAAGAGCTGAGGGACAGCGCGCAGGCCCAGAGTTCAGGCCCCACGACCGGACCCAAAAAACAAAACAAACAAAAAAAAATAAAGGCATGATTACCATGTCCAGCTTTTTAGCTGAGATGAGAATCACAGTAAGTTAATGTCCAGGCAAGCCTATAACTGTGATCTGGATTTTCACCCTCAGAGTAACTAGGATTACAGGCATGAGTCACTATGCCTAAACTATATGTTTCAGTAAAAGAGGAATCACTAGGGGCTGGGAAGGTGGCTTAGTGGTAGAGTGCTTGCCTCGCATGCTTGAGGCCTTGGGTTCGATTCCTCAGCACCACAGAACTAGAAAAAGCCAGAAGTAGGTTTTGTGGCTCAAGTGGAAGAGCGCTAGCCTTGAGCTGAAGAGCTGAGGGACAGCGCCCAGGCCCAGAGTTCAAGCCCCACGACCAACAACAACAACAAAAAAAGAGGAATCACCTGTGTAGGGAAAAAAATGATGACAAAGAGAATTCTGAGGATAGTGTAAAACTAGAAAAGAAATGGTATAATACAGCCTAGCTCTGGCAGATACAGTTGGCACATGTATGTGCAAATATATATGTAGAGCTTGTGGGGGGGGGGTGTCCAATCAAACTTCTTTTCCCTTAGGCCAATTCAAGCTGTCATTCTGTTGCTGACCACCAAAGTAATTCTGATCAAATGGATCAGCAGGCCTAGCAAGGTGCCGGGAGCGTGGCTCAGTTGGTAAAACTCTAACCAATGAGTGAAAGCGTCAGCCACCAAGTTCCAGTCCCAGTGTCAGACCAAAACACAAGAGAAGAAAAGAAAGCCAACGTAAGCAGAGGGCAGGGACAGAAGCCCTCCTATCTCAAGTCCAAGGTCACCAGGTCAGAGAGGTACAGAGACACCGCTGGAACATTCTGGAGACAGAGGAGCAAAGGCAGCTCCCTGGAATGGAGGGTGCTTGACAAGGACTTGGAAGCTGATGATGCTGGGTAAAAATGCACAGGGTGCTATGGCTCTCGCCTGTCAGCCTAGCTGTTCAAGAAGCTGAGATCTGAGAATTGCGGTTCAAAGCCAGCTGGGCAGGAAAGCCTAGAAACTCATCTCCAAAGAACCATCAGAAAACTGGAAGTGGAGCTGTGGCTCAAGTGGTAGAATGCCAGCCTTGAGCACAAAAGCTCAGGGACAGCGCCCAGGCCCAGAGTTCAGGCCCCAGTCTCAGCACACACAAAATAATAAGTAAGTAAATAAATGAATAAGTAAATAAATAAGATTAATAGATTGACCATCCCAGAAGGGAAACAGAAAATTAGAAGAGGGCTCCAGGGCCCAGAGTCTTCTGTCGAATAAATCACAAGATATTGTGGGGTGTGCTGAGGAACTTGGGGTCCTGGCCTCCAAGTCTCTATCTTATTTTCTTTTTTGAACTGGTACGGGAGGCTTGAACGCAATCCCTGAGTACCGTCCATTAGCTTTTTGACACAAGGCTGGTGCTCTACCACATGAGCCACACCTCCACTTTTGGCTGGTTCATTGGCGATAAGAATCACAGATTGCCCCACCTGGCCTGGAACCACTATCCTCCAGATCAACAGGATCCTGAGTAGTTAAGCCAGCAACACCTGGCTGCCTCCAAGTTGCCTTAGCTCCCAGAATCCCTCTGTGCACGCCCCTAGCAGCAGTGACCTTTCACACCTGTAAATCTAATGAGTCACCATGCTGCTTAAAACCCTCGGTGGCTCTCTGGGGCTGATGAACATGCCAACACCCTGAGCAGTTACCCCTGCCTGTGTCCCCCTCTACCTTGTCAACCCCATGTTCCTACAGACACGAAAGCCATTTCTGCCTCTGGGCCTTTGCATATACGGTCCCCTGGGCAGCAGATACTTGCTTGTAGCTCTTCTGGCTGGATTTTCTTCATGCCTCAGGTCACAGGTCAAATGTGGCCTCTTGTGAAAGAACTCCTCTGATGACCAGCCTGCCTGTCTCTGTCTCTTCACCCAGACACTCTCAAAAGCTCTCTGTCTGTCTGTCTGTCTGTCTGTATTTCTGTCTCTGTCTCTGCCTCTATCCCTATCTGTCTCTGTCTGTTTCTCTCTGTTTCTGACTCCGTCTATCTCTCTCTATCTTTGTCTCTGTCTCTGACTTTCTTTCTCTGTCTGTCTGTCAGTCTCTGTCTTTCTGTCTCTCTCTGGCTGGCTTTCTCTTTCAGGTTCTGTCTCTGGCTGGCACTGTCTTTTTGTCTGTCTCTGTCTCTGTCTCTCTCTCCCTGTCACTCTGTGCCAGTACTGGGTCTTGGAACTCAGGGCCTGGGTGCTGTTCCTGAGCTTTTTCACTACAGGCTAGCATTCTACCACTTGAGCCACAGCTCCACTTTCAGTTCATTGGAGATAAGAGGCTCACTGATTCTCCTGCCTAGATTGGCTTTGGAAGGGCAACTGTGATCCTCCCAATCTCAGCCTTCTGAATAGCTAGAATTACAGGTAGAGCCACACCGGAGACTGGCTGTGGCACCTGGAACAGTCCATGTTTTTCATGTCTAGGACAGGCTGCCTGTATGGTGGGGATGGCCCTTGATCTGTGTCATTCATTTTTATGAATGAAAGTCAAGCCAGCTGGCCTTGGCCAGGGAACACCAGGGTGAGCAGAAGGAACATGGCTCGAGCCTCAGCTGAAGGCTGAAAAGAACGTGTCTCTTCTGCTCAGAGTCTGCACCTGAGGGATTGCAGCCTGGGCT
This sequence comes from Dipodomys ordii, assembly GCF_000151885.1. Taxonomy (NCBI): domain Eukaryota; kingdom Metazoa; phylum Chordata; class Mammalia; order Rodentia; family Heteromyidae; genus Dipodomys; species Dipodomys ordii. The sequence continues at coordinate 647,165 of NW_012267308.1, forward strand.
AGACTGCACATGGTCTAACTGGAGGTTGTCTTGCTTTTGTGTTCATGGCATAGAGATGTCCTAGAACTCACCACACGTTTCTTGCTTGCTGACTATGCGTATAGACAACAGACTTCAGTGTTACTTAGCTAACCCTGTGTGAAGTGGGAGGAAAACATTGCAGTTAGAGAGAGAAGACAACTTTGGTTCTAATGGCTCGTGTCTGCAATCCCAGCTATTCAGGGAGGCTGAGATCTGAGGATTGCTGTTCAAAGCCAGCCCAGGGAAGGAAAGTCCATGAGACTCTTATCTTAAATTAACCAACAAAAGAGAAGTTGCACTGACATGTTGAATGGAAACCTTCTGTACCACTACTTAAAAGATAATAACATAACAATTAAAAATTAAATCATTGGGGCTGGGAAGGTGGCTCAGTGGTAGAGCGCTCACCTTGCATGCCTGAGGCCCTGGGTTCAATTCCTCAGCACCACATAAGCGAAAAAGAAAAAAGCCGGGAAGTGGCGCTGTGGCTCAAGTGGTAGAGCTCTAGCCTTGAGCTGGAGAGCTGAGGGACAGCACCCAGGCCCAAAGTTGAGGCCCCACGACCGGACCCAAAAGAAAAAAATTAAATCATTAAAAAAACACCAAAAACCTGGAAGTGGAGGTATGACTCAAGTGGTAGAATGCTAGCCTTGAGCGAAAAAGCTAAGTATGAGTGCGACACCTCAAGTTCAAACCTCAGTATGGGTACAAAATTGATGGATTGAATGAATGAATAAATGAATGAATGAATGAATCAATAAAACCAAAGCCAGGTACTGGTGCCTCACACCTATAATACTAACTACTCAGGAATCTGAGTTGGAAACCAGCTGAAGCAGGAAAATCTATGAGACTCTTATTCCTACTGATTCAGCAAAAAGCCAGACTGGAGGTGTGGCTCCAGTGGTAGAGTGCCAGCTGAGCAAGCAAGCCTAAAAGAGCATGAGGCCCTGAGTTCAAACCCCAGTACCACCACACACACACACAAACACTGAAACTATCAATGGCTTCCCCCATGGATGAGGTCAGAGGTCAGAGGAATCGAACCCAGGGCCTCAGGCATGCAAGGCAAGCGCTCTACCACTGAGCCACCTTCCCAGCCCCATGGAGGCCATTTTATATCCAAACAAAGGCCTCACCTCTTTCCTCCATTACTTGGGGATTAGGATTTCAGATATAATTTTTGTATATGTGTGCCAGCATTGGGGCTTGAACTCAGGCTGGTGCTCTACCACTTGAGCCATACCTCCACTTCTGGCTTTTTGCTGGAGATAAGAACCTTCTGGGACTCTCCAGTTTGTGCTGGCTTTGAACTGAGATCCTCAGATCTCAGCCTCCTGAGTAGTGAGGATTATAGGTGTGCTCTACCACACTCAGCTTTCAATGGGGTTTTGGTTCTTTGCTTGTTGGCAGTACTGGCAATGATCCCAGGGCCTGGTGTCTCCTGGGAAAGCCTTGTACACTAAGCCATTCCCTTCCTCAAGTCCCTTCACCATTTTTCAGTACACAATTCATATTCTGGGGCTACCATTGCTCCAGACATCTCTAGACATCTTCCTCTGGCACAACTAGGCACTCTTTCCCCTTTTAACTGAGACTCAACTAAACTCACTTTTTGGTGGTTCATTGGAGAGAAGAGTGTCACAGGCTTTTCTGCCCAGGATGACTTTGAACCATAATCAATCCTCAGATCTCAGCCTCCTGAGTAGGATTACAGGTACAGGTCACTGCACCTGGTGAAGATTTTCTTTGCGTCCTTAATACCAGCAAAAGAGCATGGCCTTAAACAGAGGCCATGTTCCCAATGCCTGTCCGCAAAAACTTTCTGTTACTTTTGCCTTTGCATTCATCCATTTATTTACCCAACAGATCTGGTTTGCTCACACCTGGGCTGGGCCCTGGGGAATGTTTCCTGCTCAGCCCAACCCCAATACCCTGCCTCTTCCTCCTGCTCCTGCTCTTCCTCTTCTTCCTCTTCCTTTTTTTTTTTTAAATCCTGCTGTTTTTAATCCAGATGTTCCCTTATTCAGGATCCAACCCATGAGGCTAAGTTAGCTCTGACCAGCAGAGGGGCAGGTTGATCCCGGCAAGAGTAAAGATGGAAGGCTAGAAAGAAAATAAATAAATAAAAAGCCAGCACATGGTGGCTCATGCCTATAATCCCAGCTGGTCAGGAGACTGAGATCTGAAGATCACCATTTGAAGCCAACCTGCCTGGGCAGGAAAGTCTGTGAGATTCTTATTGCTAATGAACCACCAAAAGCCCAGAGGTGGAGGTATGGCTCAAGCGGTAGAGTGCCAGCCTTGAGCAAAAGAAAAAGTTCAGAAACGTCACCCAGGCCCTGAGTTCAAGTTCCAAGTACTGCCACAAAAAAAAAAGAAAGAAAGAAAGGAAAAGAAAAAGAAAAAAGAAAATACATGTGGGAAACTTTCCCAGTGCCAGGGCACCAGCCTCCCGCCAGCCTGCCTGTCATTACAGCCCACAGATGTGGGCTTAGCTTTGCCAAATGGTTGCCTGAGCGGCCGGAAGCCCTTGAGTGTACAGGAATTCACATTTTTTGCTAATTCTGCAGTGAATGCCAGTGTCTGATTGCAGGCAACTTCTGTCCAATGGTGTTTTCCTTTCCTTTTTTTGGGGGGGGGGCGCGTGGCAAGGAGATAGGTGGTCCAAATTATTCACAGACTGGGACTCCTGGGAGCTCCTGGAAGGATGAGACACAGCACCCCTAGGTAACCACAGCAGCCCTGAAGTTACCAGTCTGCTTCATCAGTGAACCCCAGTAGGCCTGGTGGTGACTGAGGAGGGGCTGCCAGGAAGGCAAGGATGGGGGGAGGGAGGGAACCTCATATCCATTCTCTTCCCTAGGTCTTGCATACCAGCCAGGCCTTGTAGAAAAGGTCTCAGGTCTGTGGCTCATGCCTATAATACCAGCTACTGTGATTTGAAGATCACCATCTGAAGCAAGCCCTGGGCTTACAAGTAAGTCTAGGAGATTCTTATCTCCAACTAATCTGCAAAAAAAAAGTCTGAAATGGAGGTGTGGCTCAAGTGGTAGAGCACCAGCCTTGAGCAAAATATAGCTAAGGAACAGCACTTAGGTTCTGAGTTCAAGTCTCACTACTCGCAGATACACGTGAGCGTGCGCACGTGTGTGCACGCACAGATGAAAAAGGTCTGTGTGGGTCTGAGTGATGCCCATGGCAACTGTGGCAGCTGAATAACGTGTGACAGGACCCTTTTCCTAGTAGCTGAAACGGACTCTTGGTTGTCAGTAATAAGAAACTTCACCCCAACTCCCTATAAATCCGTGCAAACAATTAATTGGTTCCAGCATCCAGAAAGTTCCTAGGATTCCCATCTTGAGCCTTATTGGCTCACAGAGGTTCAGCAAATCAGAGACCCGCCTAGCAGCTCCACTGGCTTTGCTCTCCAGGAAGAACTTCCCTTCCCAGCAGGTCAAATTATGTGGCAAGATGGCCTCATGGCTCCAGGCCCACTTCCAAGTTAGCCTAGCAACTCCTGAGGCTTGTCATTGGTTAGATCTGGGCCCTGGGTCTAAGTCTTAACCAATCAGAAAGCTAGGAATGCGCTGCTCTGATTGGTCACATTCCTCCCTTACTTCAAAGTACAGAGAAGGGAGGTGCTTTTCAGAAAAATGTTGCTCGCTGACCAGAGGGAGATGTCTGAGCTGGCTGTCTCCAATCCCCCCTCCCTGTTCTGCAGCTGTGCCTTTTTTTTTTTAAGTCCAAAATGAGGAGATTTAACTTAAAGCTGGGGGATATGGTGGTCTTGTATAGAACAAAGCCCTCTTGTGCCTTTGGCCATGCAGAAGAAAGTAACTGGATGCTGTCATAGGTTCCCTCCCCCAGCACCCCCTTCCCTGAGTCTGGACACACATCTCCAATTCTGGAAGTGTGTACAGATTTAGTCTCTGTTCTTTTCCAATCTTGAGTTTAGCACAGGATCCATCCATGGTTGCTGCATCCTATACTAAGTGGATAAGCCCAGGTTAATTTCTAATTGATCTGGGCTGGAGCTGCCTATTGGCTGAAGGTGTGCACAGAAATGTGAGCTCTAGGGAACTGTAGCCAGGTCTCAGCAACCCTATCCCTCTCCTCACCAGCCTTGTCTCGCACCAGGCTTCCCTTATCTGTTTGGGTGTTGGGGTGTCCTTAAAAAGTTGGTTACAAGTGGTAATAGGCAGTTTGGAGGGTCTTTGAAACCTGTCAGGCATTGGGCACTAGTGTGACTCATGCCTGCTATTCGAGCTGCTCAGAAGGCTGAAGTCTAGAGGATAGAGGTTCAAAACCAGCCTGGGAAGGAAAGTCTGTGAGACTTTCTCCACTGAACCAATCAAAAGCTGAAGAAGTGGAGGAGCTGTGGCTCAAGGTGTAGAGGGTCGACCTTAGGAAAAAAGAAAAAAAGCCAAGTGAGAGCCTGAAGCGCTGAGCTCAAGCCCCAGTACAAGCGCACACACACAACAGAGCCAGTCAGGGCCTCAGGTTAAGAGAGAGAACTCCGCAAGTTTGTACTCTGCGTGGACTTGCTTCTCTGTAACCTTTGTATCCTGGCTCCTGTCCTGACTTTTCCACCAACAGTTAGAGCCAGGGTCACATAGAAAGCTAAGCAAAAGCGCCCCCAACTTTCATTCCTGAGGCATGGCTCAAGTGGTAGAACACCAGCCTTGAGTGAAAAAACTGAGACAGCACCCAGGCCCTGAGTTCAAGCCCCAGCACACACACACACACACCACAAAAAAAGAGCTAGAGAGAGAGAACAGAAAGAAAGAAGGGGGGAAGGAGGGAGGGAGAGAGGAAGGAAGGAAGGAAGGGAGGGAGGGAGGAAGCAATCCACCCTCTCACCCAAGGTGAATCAATGCTTTATGCTCTGTACCTAATGAAAATGTGCAATGAATAAAACTCACAACCCCCAAGACAAGCTACGCCAGACCAGTGGGCTCTGGTAACAGGAAAACTCCAAACTTTTAGGCCAGGCTATTGTGTTGCCTTGGCAATCTGCTCATCCTCCGCTTCACATTCTTCTTCCTTCATGTACACGTGGCACCCAAGGCTGGGCTGGGTTCTCCAGTCCACACATGAAGTCATAGTCCCAGCATTTTCTCACCCTAGCCCTCACTCTGCACAGCCACCTGTAATTTAAACCCTTCCAAATTATTTATCGATAGCTCATTTTGCCAGCTCAGTTTTGAATAGAAATGTCCAGCAAAGCTAGTCATATTGACTTTTTTTTTGTTTTTTGTTTTTTTTTGGTGTGGGTATCAAGGCTTGAACTCAGGGCTTGCTTTTTCTCTCAAGGCTGATGCTCTACCACTTGAGCTGTGAGCCACACCTCCACTTCTGGCTTTTTGGTGGTTCACTGAAGAGTCTCATAGACTTTTTTGCCTGGGCTGGCATTGAACAGGGATCCTAAGTCTCAGTCTTCTCAGTAGCTAGGATTACAGACATGAGCTAGCAGCCAGACACAAGGTCAGTGGGGTTTGTTGCTGTTGTTGTTGTTTTAACTCCTAAGGCAGCCTAGGAAAATAAGACATGGCAATTGGCTGCCAGGGATTGAAAGACTCAAGCTTAAAGCTTGTCCATCTACTTCCCTTAAGATTAAAGGAACAAAGTCATTTAGGGGAAAATGAAACAAGATATTATAAGGAAACTGTGGCTTGGTGAAGGCAACTTAGAAATAGGGTATTTAGAAACATAGAAGTGCTGTCTTTGTTTCAAAGAGAGACAACAGGATGAATTCCTTCCTAAAGGATGCATTCCTCACCCAGGGATTAATAACTGCATTTCCCACCCAAGGATTAACAACTGATAGGATGCCCCAAAATGCAGATAGCAGGGCACCTCCCTGTTTCAAGGATAAGCATCTGTTTTTATGGCAAGATACATTCTTACCTGGAAACTCAGAGGATAAGACCAGGTGTGGTTAGAGCAAAGACAAAGCACCTAGCTTTGCATAATTGGAAGCCAGACTCCCTGCCTTTACCCTATAAATACCCTAACAGACCAAGGAGCCCAAGGAGTCTCTCTTTGGATGTCTGTGTGTGTGTGTGTGTGTGTGTGTCCCAAGGAGTCTCTCTTGTGTGTGTGTGTGTGTCCGTGTGTGTGTCCCAAGGAGTCTCTCTTGTGTGTGTGTGTGTGTGTGTGTCCCAAGGAGTCTCTCTTGTGTGTGTGTGTGTGTGTCCCAAGGAGTCTCTCTTTGGATGTCTCCGTGTGTGTGTGTGTGTGTGTGTGTGTCCCAAGGAGTCTCTCTTTGGATGTCTCCCTGTGTGTGTGTGTGTGTCTCCCTATGAGAGCACCTACATTCTGCTAGTGTGCCCCTGCCCTTCTGTTTGTCTGCTTTTTTTTTTTGTCGTTTTTCTGCTTGCCTGCTTGTTTACTTACTCAATAAAGCTCTGCCAAGTTTTCTTACCATTGTGACTTGTTCAGAAATACTTATTCTGCGATTGAAGTCAAGGACCCTGAGTGAAGAGTATCTATACTGAAAGAGAAGCTCCACTAAACCTCATCTCTGTCTGGTGACACTGCCATTCACAAATAGGAGCCTCTTCTCAAGGCAAAGTGTGGAGGAGGGGGATGACCTCCTGAGTCAGGAGAAGCAATGGACATAGAGCCAGCAAGGAGCTGAGCGGGGTAAGGACCCAATGGGGGGGGGTTCTTTGGGGCCAGGACAGACTGTGGCGTGGTCTGATGATCAATAATTTGGAAGGGTTAAATCAGGGGCGGCTTCAGGGAAAAATCTCCTGGAGCAGAAAGGCCAAGCTCAAAGAATGAGTCTGTGGGGGAGGGGTCGGCATGGGGTGAGCACATGGAAGGCCCCTGAATAGTAGAATGAATGAGTGAATGAAAGAACGAATGAATGAGAAGCGCGTGGCCGGATGAATGTGCGCTCGGCCAGCAGTAACAGCTGTGGCATAAAGCCCATGAGAGGCTCCATGAGAGGAACCAGGCACTTGACCTTGGGGACATCCAGGCCCTGGATTCAGGGTCCGAGAAACTGTGTACATAGGGGGGTGGGGGTAATAAAAAAGGGGGGATGTGGCGGGAAAAACGCGCGGCAAAGCGGATGCCTGGCGGGTCTCTGCACCCGGCCGGTCCTGCACCTGTTCCCACTCGGCCCGGACCCTCCGGACTGGCAAATCCACCCGCGCAAACCACGTGGCTTTCCTCGCTAAGCCCCGCCCCAAGGCCCCCAAGCCCCGCCCCCTTCCCTGGCGCCCGCGCCAGACTTCTCCCGCGTGCGGCCCGCCCCTCCCCTCTGCCAAGCGCGCGCGCGCGCCAAGGCCTCGTAGCCACGCCTACCACGCCAGGTCCCGCCCACTACGCCCGGCGCTCCGCTCTTCTGCGCGCCGGCCTTGTCACTTGGCCCCGCCTCCCTCTCCTAGAAGCCACGCCTACGCTCCACCCTCCAATCAGACCCCGCCTCTTGTCTAGGCTCCGCCCCCTCGAGGTCCCGAGCGCCGGGCGGGCTGGCGGCTCGGCGCGGTGGGGCGGTGCTGAGGGCGGACGCGAGGCGGGCCGGGGCCCGGAGACGGCCGCTCAGCGGCTTCGGGGCCGGGCGAGGCGGGGCTTTGGCGGTGTCAGGGCGGGCTTCGAAGGCGGGTCGTGCCGGTTCCGCGCGCAGGGAGTTTTAAATGTCCCGCTCTGAGCCGGGCGCAGGAGCAGCCGGCGCGGCCGCCAGCGCGGTGTAGGGGGCAGGCGCGGATCCCGCCACCACCATCGCCACCACCAGCGTCCCCCTCGCCGCCCCCTCGCCGCCCTCGCCGCCTCCGCCGCCCAGCCCCGGCTCGTGCCTCCGTTTCCCGCGGACGTCGCTTCGGGTAAGGAGAGTGCTGGGGGCCGCCAGGCCCTGCCCGGGGCGTGGGGGGGGGAGCGGCGAGGCCGGCTCGCCGAGACTTGGGGGGCCGAGAACGGGGGGGTTCCCCGAGACCTCCAGCGCGGGGAGCCCCGACCCGGCGGCGAACTGTGTGTGTGGGGGGTGGTCCTGAAGGGGACACTGAGGCAGCGCGAGCCCCCCGGGAGGAGATGGGGTGCGGTGGGAGGTGAGGGGGGGGAGGACCCTCACCCCCCCCATCTCGACCTCGGACTTGGGGTCGTGGGCCGTACCGGAGGCGCCACGGGGGTGACAGGGCCACCCGGGGCCCCATCGGCCATTTTCCAAGGCGGGCCGGGCCAAGAGAGACTCCCGCCGCCACCCGCCCGCGCGGGAGGGGGGAGGGGAGAGGGAAGGACGGAGGAGGGGCGGGGCGGGCGGGGGCCCCGGTCCCCCCCACCCCAGGCTCTGCTCCTCATCCCGACGCTCCGTTCCCTCTCCCCCCCCTCACCCCGCTCCCCTGCCAGGCCTAAGGTCGGAGCCCCAACCCTGCGCCATGCCGAGGGAACTGAAGGAGAGGTGAGTGGTGGTGGCCTGTTTCCCCCCCCCCCGCGGGACGGGGAGTGGAGGTGGGCGGGCGAGGGGCCGGCTGAGATGGGGGAGCACTCATCGCCACCCCCCACCTCGGCTGTTACCCCAGCTTGTGCAGGGATGCCGATGCGCAGGACACCGTAAAAGAAGAAAGTAGCATCGAGTCCACTGCCCGCTCCAGAAAAAGAAAGGCAGATGTGGCCGTGGTGAGTTACAAAAGACACACAGGTGTGAGGGGGAGAGGGCCCCTCACCCCCTTCACCTTACCTGAGTACCAGACATGGGTCGCCCGTGCACACGTGGATTAGTGGGGACCGGTGGGGGGAGGGGAGCTCCCCGGGATAGAAATGATGTTCAGAACCTAATCAACTTCCCCCCCCCCCCTCCTTCTGTCTGTTGCCTTTCTTTTATTTTTTTTTCTTTTTGGTTTTTTGTCTTTGGGGGTTGGAATTTTCTTAGTTCCTGCAGGATCCAGATGAAGAAGTTGCCAAAATTGACAAGACTGTGAAAAAAAGCCAGTGTAACAGTCAGGTGGGTCAGGGGAGCTTTCCTGGGCCTGCCTGTGTGTGTAGTGGGGCCCACCTGGACCGTGCTGGGGGTTGAACTCGGCCTCACGCATGCTCTCTACTTGGCTTCTAGCTCAAGGCTATAGCAGTCTATCTCTTGAGCCACACCTCTGCTTCCAGCTTTTTGCTAGTTCATTGGAGACCAAAGTCTCATGGACATTTCCTTCTCGGGCTGTCTTTCAGCTGTGATCCTCAGCTCTCAGCCTCCTAAGGAACTGGGATTACAGTCACCAAGGCCAGGCTGCAACCCCTTGTGTTTCATAAACACATGAGATGTTTTGTCTTGGTACTTTTTGAATTTCTTCCCATCCCCTTTAGGTCAGATTTCATGCAACCTCTTCCCCTTTGTGGCTTTGACCATCCCCCCAGGCGACCAAGCAACTCCTTCCTTACCTTGACCAAGGCTGAGTCTCTTTAACCTGCTCCCAGTCAAAACCTTTCCCAGTGATTGAGTACATTTTTTTTTTTTTTGCCAGATCTCTGACACTGCAGTGTAATACTATCATAATATCAAAAGCGCCTTACAGAGAGAGTTGTTTTATCTCTCTGCCTCCAGAGATGGCTGGAGACTGTAGTTATGACTCTGGTAAAGGAGTAGCTTATCTCCAAACTAACTAGTCAGGCCTTTGGCCTTTATCACAGATAATGCTGAGCTGGAACAGAATCCGACCTCAGTGCTGTGGTCCCTAGGAAGTCAGCAATGGACAACACATGACTAGCAGCCAGGGACAGCTGGTCTGGTTGGGTGACGCACTACAGAGTTGACAGCCAGCCACATGGTGGGTGGTAGGTCCTGGAAATAAGAATTTCTGGGGAGATGCTATGCTGTGGGAGTCTGTCACAGACTTCCCAGCAGGCCTTGAACCACAGTCCTCAGATTTTGGCTTGCTGAGTAGCTAGGATTACAAGAGCCTGCCTTTCTACACATGTTGTAGACTAGATAGCTTGAAACTTTTTTTCCATCAATTTATACAGCCATGTCTTCACTCTTGGTAAAGACATAAGAACTTACTCAAGGCTACAGCAGAACCTTTTTAGCCTATTGACACAGAATTTTTGTCTAGAGGTATTTGTAACAGTTCAGCCCAGTGTATCACCTTTGAACTAGAAAGAAAAGTCATGCTAACTGCTTCATTGAGACCAGGTGGAATCTTGGTTTTTATCTTAGGCCATTTTTTCATTCTTGAAACAGGGAGTCTGTGCAGTCTGCCCTGAACGTACAATCCTCCTGCTTGGGCCTCTCAAGTCTGGGATTACAGGCAGATGCTACCATTCCTGGCTTTTTTTTTTTTTTTTTTTTTTCTGTTGTGGGGCTTGAACTCAGGGCCTAGACACTGTCCCTGAGCCTCTTTGTGCTCAAGGTTAATGCTCTACTACGTGAGCCATCATGCCACTTAGGCTATTCTTTTGTTGTTGTTGTTGGTTGTGGGGTTTGAACTCTGGGCCTGGGCTCTGTCCCTCAGCTCTTTAGCTCAAGGCTAGCACTCTACCACTTGAGCCAGAGCACCACTTCAGGTTTTCTGGTGGTTTATTGGAGATAAGAGTTTCACGGACTTTCCTGTCCAGGCTGGCTTTGAACTGCAATCCTCAGATCCCAGCTTCCTGAATTGTAGAATTACAGCCACCGACACCTGGACGCTTAGGCTATTCTTAATGAAGAGAATTCAGCAAGAGGTAGTTTTTTATTTTTGGCAGCCGTGGGTCTTGAACTCTGGGCTTGGACGCTATCCCTCAGCTCTTCAGCTCAAGGCCAGTGCTTCTACTGCTTGAGCCACAGTACCACTTCCGGTTTTCTAGTGGTGTATTGGAGATCAGAGTCTCACAGACTTGCCTGCCTGGGCTGGCTTTGAACCGTGATCCTCAGATCTCAGCCTCCTGAGTAGCTAGGATTACAGGCGTGAGCCACCAGTGCCCAGCAAGATAATTTTTGTTTGCAGTACTTGAGATTGAATCCAGATCTTTGAATGCCACTGAACTCAAGACCTAACGTTTTAAATTTGAAGCCGAATCTTAAATTTGTAGTTCTCAGAAGATTTTGCATAAGAAGAAAAAGCCCAAGGTAGGGAGACCCTGTCTAACACCTGTAATCCTAGCTATTCAGGAGGCTGAGATTTGAGGATCAAAGCCAGCCCACATCCATGAGACTATTTTCTCTCCAGTTAACCAGCTAAAAGTCAGAAGTAGAGCTTAAGTGGTAGAGCTCCTGTCTTGAGCAAAAAAGCTAAGTGCAAACACTCAGACCCTGAGTGCATGTCCCAGTACTGCCACCAAAGAGAAAAGTAACACAGGAGACATACTTATCAATCATCACAACCAATCTTTTAACAGCTAGCCCTTTTCTTCCTACGTAATGTCTGCAAGATGATCTTTTTGAAGGAAAGACTTCAGTTAGAGCATAGGTGGAACTGCATATACCCTGCCCTTTAAAAGATTAACTTTGTGGTTTACCTAATTTGTGTATGAACTATAGATTGGGGAGTGCAATAGTTTTGTTTTCTCTAGTGGCTTTCAAGATGTGCCTCCATCATCTGGCCTTGGAGGTCAGCACATGACTGTGCTTTTAGAACTTAAATGCACACTGTGGGTGTGTTTGTGTGGGTGTGTGTACTAGCACACATGCGTATGCTAGTACTGGCGCTTGAACTCAGGGCCTGGGTACTATCTTTGAACTTTTTGGTCAAGGTTGGTGCTCTGCCACTTAAGCCACAGCTCCACTTTAGACTTTTGTGTTAGTTAATTGGAGATAAAGAATTTCTCTGACTTTCCTGCCTGGATTGGCTTCAAGCCTGTTGGTCCTTAGACCTCAGCTTCCTGAGTGGCTGGGATGACAGGCATGAGCCATCGGCATCACCAGCTTGAGTTCACTCTTGAATGAAGAACAATTTAAAACACTGCTCACCAGCCCAGGGCACTCAAACTGAAAGGAAGTGGCTGTTCTCGATTTTCGGGCACAGCTGTTGGCAGGGATAGTCATAGATAATTTTCATGCCCAATTTGTGTACATCAGGTGCAGAGGAATTTTATCCAACTTTACTCTTCCCACTCCTGAACAGCATGTGGGCCTCTGAAGACGGTTTTGTGTGGGGCTGTTCTGTCTTAATAGCTTCTTACTATCTTAGTCCTTTGTGTGTGTGTGTGTGTATGTGTGTATGTCAGTATTGAGGCTTGAACTCAGAGGTCTCATGTTGTCCCTTAAAGGCTGACACTAGCTATACTATTTTTTTGTCCTGTCCTGGAGCTTGAACTCTGGGCCTGGGTGGTGTCCCTTGGCCTCTTTGTGCTCAAGGCACAAAGGCACTCTACCACTTGAGCCACAACGCCACTTCTGGTTTTCTGGTGGTTAATTGGAGATAAGAGTCTCACGGACTTTCCTGCGCAGGCTGGCTTTGAATCATGAGCCTCACATCTCAGCATCCTGAGTAGCTAGGATTACAGGCATGAGCCACCAGTGCCTGGCTTTTTTCTTTGTTTTTGGGTCTGGTCATGGGGCCTGAACTCTGGGCCTGGGCGCTGTCCCTTAGCTCTTCAGCTCAAAGCCAGTACTCTACCACTTGAGCCACAGCACCACTTCTGGCTTTTTTCTTTTTGCTTATGTGGTGCTAAGGAATCGAACCCAGGGCCTCATGTATGCAAGGCAAGCGCTCTATCACTGAGCCACCTTCCCAGCCCTTTTTTTAAATTATTATTTTAAAAGGGATTTTACTGCATAGATTCCCAAACTGTTAATAAGGGGACTGGAAACCCCAAGTGATCCCTGTGGGTTGTATTTACCTGTGTTATATGTCTGGGCCAGCCAGTCCTCTGCCTGCCGTGTTCATTTACAGATAATCAGTGAGTGTGAAATGAAGTGTTCCACAATAATTTCCTGTTTTAACAGCCTTGGGACAGTGATTCGGTTTGTGCAGACCCCTGCTCCTTGATTCCCACACCTGACAAAGAGGAGGATGAGGAGTCGTTGTTCCCCATTTCCATGTTCCAGCCTCGCAAGCGGTCACCACCCAGAGCTTCACCACTGCCTTTACTGAAGTAGGTGTGGGCTTTGCCACATGTATACACATGCATGGACACACAGTCATACACATTCTGTTGGCTCCTGGGCATGGATGGGCCTGATACCTGTCTGCAGGCCATTTGATTTTTCTACTGTTTTCCTATTGCCTTTTTTTCCCCCTCTGTAGCTGGGCGAATCGAGATGAAGTCTGGAACATTATGTTGAACAAGGAGCATGTGTATTTAAGGGACGAGCACTTTCTGCAGAGACACCCTCTCCTGCAGGCTAGAATGAGAACTGTTCTTCTGGATTGGCTGATGGAGGTGAGTTAGGGCCTTGTGGTTTCTAGAACCTTCTGTGCCATTACCATTTTAGCATGTGGTATGTGTGTGTGTCTGTACTGGAGCTTGAACTTGACCTCGGCTCTGTCTCTGAGCCTTTTGTTGTTGTTGTTAAAGGCCAGCACTCTACCAGTTGAGCCACAGCTCTTCCAACATTTTGCTTATTCACTGAAGATAAGATTCTCAGACTCCTGCCAAGGCTGTGTTTGAACCATGATTCTCTAGATCTCGGCTTCCTGAGTAGCTAGGATTACAGGTGTGAACCGTCGCTTGGCTTTTTTTTTCCCTTCAAGTACTGTTTTAAAGTATACTTATTATTTTTTTTCCAGGTGTGCGAAGTCTATAAGCTTCACAGGGAGACATTTTACTTGGCCCAAGACTTCTTTGATCGGTATATGGCAACACAAGAAAATATTGTGAAAACCCTTTTACAACTCATTGGGATCTCAGCCTTATTTATTGCTGCCAAACTAGAGGTAAGTGATGGTCATGTATGTTACACAGTAAGGGTTCATTTTTGAGCTCTAGAGAGATGAGAGAGGATGGCTAATTTGCCTATCATATATATTTTTTCTGTTTTCTTTTTTGTTGTTGTTAATCCTGGAGCTTGAACTTCGGCCTGGGCACTGGAACTCTACCACTTGAGTTCCACTTCCAGTTTTCTAGTGGTTCATTGGAGATAAGACTCCCTGATTTTCCTGCCCAGGCTGGCTTTGAACCACAATCCTCTGAGTAGCTAGGATTACTGGCACGAGCCACCAGCACCTGGCTATTTCTAATGAGAGGTCTTCTAAAGCCAAGATACATACAGAAAGTCCTAGGACCAACCTGGGAAGGTGGCTCAGTGGTAGAGTGTTTGCCTTGCATGCATGAGGCCCTGGGTTCAATTCCTCAGCACCACATAAGCAAAAGGAAAAAAGCTGGAAGTGGCACTGTGGCTCAAGAGGTAGAGTGCTAGCCTTGAGCTGAAGAGCTGAGGGACAGTGCCCAGGCCCAGAGTTCAGGCCCCACGACCGGACCCCCCCCCCAAAAAAAAAAAAAAAAGCTGAGGGACAGCGTCCAGGCCCCCATGATCAACAAAAAAAGAAAATCCTAGGACCTAACCAACCAAGAAAAAGGAATAAGAATACATTTAAGTTAATGTAGTACATTCAGCAAAAAGAAAACTGAATTCAGAATTACAGGGACTGGTGGCTCACACTTGCAAATTCTAGGTGCTCAGGAGGCTGAGATCTGAAATTTGGAGGATCACAGTTTAAACCCAGCCTAGGCAGGAAAGTCTATAAAGACTCTTATCTCACCAGCAAAAGACTGGAAGTTGAGATTGCACAAATGGTAGGGCACCAGTCATAAGCTTTTGGAAAAAAACTAAGGGATAGTGCCCAGGACCTGAGGTGAAGCCCAGTCCCCCCCAAAAATTTAGAAAGTATAAAGTTTCAGTTGGTACCAGGTATGGTTTATTCAAGTCTGTAGTCCAAGCACTCAGAAACAAGAGGCAGGAAGATTGCCAGTTCCAGGCCAGCCTGGGCAAAACAAAACCCTGTCTTTAAAAACTGCTATAACAAGCCTTAACTACCAGAAAACCGGAGGTGGCTGTGGCTCAAGTGCTAGCCTTTTAAAGAGCTGAGGGACAGCACCCAGGCCCAGAATTCAAACCCTATAACAGACAAAAAAAACCTGCTACAACAAAATATATTTAAATACTTCAATGCAGCTTTCAAATGTGTTAAATACTGAAAAGGTGAGATCTCAGTCTCCAAATAGCTGTGATTACAGATGTAAGCACTAGTACCCAGCCATGTGTTTTTTTTGTTTTTTGCCAGTCCTGGGGCTTGAACTCAGGGCCCGGGCACTATCCCTAATGCTTCTTTTTGTTCAAGGCTAGCGCTCTGCCACTTGAGCTACATACCACTTCCAGCCTTTTCTGTTTATGTGGTACTGAGGAATCAAACCTAGGGCTTTGTGCATGCTAGAAAAGCACTCTACTGCTAAGCCACATTCCCAGCCCCATGTTTTGTCTCTTTAGGGATGGGGGTTCATTTCTTAGATATGCTGATTCCATCTCCCTTGTACTCCCAGGAGATCTACCCTCCAAAGCTGCATCAGTTTGCTTACGTCACCGATGGCGCCTGCTCAGGAGATGAAATTCTTACCATGGAACTGGTGATTATGAAGGTAGTGTTTTTCTGGGGTTTTACGGTCTTTCTGGGACATGAAGCCAGGGCCTTGTGACTTTTTTCTTCTGTTTCATTGAAGATAAGATAGTCACAGATGTTCCTTTCCCAGCCTGGCTTCGACCCATGTTCCTCCATATCAGTCTCCGGGTGCTAGGTTGTGAGCTTGAGCTATCTCGGCAGTGTGGCTGTGTCCCAGACTCCTCTGCCATCAGTCTCTCTCCTGTCCTCCTGCAGGCCCTGAACTGGCGTTTGAGTCCTTTGACTGTCGTGTCCTGGCTAAACGTGTACATGCAGGTCGCGTTTCTGAACAACATGTGTGAGGTGCTGCTGCCTCAGTATCCGCAGCAGATCTTCATCCAGGTGGCTGAGGTCAGTAGTTCTCTTGCACTGGGGCCTCCCAACCCAACAGTTCCACTCCAGTAACAGGAACCCTGGGGTACCAGCATCTGTCTCAGGGTTTTCTCCCTGGTCCTCCCTAGCTCCTGGATCTCTGCATGCTGGATGTGGAATGCTTAGAATTTCCTTACGGGGTACTTGCCGCTGCTGCCTTGTTCCATTTCTCTTGCTCCGATTTGGTGGCGAAGGTTTCAGGTAAGGTGCTGCAATCCAGCCTTCTTCAAGGCGATCACTTTGGAAAACAGTGAGTGCAGCCTCGGGCTGAGCATGCACCATGTTTCTCATGGCAGGGTATCAGTGGGAGGATATCAAGAAATGTGCTGAATGGATGACACCATTCGCCGAGGTCTTCCAGGAGACGCCAAGCTGCAAGCTGAGGCACTTCCGGGGGATCCCATGTGAAGATGCCCATAATATCCAGACCCATGCCAACAGCTTGGACTTACTGGTCAGTACCCAGCCTACCAAGCCTCCTCGTCTCCAATCTCCTTACCCACACAGCCTTCTAGGCAGGATCCTGATCATCTGGAGTTTGGTTTTCCTCCTGTCTCCTCCTCACTCAACAACACATAGAAGGGCGCCGGCACTGGTGGCTCACTCTTGTCATCCTAGCCACTCAGGAGACTGAGAGATCTGAGGATCATGGTAAAAGCCAGCTTGGGTAGGAAAGCGTGAGACTCTTATCTCCAATTAAGCAGCAAAAGAGCTGGAATTGGAGCTGTGGCTCCAGTAGCAGACCCTCAGCCTTGACCACAAATGCCCAGGGACAGTTCATAAGGCCTGAGTTCAAGTTCCTGGGCCAACATACACACATTCAAAAGATATACATAAAAGGGCAGTACTTGTTCTAATAAT
This sequence comes from Dipodomys ordii, assembly GCF_000151885.1. Lineage (NCBI taxonomy): Eukaryota > Metazoa > Chordata > Mammalia > Rodentia > Heteromyidae > Dipodomys > Dipodomys ordii. The sequence goes on from NW_012267308.1 coordinate 663,931, forward strand.
CTTTAAGTTTACAAATTGTTTATTTACAGATTTGTTTTTAGGGTTTGTATTTGTTTTGGCAATAGGGCTTGAACTCTGGGCCAGGGCGCTGTCCCTCAGCTCTTCAACTCAAGGCTAGTGCTCTACCACTTGAGCCACAGCACCACTTCCAGTTTTCTAGTGGTTTATTGGCAAAGTCTCATGGACTTTGCTGCGCAGGCTGGCTTTGAACCATGATCCTCAGATCTCAGCCTCCTTAGCTAGAATTACAGGCATGAGCCACCAGGGCTTGGCTTAGTTTGGTTTTTTGCTTGAGGCTAATCCGCTACCATTTGAGTCACAGCTCTACTTGTAGTGTGTGTGTTTTGTTTGTTTGCCAGTCCTGGGGTTTGAGCTCAGGGCTTGGGCACTGTTCCTGAGTTTCTTTTGCTCAAGGCTAGCACACTTGAGCCACAGTACCACTTCCAGCTGTTTTTCTATTTATATGGTACTGAGGAATTGAACCCAAGGCTTCATGCATTCTGGGCAAGTACTCTACTACTAAGGTATATTCTCAGCCCCTAGTTGGTTTGGTTTTGTTTGGGGGTGAGTGGTTAATTAGAGATCAGAGTCTCACAGACTTTCTTGCTCTGACTGGCTTCAAACCCTGGTCCTCAGACCTCACTCAGCCTCTTGAGTAGCTAGGATTACAGATATGAGACACAACTGCCCAAATAGTTTCAGAGTTGGTTTTGGTTTTTGTTGCCATTACTGGGGCTTGAATTCAAATGCTATCCCCTTAGCGTTTTCACTCAAGGCTTTGCCCTTACCACTTGAGCAACACTTCCACTTGTGGCAAAATTTTTTGGTGATTCATTAAAGAACCACTGATTTATCTGCCTAGGCTGGCTTCAAACCTTGATCCTCGGCTCTCAGCCTATTTAATAGCTAGAATGACAGTTATGAGCCACCAAAACCCCTTTGAGTCCCAAATCTTTAGGCACAAGGTGTCCCTGTGAATTCTTTCCAATTAATTTACACAAATCAATTCTTAAAAAGCCATACCCTTGGGGTTGGAGGTATAGCTCAGGTCGTAGAGGACCAGCCAATGAATAGAAGTGTCAGGTATCATTCAAATTTTGGTCTGAGACCAAAAAACTAACATCCTTATTCCCTTATCTTCCTCCCCACCCCCAATCTACAGGAAAAAGCTCAGGCAAAGAAATCTGAATTGTCAGAACACCATAGATTGTCCCCTATCCCTCCTGGGCTCCTCACCCCTCCTCAGAGTATTAAAAAGCAGAGTGAGCTGGAGGAGGAGGAAGCCTGAAGCCCAGAATTGGCGTGTGGAAATGCCCGGATGTTCCCCTGCTGCCATTCAGCCTTTGCAGATACTCAGCGAGTGACAGCCCCCCTCCCACAGAAGTCTTGTGTGTGGATGACGTGGACCGGGGCAGCATCTTCTATGGAGTGCTTACACTTTTGAAACACGTGAGTCAAGGACAACAGCCACCTCCAGAACACCCGAGGGTGCTCCCCTTGCTGCTACGGATGGTGTCCTTGACCCACCTGACTCCCCGTGGAGGACTAAGGCTTGAAGTTAGAGCCCCCCTGCCCCATGGCCAGCGGGGTGGGGCGTGCCCCTTCACGTTGTCAGCCCAGTGTCCCTTGCCTTTATGAACTCTGGTTTTGTAATTGCTGCTATGTCTACCCATTTTTAATAAAGTGATACTATGTTTGAAACGTGTCTCTGTTCTCATTTTGTGTGTGTATGTGTGTGCATGTGCATTACCCAAATTTGAACTCAAGGCTTTATACTTACTCATTTGGTTTGACTGGTGTTCTACCTCTTGAGCCATACCTCCAGCCCTAAATACTATTTTTGGTGCCAGTTCTAGGGCTTGAACTTGGGGCCTAGGCACTGCCTCTGAGCTTCTGTTCAAGGCTAGTGCTCTACCACTTGAGCTACAGCTCTGCTTCTAGTTTTTTATTTTCAAGTAGTCTGTTGGAGATTAAGAATCTCATGGACTTCCTGCATAGGCTGGCTTTGACCTGTGATCCTCATATTTCAGCATCCTGAGTAGCTAGGATTACAGGCATGAGCCACCAGCACTCAGCTTAGAACTTTTTCTTTGTACTGGGCTTGAATTTGGTCTGGGTGCTGTCCCCGAGGTTTTTTTTTGTATAAGGTTAGAGTTCTACCATTTGAGCCACAGCTCTACTTTTCACTTTTTGCTGGTTACTTAGGAATAGCCAGCCTGCCTTTGAACGAGGATCCTCAGATCTCAGCCTCCTTCCTGAGTTGAGTAGCTGGTAGGAGTACAGGCTTGAGCCACCAGCACCCAAAGGCCTAGGTAAAAGTCAAAAATAGTCAACGTGGGCAATTCATGCCTGCAAATGCCTGCTTGGGAGGTAAGGTCAGAAGGATTGTGGTTTATGAGACCCTTTCTCAGCCAATGGCTGGGCAAGTTGGCATGTGTGTCATCTCAGCCATAAAGACCATCAGGAGGATAGATGTACCAGGTCAGTTGAGGCAAAAATAATTGAGACTCCTGTCTCTATGGAAGAAATTGAGTGTCATGGCGGTCAACTGTCACTCTAGCTGCTACAGAGAGTAAATAGTTAAGGCCCAGGCAAAAAACAACTATCTTGAAAGTAACCCTTGCAAAAAGGTCTGGAGACACAGCCTAGCTAGTACTTGTTAGCATATGTGAAGTCGTTCAAACACTAATACAAACCCCAAACTATCCATTTGTGTGTGTGTATATATATATATATTTTTTTTTTGAAAGCTCAACTCTTCCCCCAAATCTTCACCTAAGTAATAGATGGCCCAGATGAGCGCCTGTGGCTCATGCCTGTACTCCTACTGCTATAATCTTAGCTATTAGGAGACGGAAACAAGAAGATGTTTCAAAGCTAGTCCAGGCAGGAAAATGAGACTGTGATCTCCAATTAACTACCAAAAAGCCAGAATGGAGCTGTGGCTCAAGTGGTAGACTGCCAGCCTTGAGCAGAAGAGCCCTGAATGCCCAAGCTGAGTTCAAGCCCCCAGTACCTGGACACACCCGCAATGGCTCCAGCATCACCAAAAATAAAAAAGTTTATCTTTGGAGAATGTGTTAACATATAGAAATGTGGCTTAAGTGATGGAGTGCCTGGTTTGAGTAAAAAAGCTAAGGGATAGCACCTAAGCCCTGATTTCAAGCATACTAGCAAAAATTTTAGAAAGGAAGAAAGGGAAAAGAGAAAAAGAATCACTGGGGTAGAAGTTAGGGTGCCCTTCTAGAGGAGGGTACACCTCTCCCCAGCTCACTTCCTGGACCTTGCCGACTGAGTCTACTCTTGAATTGTTGCTCTTTGAACATTCTAGTCCTGAGTAGCAGGGCACTGGAGGTGCCTGAGGTCCATGTTCCCTTTGTGGGACTGTGATGGTTTATTCTTTCTCCATGAACCTCTGGTACCAAATGGGTAACTAAGTTACAGTCATGTTCAAGTGGACCAAGTTCTTGAGGCAGACAGGTAAAGACAGGAAGTGTGTGCATGCATGTGTGTACACACCAGTCCTGGAACTTGAACTCAAGGCCTTGGGGCTGTCCCTGAGCTTTTTTTGCTCAAGGCTAGTGTTCTTACACTTGCGCCTTACCTCTCATTCTGGTGGGGGTTTTTCTAGTGGTTCACTGGAGATAAGAATCTCACAAACTTTCTTACCCAAGCTGGGTTTGAACTGCAATCCTCAGATCTCAGCCTCCTGAGTAGCCAGGATGACAGATGTGAGCCAGGAACTTTCCATCGCCTGATATACTTCTATCCCTTAACTGAGACCCAAACAAGATTGGAGTATATTTGAGCAGAATTAGACAAGCGCTCTGCATGAAGATGGGAGAGAAATCGAATCTGATAACATCTCATCATATTTACCCAAGCGTGCATTTTCCCAGCACATGTCCACCATTTTTTTAAAATTCAAATCACATTTCTACCTTTGGACATTTGTTAGAAGACTATTTTTATCACAGCTGCAATCATCTAATTTGCTGATTACAGGTCTCAAATTGCCACCAAGCACTCAATTTTTTTTTGAAAAAATGGTCCTATTTGATCAAATATGTTATTCAAGCAATGCATTCATTTGTTATACACACTTACCTGCCAGACAGAGTTAACCAGGAGTAATAGTATTAGCTGTCTAGACTTAAAATCAAGCATTAGCTAATCTCCCAGAGACAATGGAGTCTTAAATGTAATTTGCGGCAGACACTTCAGTGCCAACCTTGATAGACAATTCTATTTTGTATTCAATGTGCATAGATTTTTTTTCTTTCCCCTCCTTCATCCTAATTCCAAATTTTACAGCAAGACTCTATAATGTGTTCAATTGCACTGGCCTACCAGGTACCCTAGGAGCAGAGAAAATGTATTCTTTGTGAACTAAACAATAGAAAGAAATAAAGAGCCAGGCTCATGCCTGTAATCCTAGCTGCTCAGGAGGCTGAGATCTGAGGATCATGGTTCTAAGCCAGCCTGGATAGGAAAATCTGTGAGATTCTTATCTTCAATGAGCCACCAGAAATCTGGAGGTGGAGCTATGGTTCAAAGTGGTAGAGAGCTAGGCTTGAGCAAAAGAGCTCAGGGACAGCACCCAGGCCCAGGGTTCAAGCCCCATCACTTATAATAAATAAATAGTACCAAATCCTCCTCCTTCCCCCACTATGTGCCAGTACTGGGATGTGAACTCAGGGCCTCACGTTCTTATTTGGCTTTTTCACTTAAGGCTGGCCATCTACTACTTGAGCCTTGCTTCATTTCCAGTACCTTGAGCAAAAGAAACTCAGGAACAATGCCCAGGTCCTGAGTTCAAGCCCCAGGACTGGCAAAAAAAAAATTTCTAGACCACTAGACACCTGCTTAGGACTCTGAAGGGAGGTTCAGTGTTAAAATGACTTTGTCACTTTTTTTTGACAGTCCTGGAGATTGAACTCAGGGTCTGGGTGTTGTCCCTAAGCTTTTGTACTGTACCATTCTAAGCCACAGCTCCACTTCCATATTTGTATGGTTACCTGGAGATAAGAGTCTCACAGACTTTCCTGCCTGGGCTGACTTTGAACCTTGATCCTCACACTGCAGCCTCCTGAGTAGCTAGGATGACAGATATGAGCCATGGGTGCCTGACTACTTCCTTCACTTTGACATAACCCTTTTCATGGGGTCTTTGCTGATTGTTGGGGACAGCTATCACTAGAGACAGCACACTTGGTGTGACTAGGGACTCCAGAAGTCTATACAAGTTGCTGGTGGTTCCTGGGCACAGAGGGCTAGGCAGTGAGCTCATTCAGAGTATTGGTGTGGCACACTGAGCTCACAGACAGGGTAGAATGGGTGGCAAAGACTGTGTCACAAGTTCTTGCATATCGGATCAAAGACAAGGCAGACATCGGTAGCTCATGCCTGTAATCCTAGCTATTCAGGAGGCTGAGATCAGAGGAGCACATTCAAAGACACTCTAATTAGACAAAACTGAGAGATTCTCATCTCCAAGGAACCAGCAAAAAAGCTAGGAGTGGAGAAGAATATGCTCAATGCTAGAGCATCAAGCCTGAGCAAAAAGCCAATTAAGAGTTCAAGTCTCAGAACCAGAAACAAACAAAAAGCAGGGTAAGGGAGGGAAGGGTGACACTGTCCAAAAAAAAAAAAAAAGAGAACTCTTAGCTGGGTGGCTCACGCCTGTCAGCTACTCAGGAGGCTGAGATCTGAGGATTGTGTTTGAAAGCCAGCCCAGGCAGGAAACTCCTTGTGAGACTCTTATTTCCAGTAAACTAGTCAGAAAAGCTGGAAATGGTGCTGTGGCTCAAGTGGTAGAGTGCTAGCCTTGAGCAAAAAGAGGCTCAGGGACAATGCCCAGCCTCATGAGCAGCACACACACACACACACACACACACACACACACGCACGCACACACACACACCGTCTTCCAGATGCTGGAAAAAGACTAGTTTGGGGTGTTTTCAGGTTTGCTGACTCCTTGACCCCCGTGGGACATACTCTCGCTCCCTGCCATGCAAAGGTGATACCATTTCCCCAGATGTGAGGGTGTACAGGGAGAATTGAGGCATCAGAGAAATCAGGCAGCCATACCCTTCCCTCTGGTCCTCCAGAGATCCTCTATTTCGACTTCTAGATGATCTGTGCTTTTACCCTCAGTCCATCTAAGGTAGATTGCTCAAGGCAATTGCTCAAGATGGGGCTGTTGAGATTCTAGAAGTATGACTCCTAAATGCCCCCTTCCTAAATCCAACAAAGAGTGCATCTCTGGAATCATCCTTAGTTGGCCTGGTGGGTGGCCTGGGTGAGGTGGGGCCCCTAGATAGGAGGCAACGTGAAACTCCGTGCAAGTCCCCCACTGGAAAGTGCAGGCCTGTTGTGCCCCTCTGTTGTGCATGGAACATGATCCTTGCTTCACACTTCCTCACAATACAGAATATGGAAGGGGTCAGCAGACAAATAATAAGTAGTGATGTAGCTCAGTGGTTATAGTGCTTGCTTAGCCTGTGTTATTGGGGTTCCTCCATCCCCACACGCATGGTACACACGCACACACACACACTCACGCCAGTACTATAGCTTGAACTCAGGGCCTAGGTGTTTGCTGTTCTTAGCTTTTTGTTTGTTTGTTTTTAATCAGTCATGGGGCTTGAACTCTGGGCTTGGGTGCTGTCTCTCAGCTCTTCAGCTCAAGGCTAGGCCTCTACCACTTGAGCTACAGTGCCACTTCCAGTTTTCTGGTGGTGTATTGGAGATAAGAGTTTCATGGGCTTTCCTGCCTGGGCTGGCTTTGAACTGCGACCCGCAGATCTCAGCCTCCTGAGTAGCTAGGATTATAGGCGTGAGCCACCAACGCCCGGCATTTTTTTCTTTTTTGCTCAAGGCTGGTGCTCTACCTCTTGAACCACACTTCCACTTCTGGCTTTTTGCTGGCTCATTGGAAATAAGAGTCTCCTAGACTTTTCTTCTTGGGCTGGTTTCAAACCATGATCCTCAGATCTCAGCCTCCGGAGTAGCTAGGATGACAGGCGTGAGCCACCAGCACCTGGCATTGTTGTCATTTTGGGCACTGCTCTCTCTGGCCATGGGTATGGCCACCCTGCCTGCCATCACCTTTGTGGTCTCAGCCTCTGCCCTCCTGGTCTTCCACCCAGCTTCACTTCATGCCACTCACAGGATGGTCTAGCTTGGGGATGGCACCCTGTCTCTGGGCATGGAAACAGCATTTGCCTGTGTGTGTGTGTGTGTGTGTGTGTGTGTAAAACTCCTGACTCCCAACATCCCTCTTGGTACTGGTCAAAACCTGTTTACTGCTAGGTGCCAGTAGCGCATGCCTGTCATCCTCGCAACCCAGGAGGCTGAGAACTGAGGATTGTAATTCATTGCCAGCTCAGCCAGGGAAATCCATGAGACTCTTATCTCCAGTGAAATACTGGAAGTGGCACTATGGCTCAAGAGTTAGAGTGCCAGTCTTGAGCACAGAAGTTCAGGGCCAGTACTACAGGCCCTGAATTCAAACTGCAGGACTGGCAAAAAAACAAAAGCAAAACCCATGAAGGAAGGAAAGAAGGAGAGGGAAGAAGAAAGGAAAAGACAGGCTAATTTCCCTCCCAAGCACTCATCTGTGAGTTGTTATGTCACATAAAGCCCAGGACAGATCCTAAGGAAAGAGTCACCTCATATCTAGTATTTTCTGCCACAAGTGAGACGGACAACTGAGCACATGTATCAGCCCCTACACCAGCATGAGACATGCAGGTACTGGACAGTGCAACCATTACAATTAACAGCCCTAAGCTGGGTGCTGGTGGCTCATGCCTGTCATCCTAGCTACTCAGGAGGCTGAAATCTGAGGATCTTGGGTCAAAGTCAGCTTGGGGAGAAAATTCCATGAATTTCTTCTCTCCAATGAACCACCAAAAAGCCAGAACTGGAGGTGTGGCTCAAGTGGTAGAGCATCAGCCTTGATTGAAGCAGCTCAGGGATACTGCCTGGGTCCTGAGTTCAAGTTCCCAATATTAGCACAAAAAGAAAAAAAATCAATCAATCTATGTATGTATGTATGTATGTATCTATCTATCTATCTATCTGTATTGCCATTTTAACTCCTGGAGGAAGTTTCAGCATGGAGGTCTGCAAAGTAAAATCCTGCATTTGAATTCCATCTCCAAACCCTAGTTTGCTCCAGACGAGTACAAACCAGCACAGATGGCCCTTCACACCAAAAAATGTAAAAATAACAAAGCTTGTAATTCTGGGCCTCCTTTTTTTCTCTGGGCAGATGTGTTGGCTGCACATTTTGGGAATTACAGCATCTGCATCTGAGTAGCAACCTGTCACCTCCTGTGCTCTCTCCCTCTGCCCTTCTGCCATACTGCTGGGTAGCAACCACCATCCTGTGTGAAATGCCTGAGTTGTGCATGTGTGTGTGCGCACACACCCACCCACATGCAGCAGTCTTAGAACTTAAACTTGGGGCCTGGCCTCTGTCCCTTTAGGTTTTTCACTCAAGGTTGGTGTTCTATCACTTGAGTCACAGCTCCACTTCTGGCTTTTTGCTGGTTAACTGGACATAAGAGTCTCATGGACTTTATTGCCCAGGCTGGCTTCCAAGTGTAATCTTCAAATTTCAGGATGACAGGTATGAGCCACTGGTGCCCCTAGTTCTTAATTTTTGAGTCCCCAACCCTTTGCCAGCCACAGGAGTCATATTTGCTAGGAGCCAGGTACCAGTGGCTCACACCTATAATCCTAGCTACTCAAGGGGTTAAGATCTGAGGATCATGGTTTAAAGCCAGCCCAGGAAGGAAAATCCATGAGATTCTTATCTCCAATAAACTACTTTTTTAAAAAAGCTAGAAATGGGGCTGTGACTCAAATGGTAGAGTGTTAGCCTTGGCAAAAGATGCTAAGGGACAGCGCCCAGGCCCTGAGTTCAAGCCCTAGGATTGGCACACAGGCATACAGACACACAGACACAGACACACACAATTGCTAGGAACTTTTCTTGGACCTAGGAATACAGTTATAACTGTACTATGCACGAGAGAAGATGCTCCATGCACACACAAATCAGAGTCATCACTGGTTAGGAGAGAGGCCAGACAGACAGGAGTCCCTGTCAGACAATTACAGACCAGTTCTGTCTCTGATGACCCAGAAGTGGTGATTCTAGTCTTTGGTCTTCCAGATTGATGAGATAAAAGTTCTGTTGTAAGTGAAATACAATTTAAATTGCCAAGAGGAGAAAAAAAAAGTGGGTATCTACTAATTTATGAATTCAAAGGAATAGCCAAGGGGCATCTGCAGCCTTGGCTGGATCTGGATGTTTATAGGCTATCCTCAGGAATTTTCTGTGCTCAGCCCTGCTTTGTTCTGTGCCAACCTCTTTCTTCAGTGTCTCCATTCCTATCAGCAAGTACTTCCTTCCCAGACTCTCTGTAAGTCCAAGGGGCTGAGTCTCATTGGTCTAACCTGAGTTGCTATTTACTATGACTTAAAGGAATGCAGTGCTAGACTGGTTAGGCATGTGGCATGTCAATCCCTGGGGCAGGGCTAGAGTCAATACATGGCTCCACAGCTCAGAAAAGGAAGGGATTCTGATTTGTGAAAAGAGGAAAAGACAGAAACAAAGACTCTCCTAAGAAATGAGATGGGACCACCACCATACCTACCTCTCATAGAACTACACCTCTGCTGGATGCTGGTAGATCACTCTTGTCATCCTAACTACTCAGAGGATAATGGTTTGAGACCAGTTGGAACAGGAAAGTCTATGAGATTCTTATCTCAAATGAACCCCCCCCCCAAAAAAAAAGCCAGAAGTAGAGCAGTGGCTAAAGTGGTAAGAGTTTTAGCTTTGAGTGGAAAAAGCTAAGGATCAGTGCCCAGACCCCGAGGTCAAGCCTCAGAACTGCCACCCCCCCCAAAAAAAAAAGAAATCAGATACAAGGGTGGGTGTTCAGGAATGCAGTCCTACGATCACCACTACTCATTCCTACACTTGCGTTTTCTTTTTTTTTTTTTTGGTCAGTCGTGGGGCTTGAACTCTGGGCCTGGGCGCTGTCCCTCAGCTCTTCAGCTCAAGGCTAGCGCTCTACCACTTGAGCCACAGCGCCACTTCCGGTTTTCTGGTGGTTTATTGGAGATAGGAGTCTCACGGTCTTTCCTGCCCGGGCTGGCTTTGAACCACGATCCTCAGATCTCAGCCTCCTGAGTAGCTAGGATTACAGGCGTGAGCCACCAGCGCCCGGCTAACACTTGGGTTTTCTAATTCCATCATGCCAGGCCTGGGCATAGGACACAGTCCTGGCCACCTATTTGAGCAGCCTGGCCAGCACCTAGCCTCAGGGTTGGGGATGACCTATTTGCCTCACCCAAGGGTCTAGATCTAGTGTTTGGGTTCCCAAATACAGTACCAGAGCTGGGCACGGGTGGCTCATGCCTGTCATCTTAGCTACTCAGGAGGCGGACATCCGTATATCACAGTTCAATGCCAGCCCGAGGAAGGACAGTCCATGAGACTCTTATCTCCAATGATCCACCTGAAAGAGGGCAGTGGCACTGTGGCTCAAGTGCTCACCTTAAGCAAAAAGAGCTCAGGGACAGCCACCAAGGCCCTGAGTTCAAGGCCCAGGCCAGCAAAAAGAGGAGCCAGCCAAGGCTCAAGGGCATTCAAAGGCACACATGCCCAGAAGCCTGGGCTGGGTTCGTGAGACATCCTATTAACCAGTTCCCAGGACACTCCTTTCCAAACCTGGTTGGCAGGGGTCCAGGGGCCATCTTTGGAATTCTCATCTTATTTTGGTGCTCCCCCCTGCCCCTGGCCACGTGGGCCTGGCAAAAGCAGGCGCTCTTCACTCCCTCGGAGTCTGGCAGTTCGGCTCTCCTGCCTGGAAGGAATATGCTCTTCCTGCGGATCCTGAGCGCTCGCGTCCCCCTCCTAGGCCTCCCAGGGCTGCTCGGCCGGTCGGGGCTGACAGCTTGGCTGGGGCCCGAGGCCTGGCGGGGCTCGGCGCGCGGCGCCTCCCGCCACCCTGCCCGGCCACGCGGCGCAGACAGAGGAGGCGGAGGCAGAGGAGGGGAGGAAGGGGGTGGGAGGGCGAAGGAGGAGTCCGTGACGGGGCCTGGCCGCCGCCTCTGCACGGGGCCGCCCCGCAACCCGGGTGGTTCAGAAGCCGCGGAGGGGGTGTCGGGGCCGGGCGGGGAGCCGCGGCCGCCGAGCCCCGCCACCCCGGGAGGCCACCGAGCTCTCGCGAGTCCGCCGAGCGCCGCCCAGAAGCCTGTACTGAGGCCGGGCGCACGCAGGGACGCCGCCCGGGCCCTCGTGGGTTCGGGTCCTGCGCCCCCGGCCCCACCGGGCCCACCGATCGCCGGCCACAGAGCCCCGCACCGAGGTCCGACCTAGCGCGGCCGCACTTTCCAGCCACGTGGCCCTGCACGAGTTCCTTAACTCCCGATCTACGAGACGGGACAGCTCCCGCCCGCTAGGTTTGTGATCCATCCCCGTCCTCCAGGGCCAGCTAAGGCATCGCCGGGAGTCGCCCGCCCGCCCGAGGCTCCGGCACAAGTAGGAACCGACTCAGACCCGGCCGCCGCCCCCGCGCAGGCGCACTTCAGAGACCGCGGTCCCCACGCCCCCGCCGGCCCCGCCCACCGCGCTCCACGTGCGGCGTGTTTACCCACGTGACTTCCCTGCCCTGCTGGCCCCGCCCCGCGGTGGCTCCGCCTCGGCCCCGCCCCCAGCGGCGGCGGAAGCGCGCGGCCCCGAAGTCCGCTTAGGGATGACTGGGGCGGGCCGCTTCTTCCCTGGGCGAGGCTTGGTTGCCGGCGCTGTGTGGAGGTCAGGCTGGAGGTGCGAGATGCCTGGCAGCCCCCGCCGCCTGGATGGACGCAGGGATTACGCCTAGGGAGCGCCAGTGGGGAGGGGGCGAGGGTGGAGTCGGCTTTGAGCGAAGGGCTCTTACGGGGCGCGCCTGGGGAGGGGGCGTGGCCAGAGCGGTAGGAGGCGGGGCCAAGTTTGCACGTGGGAGTCCTTTAAGAGGCAAGCTGCGAGAGGGGGCGTGGCCATAGCAGTAGGGGGCGTAGCCGTCTTTGCTCTAGGGGTTCTGCCAAGCGCGCTTGGGAAGGGGGCGTGGCCAGAGTGGTAGGAGTCGAGGTGAGTTTTGCGCGTGGGCGCCCAATGAAAGGCGAGCGAGGTGGAGGGCGTGGTCAAAGTGGCAGGAGGCGGAGCCAGACTTGGTGGTGGAGATGGGGGCAGCGCGCTGGATGCGGAGTGGCCCGAGTGGCCGCGGTCGGAGTCATCTTTGTGCCTGGCTGGTGCGAGGCAGGCTCCTGGAGGGGCGGGGCTACGCGGCAGGGGGGGGAGCCAGGCCTTGCGCAAGGTGGCCTGCGCGACCTGAGCTAGGGAGCGCCACCTGGAGGAAGTGCGCAGGCGCCCTGCGGTCGTGGCTCTGTGCCCTGCAGGTGCTAAGTGCTTGGCTAGCTTGGTGACAGCTTTGCTTTGGAGGGACAGAGCTGGGTCAGGATCGGAAGGACAGGTTGGCCTCCCCCTATTCCACCGAGTTCCCCGCACCTCCTGGGTGCGTCCCTTCCTGCATGCACCTGCTATTGTTCTCAAACTCTCCTCTGGCAGGTCTGGTTCCCCAGCTTTGATTCTCACCTGTAGGTGGGTAGCTTGACAGTTCGACCAGAAGCTAACTGCAGTGTCTGGAGGCCAGGCACGCCTTGCCCAGGGCTTTGGGAACATGAGCCGCTACTGAGTGCTCCCCAGAGACCCATTGCTTTGGGCTCGGTGTTCTAGTAGGAAGGAACTCTTTCCGCTGGCATTTTGGCTTCTGATCAGTTTCTTTTCTTTTACTTTCTTTTTCCTTTTCTTTCTTTCTTTTTCCCAAGCCCATCCTGGGGCTTGAAAGATTACTAAACTCCTTTTCCCTTTAATTTATTTGGTTTTAAATGTTTCATTTTTATCTTTAAGAGAGGTAAGTTGTCCATCAGATATAGACCGTATCTGTGCCAGACTCTCCTATCCTTAGATTTTATTTAATTAATATTTTTTGTCCACAAAAGGCAAAAAAAAAATAATAAGCTCCCAGCTTGGGAAGTCTGTTAAGGGAAAGAGTCTCAATCATTTTGGTAAATCTCAGGATTGCACCTCATTGGGCTGTCTGGGGTCACGTGACCACTTGGGACCAGAGCAGGGCTCTGATTGGCCAGCTTTGTGTGGTGGCGGTCCTTCTCGAGTTAGGGATGGAGTTCATCCAACCTGGTCACTTGGATGGAGCTTCAGGATGCTGCTCGGAGGGGGAAAGAGAGAAAATCCACAGACTTCCTTTATAAATTCAGGACTCTGCCTCTTGCCTTGTCACAGGCACTGTTCCATTACTTCACAAACAGTTCTAGATTTTTCTTACAATATCCCTGAGAGGCCGGGGTTGCTTGAGATGCTGGCACTTTTGGATCAGAACTGGGGATCTGGGCTGTGGCCCTATGGACCATTCATGTGTCCTGGTTGTGTGTGTGTATGTGTGTGTGTGCGCGCGTGCATTTGTACCAGTACCCGGGCTTGAATCAGCACCTGGGTGCTGTCCCGTAGCTTTTTAACTCAAGATTGATGTTCTACCAGTTGAGCCTCAGCTTCTCTTCCAGCTTTTTGGTGGCTCATTGGAAATAAGAGTCTCATGGACTTTCCTGCCCCTGCTGGCATTGAACCTCCACTCTCTAGACTCAGCTGGCCTGATCTTTTTCAGTGTCATCTACTTCCTGCTCTTCTTCCTTTTCCCTTCTGTCTGCCCTGCTGATTGGAAAACACTGTTTCAAAAAAAGAGAGAGAAAAATTGGCAATAGCCACGAGTTGAAACGACATGATAAAATATTTCTTGTTTTCTCGAGTTTACATAGACCGAGTTTTCACTGTTGCTACGGGGTGGGTTGGCAGAGAGATGAAAATAAATCTGTGTCAATTTATTTTTTTCCCCTGCATCGAGTAAGATTTCAGCTTTCTCTCCATGCACACACACACACATGCACACACACACACACAGACGCATGCACACATGCCCGTACATATAGGCTTTAATAATATACTTAAACCCCTTTTATGCTTTCTGTGGAAAGAATAAATATGTACTGTACTTTCAACTTCTGTTCTTTGAAATGCCATATGGTCTTCACTGTGAGCTAGAAATAGGCTGGTGAGCTTCCATGCAGTTAAATAGCCAGGTGGAGTTCCCCCGCCCCAATCTCACAAGGTTAATTAATCCTTTAAAATAGAGCACAGAGGGGTCCCAGCCATCAGGAAGGCACACTGTCAGAGGGAGGAGGCCCAGGGGCTGCGCAGGGCTGGGAAGAGAATACAAAGGCAGAAGTAACGTGGGCTGAGCCGGAGCAGCTTTGCAGCCTCTGCCCGTGGAGCTTTTGATGAGCAGCGCAGTCACTCAGATTCTGACAGTTTGCATTCTGCATAATCAGGAAGAGGATGCTGGGGCCGTGTGTTCATCTCAAGGCTTGTCAAGGTGCTTGACTCTTCCCTTCAAAAGAACCCTCTTCCCCCTGCTAGCTGGACACCCTGTGGTTCATGCCTGTAATCCTTGTTACTTAGGAGGATGACATCTAGAGGATCATGGTTCAAAGCCAACATGGTTAGACAAATCTAAGAGACTTCTTTCCAGTGAGCTGCTAAAAAGCCAGAAGTGGAGCTGCGGCTCAAGTGGTAGGGTATCAGTTTTGAACTCGGGGACAATGCTCAGGCCCTGAGATCAAGACCCAGGATCCCTCCCCCCACCCCCACCATGAGTCCTATCCCATGCTGGAGTCTCAGCGCAAGAGGGGCAGAGATGGTGGAGTCCAGCCTGAGGGTGACAGGGTGACAGCCAGGGTGACAGGCGCACAGGGGGGCTGATCTCTGGGAGGGAGCTGCTGGGGAGTGGAGGGTGAGCCTGGGGGGCAGCCTCCATGTGGGCTAGCCTCTAGCCTGCTTTGAGCCAGTTTCCTCATCTGTCCTAGGAGGAGGATTTGGGTCATCTGACCCAGGCTTTAGGGACTGCTATCGCCAAAGGGAGTCACCCAGAGGCAGGATTGGCTGGCATCTGCCCAACAATTTTAGAGGTTTTAGACCAGAACATCTGTTCTGGTCCAGGAGCAAATATTTCTTAGATTAAACCATCGGGTGAGCCGGGCGCCGGTGGCTCATGCCTGTAATCCTAGCTACTCAGGAGGCTGAGATCTGAGGATCGCGGTTCAAAGCCAGACCGGGCAGAAAAGTGTGTGAGACTCTTACGTTCAAGAGCTGAAGAGCTGAGGGACAGCGCCCAGGCCCAGAGTTCAAGCCCCACGGCCGACCAAAAAAACAACAACAAAAAAAAACCATCGGGCGATCTTATGGAGAACGCCCAATTCATACCTGTTGTATTTATTTTGGTATAAAAGACCAAATCAGGGGCCAGAGACACACACCTTGTCATCCAGCTACTCAGGGGGCTGAGATCTAGAGGACTGCAGTTTGAAGACAACCCAGGCAGGCAAATCTGACAGCTCCTCATCTCCAGTCAACCAGCAAAAAACCGAAGTGGAGGTGTGGCTCAGATGGTAGAACACCAGCTTTGAACAACAACAACAAATAGTCAACTGAGAGCTCAAGGTCCTGAATTCAAGCCTCATTACCAGAAAAGGAAAAGAAAACAAAACCTGTTAAATAGTTTATTTGAAGTAGCCTAGGCTAAGCCAGGTGCTGGTAGGTCATGCCTGCAATCCTAGCTACTCAGGAAGCTGAGAGCTGAGGATTGCAGTTCAAAGCCAGCCCAGACAGAAAAGTGTGTGAGACTCTTATGTTCAATTAACCCCCAGAAAACCGGAAGTGGTACTGTGGCTCAAAGTGGTAAAGCATTAACCTTGAGCAAAAGGGGCTCAGGGCAGCAACCAGACTGTGAGTTCAAGCCCCACAACTGACTAAGAAAAAAAGAAAAGAAATAGGCTATGGTTCCTGTAGCCTTGTTCCTGGCAGGTTTAATCTCCAGCTCTTCAGCCTGGAGCAGAAGGCCAGGGAGGAGAGCAGAGTGGGAGCCTTAGCTCTGGCTGAGCTCCGGTTTTCTCAGGACATTTCCCACAGTGGCCAGTAGGTGGCAGTAGGTTTGGACACCCCTGTTCACCCACCCCCAAGGCCTTCTGGTCCTTACTACCTGCCACCTGCCCGGTTCCCAGGGAAGCTGTCAGTCTCTGGCCTTAGAATGTGCCTGGGTATTGGATGGGGGCAGCTGGCCAGCTACCCTGCCTGACATCTCCCGCCTGCCCCTCTAATTCCAGTTCCATACAAAAGGCAGGCAGGCTGCCTGGAGGAGGTGACTGAGCTGGATATCCGTGGCTCACACCTGTAATCCCAGCTATTCAGGAGGCTGGGATCTGAGGATTGCAGTTCAAAGCCAGCCTGGGCAGGAAAGTCCATGTGACTCAAATAGTAGAGCACCACCAAGCCCTTGAGTGAAAAAGCTCAGGGACAGTGCCCAGGCTCTGAGTTCAAGCCCCATGAATGGCAGAAAAATAAAATAGAGAAATAGGTAAATAAATAAATGAATGAAAAGATGAGTGAAGTGGGATGAAGGATTTCAGATCAAAAGAATGGAAGGTGCAGACCCTAGAGACCCCAGACCCTAAAGCTTCCAGGAAATGGGGAGCCTGGGATTTACAGGATAGAGCCAAGCAGAGCCTGATTACAGATGCTCCGCAGGCGCCTCCTGGACTCTGGGGGGGATTCTACAGGGCAGAGGCAGTGGTGGTCTCCAGTCCCCTGGGTCACCAGATGACTAATGTCCTCCGAGAGGTAATGTCCACTAAGTCCCATCCGAGTCTCTGTTGAACATTTAAATATTTCATTAATTAAACATGCCAAATAGTTAATTAAACTCCATCAAAGCCACCAACGGCTCGCCACTCGATGTGTGTAATTCCAAGCCTCTCGCCAAACTCCTGCCCTGTTCTGCCCGTCCCTCTCAGTGGCAGGAAGACATGTCCTGGGGCTTGAACTCATGGGCACTGTCCCGAGCTTCTTGTGCTCAAGGCTAGTGCTCTCTCACTTGAGCCACAGCTCCACTGCTGGCTTGTTTGTTTGTTTAATGTGGTACTGAGGAATCGAACCTAGGGCTTCATGCATGCTAGGCTAGCACTCTACTACTGAGCCACAGCTCCACTTCCAGTTTTCTGGTGGTTCATTAGAGATAAAAGTCTCACAGAGTTTCCTGTCTGGGCTGGCTTTGAATCATGATCCTCAAATCTGTGCGTCCTGAATAGGTGGGTTTACAGCCATGAACCACTGGTGCCCAGCTCAGATTTCTTTCTGGTCTGCACTGTGGAGAGATTTTCTTCCATCGAAACTCCCGAGACACTGACTTACTTTTAGGTAGGAATCTTTCTCTTCCTGAGATTAGTGGCTGAATTTTAAATGACAAAAGCTTTCCATTTTGAGGTATGTATGTGTGTGTGTGTGTGTGTGTGTGTGTGTGTGTAGTAGGACTTGAACTCAGGACTTGGACGTTGTTCTTGAGTTTTTGCTCAAGGCTGGCGCTCTATCACTTGAGCCACAACTCCTCTTCTGCTTTTTGCTAGTTCCTTGGAGATAAGGGTCTCATGGACTTTGCCGGGGCTGGTTTCAAACCACAATTTTCATATCTCAGCCTCCTGAGTAGATGGGATTACAAGCATGAGCCACCAGTGTCTGGCCCTAATAACCAGTCTTCATGGTATCTACTTGAGGGAGAAAAGGACAGGAGAAGAAGCCAAGCACAGTGGGATACACCTGTAATCCCAGCACTCAGGATGCTGAGATAGGAGGATCACAAGTTCCAGGCCAGTTTAGGATACAAACTAAGATCCCACTGCAAAGACAGGAAAAGGGAGGGGAAAGGAGAGGGATGGAGGGGAAAGGAGGGAAGGGAGAAAAGTAACTTGGCATTGGTGGCTCAGACCTGTCATCCTAGGTACTCGGGAGGCTGAGATCTGAGGATCATAGTTTAAAACCAGCCCAGACAGAAAAGTCGGTAAGACTCTTCAATGAACCAGCAAAAAGCCAGAAGTGGCTCAAAGTGGTAGAGTTCCAGCCTTGAGTGAAAAGGCTCAGAGACAGTGCCCAGGCCCTGAGTTCAAGCCCTAGGACAGAGAGACACATAACAACAACAACAACAACAACTAACCAACCAACGAACCAACCAAAACCAAAAATCTCAGAAGTGGAGCTGTGGCTCAAAGTGGTAGAAAAAGAAAGAAAAAATCCCCCCCCAAACTTTCAAGGACAGTGCCCAGGCCCTGCGTTCAAGACCCATGACCACCACCACCACCACCACCAACAACAACAACAAAAAGATAGGAATCCAATCATTAAAGGAGTTCAGAAGAAAAGAAGAAGATATAGAAAGGGAAGATAATGATTTGACAATTAAGGAGGATTTTTCTGAGCTGAAGAGAGTCTTGATTGAAGGGGCTGATAGGGTTCCAGGAAGGACTAATTAATAAGGGACGCACACTTCTACAGCCTGGTATAATGCCGGAATTAGAAACTTCCAGATAGAAAATGGGGAAGGAAGCAACGTGCTATAGAATATGTGTGTAGGCAGGCCATGTACTAAAACTGAAACCATACAGAGAAGATTCGCATGGCCTTTTTTTCCTGTCAGTCCTGGGGCTTGAACTCAGGGCCTGGGTGCTGTCCCTGAGTGGTTTTGCTCAAGGCTAGTGCTCTACTACTTTGAGCCACAGTGCCACTTCCAGTTTTCTGGTGGTTCTTTGGAGATAAGAGTTGCATGGCCTTTCCTGTGTGGGCTGGTTTCAAACTACAATCCTCAGATCTCAGCCTCCTGAGTAGGTAGGATGACAGGTATGAGCTACCAGCACCCAGCAGTGTTTCATATATGTGTGTGTGTGTGGTTATATATATATATATATATATATATATATATACACATATGTTGTTGTTTTTGGTCATGGGGCCTGAGCTCTGGGCCTGGTCACTGTCCCTCAGCTCTTCAGCTCAAGGCTAGTGCTCAACCACTTGAGCTACCGCACCACTTCCAACTTTTTCTGCTTATGTGGTGCTGAGAATTTGAACCCAGGGCCTCATGCATGCAAGGCAAGCGCTCTACCACTGAGCCACCTTCCTAGCCCATGTTTCAATTTTTTTATTGTGAAAATACTGTACAGAGGGGTTACAATTACATGGGCAAGACAATGAGTACATTTCTTTTATTTTTACTTTTGGGTCCGGTCGTGGGGCCTGAACTCTGGTCCTGGCGCTGTCCCTCAGGTCTTCAGCTCAAAGCTAGCGCTCTACCACTAGAGCCATAGAGCCACTTCTGGCTTTTTTCTTTTTGCTTATGTGGTGCTGAAGGAATCGAACCCAGGGCCTCAGGCATGCAAGACAAGTGCTCTACCACTGAGCCACCTTCCCAGCCCATGAGTACATTTCTTCTCAAGCATTGAAGCCTCCTCCTTTGTTTCCCCTACCCATGCCTTCCCATCCTTCCCCCCGCCCCAAAGTTGTAAATTTCGTTTTCAACATAATGACTTGTACATCTCATTGTTGCAATAGGGATACAGGTGGACCCATGTTTCATATTTTTAAAAAAGTGATAGTGACAAATTGCTAGATCACATGCCTTGGAGTGAGATTAGTAAATAATAGAGAAGAGAAATTCTTGCCAAAAATAAAAAGAAGAAAATACTTTGGCTAGTATGACAGAAAGGGTAATAGCTACACAAAATCCATTCTCCCTGACATGAACCTTTTTTTTTTTTTTTTTAAATGCAGGTCTTGGAGCTTGAAATTAGGGCCTGGGTGCTGTCCTTGAGCGTTTCTACCACTTGAGCCACAACTTCATTTCTGCTTTTTTTGCTGGTTAACTAGAGATCAGAGTCTCACAGACTTTCCTGTCCGAGCTGGCTTTGAACCATGATCCTCTAGATCTCAAGACTCGAGTTGCTAGGATTCCAAGCATGAGCCACTGGCCCCTGGGCTGGAATGCTATTTGCATAATGGCTGCCTGAGAGGTTAGAGGCAGTGGCTCAGTTGGTAGAGAGTTATCTAGTGATGGAGAGAGGCGGGTACCCAGTTCAAGTCTCAGTCTCTGACCTTAGAAAAGAAAGAAAAGATAATGGGTGCATGGTGGCCAAGAGTGTGGCGCCCGCCCGCCATCGCAGTTCGGGGAGCTTTCTGAGCAGAACTGACTTAGGTGGATGCTTACAAGAGAGGCGAGAGATGGAGAACAGTGGCAGACCACAGAAGGCCCAGGCTCCCTCCCCAAGCACAGGGGACACGTCTCTGACCCCCCCTCCACCCCTCCAAGGCCACCCCTGTAATCCCAGCTACTCAGAAGGCCAAGATCTGAGGATGGAAGATCTGCAGCGTCAGCTAGCTGTGAGCATCAAAGCTCAGAGACAGCACCCAGGCCCTGAGTTCAAGTCCCACCACCGATAAAAAGAAAAGAAAAAGTATATGGGGGTGCTCAGACTCTAGGACCTCAGGCACATATGCAGGCTCCAGGGCCCGGTCTGTCTGGGCCCAGGTCGGTGGAGCTTTACCCCCCACCCCCCGCCCGCCTGGAGGGGCACAGGTAGGGCCCCTCACTCTGTGCCACCCCTTCCTAGCAGGTGGGGTGGGTGACCACTCCCTTTCACCCCCACAGGCGAGTGTGATGGGCTGGCGGGAGGAGGGGCAGGGCCTCTGGGGGCTCCCCCTCCCCGCGCCACGCTCCTGCGGGGGTTGATTGAGCCTGGGGCCCCTCCACCCCCTCTCCATCTCGACCCAATCAATGAATTTGTGCTTGGAACAGCAGGAACCAGCGTGTGGGGTGGGGGAAGGGGGGGAAGCCTCAACTCGGGGCTGCAAGGATGCAGGTCCAGCGGGCACTGATCGTCCTCCTCGGGTAAAGAGGGGGAGGGGTGCTGCAGGGGGGGTCCCCCAAAGGCCTGCGGCCCTGTGTACCCCGGCGCGCTCCCTCCGGGCTGCGCCATCGCCCGGCCTCTGCTGCCATCTGGTGGTAGCGCGTGGAACAGCAAGGGCTCAGCGAGAGGACCAGGAGACTGGGCGCGCGCAGCGGGGAGGTGGGAGGGGTTGGCGCGATGGCCTTCTCCCCATTCCATACCCGGTCACCCCTCTCCTCTGCACGCAGAGGGGGGGGGACCCAGCCGGTCAGTGCTGCCCCCGTTTCATTTAGACCTTTTCAGCAGAACAAGAGCCGCCAATGCGCAGGGCTGGGTGCTGGGGCGCAGTTAGGAGGAGGGGATTCTCTTTAAAATGGTATTAATCAAAAAGGGGAACGTCTTTTTCCGTGCTGCGCATGGGGTTTAGTATAAGCAGGGGCCCTGTGGTGTTTTCTGAAAAAGAGAACTTTAGCCAGGCACAAGTGGCTCAACCCGGGATACTGCGGAGGATCACGGTTCAAAGCCAGCCCAGGGCAGGAAAGTCCGCCAGGCTATCTTCAATGAACTCTTTATCTCCAGCGAACCACCAGAGAACCCAAAGTGGAGCTGTGGCTCAAATGTTAGGGCGCTAAAGAGCTCAGGGACAGCACCCACGCCCTGAGTTCAAGTCCCAGGATTGGCACACACACACACACACACACACAATATATATATATATATATATAATTTTACTGTTATCATTAAGGTGTTGTACAAAGGGGTGACAGTTCCATAAATCAAGTAATGAGTACAATTTTTTTTTGTCGATTGTGGGACTTGAACTCTGGGCTCTGGCGCTGTCCCTGAGCTCTTCAGCTCAAGGCAAGCACTCTACCGCTTGAGCCACAGCGCCACTTCTGGTTTTCTAGTGGTTTATTGGAGATAAGAGTCTCACAGACTTTCCTGCCTGGGCTGGCTTTGAGCCATGATCCTCAGATCTCAGCCTCCTGAGGAGCTAGGATGACAGGCGTGAGCACTGGCACCCAGCATGTGTACAATTCTTTTTGGACATTGTCACCCCTTCTTCCTGATTGCCGGGTTTCCTCCTCTGGGTCCTGTTCATTTTCCACATCCTGCATATTGACTATGTGGCTGCATTTGTTCACCTTTCCTCCCCCTTTTTGGTGACCCACTTTTTCACCCCCTAAAAGACCTCCAGAACAAGAGCAAACCACAATACTCACTTTAGGAAGAAAGATAAAACTGTTTGCCAGGACAATTCTTGCAATGCCCTGGATTCTGGATAAGAACATTCATATTCTCCTATTTGTCTTTTGTCCAAGACTAGGACTCAAACTCAGTGTTTGACTCTTTCAATCATTGGCTGGCCCTCTACCACCTGAGCCACACCTCTAACCCTTCTTTGTATGCTGGTCCTGGGGCTTGAACTCAGGACCTGGGCACTGTCCCCAGCTTCTTTTGATACCACTTGAACCACAGCTCCATTTCCAGATTTTTGGTGGTTCATTGAAGATAAGAATCTCTCAGCCGGGCGCTGGTGGCTCACGCCTGTAATCCTAGCTACTCAGGAGGCTGAGATCTGAGGATCGAGGTTCAAAGCCAGCCCGGGCAGGGCAGGAGAGATCGTGAGACTCCTATCTCCAATAAAACCACCAGAAAACCGGAAGTGGCGCTGCAGCTCAAGTGGTAGAGCGCTCGCCTTGAGCTGAAGAGCTGAGG
>NW_012267308.1:686600-711120 GCF_000151885.1 Dipodomys ordii
AAGTAGCTATACTATGCTTTTACATTTTTTATTTTTTGTCAGTTATGGGGCTTAATTCTGGGCTTGGGTGCTATCCCTTAGCTCTTCAGCTCAAGGCTAGTGCTCTACCACTTGAACCACAGCACCACTTCTGGTTTTCTGGTGATTAATTGAAGATAAGAGTCTCTCAGACTTTCCTGTCCTGGCTGGCTTTGAACCAAGATCCTCAGATCTCAGCCTCCTGATTAGCTAGGATGACAGGTGTGAGCCACTGGCATGTGGCAAAAAAAAAAAAGAATCTCTCAGACTTTCCTGTCCTGGCTGGCTTCGAACCAAGATCCTCAGATCTCAGCCTCCTGATTAGCTAGGATGACAGGTGTGAGCCACTGGCATGTGGCAAAGCATTCATATTCTTAGGTGCTGTTTGGCACAACTGCTTGGTGGTAGACTTCAAACTGTGTGTCAGATTCTCTAGGTGATCAGCTGGGAAGGTCCCTGGCTGGAGAGCTGGACTAGCTTGTATAAGGCCGTAGGTTTGATCCCTAGCAATGCAAACAACACGCACACATTACAAAACACAAGCCATGGGTCCAGTGATCCTACCTTAACTCAGGAGGCTGAGATCTGAGGATCCAGGTTAGAAGCCAGACTGGGCAGGAAAGTTCCTGAGACTCTCATCTCCAATTAACCAGCAAATGGCTGGAAGTGAAGGTATGGCTCAAGTGGCAAAGTGCCAGACTTGAGAGAAAATAAAAGCCATCTGAGAACCCTGAGTTCAAGTCTCCAGTACTCAAACAACTAAGTAAACAAGGAAACCCAAAACATGGCTATCCCTTTCTCCGTCTGGAAGTTTCTCTCCTAGGTCATGAAACAACCAATCAGGCTAGCTAGTGCTTTACCACTTCAGCCACAGCTCTGTGTCTGACATTTTGTTGGTTAATTAGAGATAAGATTCTCACAGGCTCTCCTGCCTGGGCTGGCTTCAAGTTATGATCCTCCAAATCCCAGCCTCCTGAGTAGCTAGAATGACAGGCATGAGCCCCAGCGCCGGGTCTATTTCTGTAGCAGACACCTCCCTGGCACCCAGGCTGGGTATGGATGCGTCTGCACTCAATTTCAGCGAGCAAGCAGCTTTCATTGCTTCTCAGCAATTCTCAGAAGAGATGGCCTCCTAAATGGGTGTGACATGGGGGGGGAGGGAGGGGGAAGAAAGGGGGGGGATGCCTCCCACAGCCTGCCTGTGCTCCTGCCTGGGAAAACACGGACTCCGATTCAAAGGTATCAAATATTTGCCTAGCTGTTGAACATTTCTTCAAATAATATACTCACAACGAATTCCTATCTAGACTCGATGTCTTCATTCTCTCCCTGGCCTCCCTCTTGGGTTAGCAGTCTTGCCTATTTCTGGAAGAAAGTTGTCCTACATTCTAAAAATAAACGGGAAACTCGGACACGGACCCGCGCCATCAGTGCAGGCTTGCTTTATTTATCCTGAGACCTGTCTTCCGGAAACAGCAAAGTAGGAGCCAGGGGACACGCTCACCAAACAGCCAATGGTCGATGCTCAGGGGATGGCAGAGGCTTCCTCCTCCTGAGAGGTCCAAAGGGGCGATGCCTGCTCGCAAGGATGCCCTTTGACCTGTGTATGTGTGTGTGTGTGTGTGTGTAAGCGTGGGCACCAGGCCTGGGGCTTGAACTCAGGGCCTGGGCACTGTCCCTGAGCTTTTCTGCTCATGGCTGGTGCTCTACTACTTGAGCCACAGCTCCACTTCCAGCTTTTTGGTGGTTCATTGGAGATCACAGTCTCATGGTCTTTCCTGCCCAGGCTGGCTTTGAACTGTGATACTTCAGGTCTCAGCCTCCTGAGTAGCTGGGCCGAAGCTCCTTCAAGCTGGGCTTGAAGCTGAAGTTTTGGTGGGGTTGTGGGCCACACCGCACAGGGCTGCCTCGTGGGGAGGAGAGTTGTGGCACTGTTTGGCACTCAGTGGGGCTGATGGGGGTAGAGGGGTCGGGCCGTGGTCTCTCTGGGCCCCCTTCCCTCATTTCTGAGCTCAGGCCACACAGGAGGTGCCTCCCAGAGGGGGTTGATGGAGCCCAGGTGAGAACCAGCTCCCCGCCAAGGGCAGGAAATCCTAAGAGGAAGAGAATGAGGAAGCGCTCCAGGTCAGGAACAGAAACCAATCCTGATTGGTTGAGAGCAGTGCTGGGGAGACAGAAGAGCCCGGGATGAAAGGAACTCATTCGGCACTCATTGCTGCTGCTCCAGCGCAGGGGACAACCAGAGAGAGGTCTTTGGGGCCAACTGTATGATTGGTCCAATTGTATAATTGGGTTTTGGGATAGCCTCAACCCACCCTGAAGCCCAGAGAGATGACGAGGCCCCTTGCTGGTGGGGTGGGGGGAGAGGGTGAGAGACAGAGGCAGAGAGACAGAGAGAGATAGAGATAGACACAGAGGGACAGTTAGAGAGACCAAGACAGCCAGAGAGAGACACACAGAGAGATACAGAGACAGAGCGATGTAGAAACAGTCAGAACAGGGAGACAGACAGAGAGACAGAGACAAAGGGAGAGTTATAAGCACTGAGGGACAGAGAGGGCACCAGCAGGTCCCCAGGGAGAGCAACCTGGCTTGGCTCTGCCCCCCACGTCTCTCTAAACATGTCACCATGTCCTCTGGCCACTGTGCCCCCCCTCCCAAGCAGGATATCCTTCTTGCCAGACGTTAGTGGCTCATACCTATCATCCTAGCAACTCAGGAAGCTGAGATCTGGAGGACCATGGTTCAAAGCCAGCCCAAACAGAAAAGTCCATGAGACTCTTATCTCCAATAAACCACCAGAAATCTGGAAGTGGAGCCGTGGATCAAATGGTAGAGTACCAGCTTGAGCAGAGAAGCTCAGGGAGAGCGCCCAGACCCTGAGTTTAAGCCCTAGGACTGGCGCGCACACACACACACACACACACACACACACACACACACACACACAGAGCCACATTTTCCCCTCCTGTGAAGCAGACAGGACAATTATTACCTTATAGGGTCCCCCAGGGGTGCTAGAGAGTCACAGAAGCTTTCAGTTCTCATGAAATGATAAGGACTTCGATGTTTTATCAGCGGGCTAAGCTTTGTTTTTTGGGGGTGGGTGGGTTGAGAGACAGTTCAGAGAAAAGTTGAGGCTGCAGAACTGGGGGACCAGGAGCAGGTTGCTCGCTCTTAGTGACACAGATGTGGGCCTGGACTTCTGGCTATAGCTCTGGTGTATGTATATATGTATGTATGTATGTATGTGTGTGTGTAATTATTTGGTGCCAGTCTTGGGGCTTGAACTCAAGACCTGTAGTGCTGTCCCTGAGCTTTGTCATCAAGGCTGGTGCTCTACACTTGAGCCACAAGTCCTCTTCCAGCTTTTTGGTGGTTACATGGAGATAAGAATCTCAGGGACTTTCCTGCCCAGGCTGGCTTCAAACTTCAATCCCCAGCCTCCTGAATAGCTAGGATGACAGGTGTGAGCCACAGGTGTCTACCTTTGGGTTTCTTTTGTTGTTGTTGTTGTTATACTGGCTCTATCACTTATCTTTTTCACTCCAGGTTGGTGCTCTATCACTTGAGCCACAGCTCTCTTTCTGACTTTTTGGTAGTTTATTGGAGATAAGAGTCTCCCAGACTTTTCTGTCCTGGGCTGGTTTTGAATTGCTGTCCTCAGATTTCAGCCTCCTGATTAGCTAAGATTACAAGGAGAAAAAGGAAGGTAGGAAGGAAGGAAGAAGTTCTCTTCTAATCTTGGCTGATAAACACAGAAAGCTGGTGCAAAATGAATCTCCTGTTCTTTTTGCTTATTTTTTCAGTCCGCTGGGTGTATGGTGGCTTATGGCTGCTCTGACATTTTTCTTCTCTCATTAAGAACGATGCCCCTGGTGAAATCGCTGTACCTGGCTCAGAGCAAAGAATAAATATCGTTGGCATCTACTTTGCTATGCTCTGTGGGTGTAATTAAGAGAAAAGCACCTGCGGAGGAGCCCGGGAGGGAATGGCTAGTACTTGGCGTCGGTTGGAGCGCCAGGGTAGGGAGCCAGGTTTTTAGATGGCTACTGGATCCATTGGAGAGAAGAGTCTCAACGACTCTTCTGCCCTGGGCTGGCTTTGAACTGCAATGCTCAGATTTCAGCCTCCTGATTAGCTAGGATTACAAAAAGAAAACAAAAAATAGGAAGGAAGGGAAGGAGGGAGGAAGAATGGAAGAAGGAACAGTGGGAGAAGAAAGGAAGGAAAGTAGGAAATAGCTTACCTAAGATCAGACACTGTGCAGAGATCTGAGAGGGAGCTGGTAGCCTGCCTGGCAGAGATTTAAAACAAGCATAGAAGGAGAATGGAAAGTTCCAGCCACCCATTATTATTATTATTATCATCATCATTATTATTTTTTGTGTCAATCCCAGGGCTTGAACTCAGGGCCTGGGCTTTGTCACTTGAGGCTGGTGTTTACCACTTGAGCCACACCTCCAATTCTGGCTTTTGTTGTTCACTGGAGATAAGTCTCATGGACTTTTATGCCCAGGATGGCTTTGAGCATTGATCTTCAGATCTCTGCTTCATGAGTAGCTGGGATTAAAGGCATGAGCCACTGAGCCCAGCCAGTGTTTGGTCTTACTCCCTCCCCCCTTTTCTTTTCTCTTTTCTTTTACTTTTTGTCATTCTTGGGGCTTGAACTCAGGGCCTGGGCATTGTCCTTGAGGTGTTTTTTGCTCAAAGCTAATGTTTTACCACTTGAGCCACAGCATCACTTCCAGTTTTTTTTTTTCTGAGTAGTTTATTGGAGACAAGAGTCTCATGGACTTTCTTTCCTAGACTGGCTTTGAACCACGATCTTCAGATCTCAACCTCCTGGGTAGCTAGGATGACAGGTGTGAGCCACTGGTACCCGGCTAGGAATGACATTTTAATCCCTGAATTGTTTAATATTGACCCCTGGTCTTCGGGACTCCTGCCTTGAGCAGTAGTGTAGGGCATCAGGAGTGGTTCAAGCCCCAGTTTTGCCACGTAGGAGCAAATGGCAAGCCAGGAGCTAGTGGCTCATGCCTGTCATCCTAGCTACTTAGGAAGCTGAGATCTGAGGATCAGAATTCAAAACCAACCCAGGCAGGAAAGTCCACGAGACACTTTATCTTCAATGAGCCATGAAAAAGTCTAGAAGTATATCTTTGGCTCAAGTGGTAGAGCACCAACCTTGAGTGAAAAAGTTAAAGGACAGTGCCCAGGCCCTGAATTCAAGCCCCAGGATCAGCACACACACACACACACACACACACACACACACACACACACACACACACACACACATTTGTTTGTGTATTGAATGATGTGTGAAAATAAACAAGCACCTAACGAACATGTATAGAAATAGCACCTGTACAGCTGACTGCTGGTGGCTTATGGCTGTCATCCTAGCTATTCAGCAAGTTGAGATCTGAGGATCACACTTCAAAGCCAGTTGTGGCAAAAAGTCCATGAGACTCATCTCCAATTGAGCGTCAAAAAAAAAGCTGGAAATGGAGCTGTGGTTCAAGTGGTAGAGCACGAGCCTTGAATGCCAAGAGAGCTGAGGACCGGTGGCTCACCCATGTCATCCTAGCAACTCAGCAGGCTGAGATCTGAGAGTCATGGCTCAAAGCCAGCCTGGGCAGCAAAGTCTGTGGTTCCATTGGTACAGTGCTAGCATTGAGAAGAAGAACCTCAAGGAAGGGCCCAGGCCTTGAGTTCAAGCCCAGGACACACACACACACACACACACACACACACACACACACAAAGAAAAAGAAATATTCCATTCATGAATTTGTCCCTCTCTCTGCAGCATCTCCCTGCATATCAGCTGTGGCCCTGAGGATAGACTTGGGGACCAGCCAGTCAGAAAAAGCGGGGAGCAGATGCAGAAATAATGTCCTTTTAGGATGCCCACACATGGCTGCCCATGGCCCCCTTCTGAAGTGGTCTGGCTCTGGGGGAAGCCTGAGACACAGCAGGGCATGCCCCGGCTTCCCCCTGCCCTCCCCAGCAGGCCAGTAGATGGGTAGATAGCCATTCACAGGCACAGCTCTAGATGGTTTACCTGCAGAGTCGCCTGCGGACATGGGGCAGGCACTCTGCATTCAAGCTATTCCATAAAGCCTTTATTAAACCGGCTGTTTCCAGAGTCGAGTCTGGCAGGGGGCAGCGGGGCTGCACTTTGCCGGGACTGAGGCTCAGGGGGCTGCTCTGACTGTAAATCAGACAATTGTCATTTGTGTCCAGTCTCAGTCTTCAGACATAAACTGGTTCCAGGCTGCCATCTTTTCCTATAGACTTCCTTTTGAATTCCAAATCGAAAGCCTCTGGTCCCAGACATTGTCGTGTGTGTGTGTGTGTGTGTGTGTGTGTGTGTGTGTGTGTGTGTGTGTGTGTGTGTGTCTGGGTGCCTGGGTGTCTGGGTGTGTGTGTCTGTACCAGTACTGAGATTTGAACTCAGGGCCTCACTCCCTTGGCAAGCTTTTTCAATCAAGGCTTGGGCTCTACCAGTTAAGCCACAGCTTCACTTCTGGCTTTTTGCTGGTTAATTGGAGATAAGAGTCCTACAGACTTTCCTAGCCAGGCTGGCTTTGAACTGTGATCCTCAGATCTCAGCCTGAGTAGCTAGGATGACAGGTGTGAGCCACTGGTGCCTGGCCAGAATGCCATCTTTTCTAATAGACTTTCTTTTGAAATAGAAATCGGAAGCTTCTGATCCCTGGCATTGGGGTTTATCTTTTGATTTTTTTAAATTTCTTTGGTGTGGATCCTGGGGCTTGAACTCGGCCTGAGCTCTGTCCTTGAACTTTTTATTGCTGAAAACTAGTGCTCTATGACTTGAGCCACACCTCCACTTCCAGCTGTATTTTAGTTAATTGAAGATGAGTCACAGATTTTCCTGCCTGGACTGATTTGAACCTCAGTCTCAAGATCTAGAGTAGCTAGGATCCACAGGCATGAGCGAGCCATCAGTGCCCAACTGGTGTTTTGGGGAGTGTGTGCATGTGTGTGCGTGTGTGTGTGTGTGTGTGTTTGTGTGTGTGTGTGTACACGCACGTGCCTGCCAATACTGGGACTTGAATTCAGGGCCTGGGTGCTACCCCTGAGCTTTTTGTGTTCAAGGCTAGTGTTCTACCGCTTGAGCCATATCTCTACTTCAGGCTTTTTTGGCACTTAATGGGAGAAAAGAGTCTCATGGTCTTTCCTGTCGGGACTGGCTTCAAACTGTGATCCTCAGATCTCAGCCTCCTGAGTAGCTTTGATTACAGGTGTGAGCCACCAGCACCCAGCTAACTTGGGGAAATCTTCAGGCCAAAGACTTCAGGAGGCTGAGGGGATCTGGGGTGTGGGGGAACAGACCAGGAGTGAGATTCCTGGCCAAATTGAAGCTCAGGGAATGTCTTGCATCTAGAACAATCTCTGCAGCCAGGCACCAAATGACAGCCAAGAAAAGTTTTCTCTCTGACATTTCTAGAAGCTTTTATGTTCTTGCCAATTGGCAAAGAAGAAAAAGGAGGAGGAGGAGGAGGAGGAAGATGAAGAGGAGAGGAAGGAGGAGGGGAAAGAGGAGGGGAAGGAGAAGGAGTAGAAGAAGGAGGAGAAGCAGGAGGAGTAGGAGGAGTAGGGGGAGGAGGAGAAGGAGGAAGAGAAGGAGGAGGAGGAGGGAAAGGAGGAAAAAGATGAGGAGGAGGAGGAGGAGGGGAAGGAGGAGAAGGAGTAAGAGAAGGAGAAACAGGAGGAGAAGGAGGAGGAGGAAGAAGAAGAGAAAGAGGAGGAGAAGGAAGAAGAAGAGAAAGAGGAGGAGGAGAAGGAAGAAGAGGAAGAAGGGGAAAAAAGAACAATAGATTTGAGCTGGAATAATTTGCATTTATGATGAACGCAAGGACTATCTACCTTGCATTTTCCTAAAAAAAGAAAAAATTAAACCTGCTTTTAATTAACTGATAAACTATTAATCAAATTTTTGCAATGTTAGGTGACACGTTATTCATTTAGATAGAATAGCTCTGAACTTAAACTAATCAAATCTGATTTGCCCACATAGGCTTGATTGAAATACATTTTAACTAGCATATACAAAGAGAAAAATCTTGGATTTCTTACCTAATCTTCAGAGTATACTGCTGTGTTAATAAGGGCAGGTTTTTTTTTTTTTAAATGAGACCACCATTCCTTCATCTGCATATCAAAATCAAGAGAAACTTAATTGCAAAACACATATTCCTGAAATCTAATCATTACACTGCTTTAGGCTATTTTATTGAAGCATGTTAAATTATGGACAGAATATTAATGATGGAGCTAATCAAACCCAATTAGTCACTTCTAACAATAGTCACATAAATATACAAGTCAGGTACCAAAGTCGTGCGGCTACGACGTAAAATTGTTAAAAAAAAATTAAATGTATGGGATATTTATGAAATATTCACAAATAGAATTTAAAGTAAAAAATTCGGGGGCAAAGATCTCTTTAAAGAATACAAGTTAAGCATTCCCTGCCAATATTTGACTAGGATTCACAGATTTAAAAAAAAAACACAACAAACTTATCCTTCTAGTAAATTCGGATTCAGGAGATTAAGAAGCCTATAATCAATCAATCAGCAAATTTTAATAAGATGACTTAGCATATTCATGACCCTCTTTAATTCTTCCCACCCAGAGATTTTCTGATTGTTTCAAGGCCTTTTGGGAGAAGTTGATCTCGGCGGTCTTCAAGACCCTGAAAACACTGATGGATTGGAGACTCAAGTTTTCTGGGGCTTAGGGGTTTGTATGTTCACCTCCTCCCCCCAAACCGTGGTTCAGAGACAAAACAGGTCCAGGACAAGGGACTACCTGGTTTCCTCTCATTATCCAAGTTGCAGGAATGGATCTAGGGACCTGGATCTAGGGACCTGGGAGAGAGGAGAGAGGAGATACAGGCCTGGTAAGTAAAGAAAAGCGAGTTAAGTTAGAATCAGAGTTGGCTACTCCAGAGACTGATATCTGAGGATTGCAGTTCAAGGCTAGCCAGGTAAGGAAAGTCCATGAGACTCTTACCTACAATTGACTACCAAAAAAACCAAAACAGAAAACAACAACAACAACAACAAAACCCCAATCAAGCCGGAAGTGGCACTGCGGCTCAAAATGATAGAGTGCTAGCCTTGAGCAAAAGAAGCTCAGGGACAGGGCCCAAGCCCTGAGTTCCAGTCTCAGAACTGGGGGAAAAAGAAAGGGTAGCATCAGATCTGGGGTGGATCCATCAGTACAGACCACCCCTTGTTTCCCTCTAGGCTTCTCAGCTCCGGTGGTCTGGCCTGGACCTGTTACAACCAGGAAGCGGTATGTGTCTGGTGCTGGTGGTCAAATCTGGTCCCCCCACTGCCCTCTCCATGCTCACTTTCCAGAGTCCGCAGGTCTAGAACACACAGCAGAATGGATCCCCCCAGCCTAGTTCTGGCAGAGCAGAAGGGATGACAATGCCTCACTCTTGTATGCCCATCCAGCCCTCCACGGGACCTTAGACAGGACTCTTCCCTGAACTTCAGGAGCATATGGTAACATGAACCACATGATTTTTTTTCCCCTGAGAGATTCAAACAGGGTATTTTCAGTGTCCCCCATAGGCTGTCAGAACAGTCTATAACCAGCCTCTTTCCTACTTTCATTCATTCATTCATTCATTCATTCATTCACTCACTTGTTTAATTTATTGATGGTAGTGGGGCTCCAACTCAGGCCCTTACACTCTTAACTTGTTTGTTTAGTTTTGCTTTTCCTATTCGAGGATGATGCTCTACCACTTGAGCCACAGCTCCACTTCTGGAATTTTTTGGTGCTTCTCTGGGGAGAAATGTCTCTCCGATTTACCTGCCCTGGCAATCTGAATGGCAGTTTTCAGATCTCAGCCTCCTAAGAAGCTAGGATTAAAGGCATGAGCCACCAGGGCTACTTCTGGCTTTTGCTGTGTATGTGGTACTGAGGAATCACACTCAGGGCTTCATGCATGGTAGGCGAGCACTCTACCACTGAGCCATGTTCCCAGCCATGGATGAGTTTTTATACTCAAGACTGGTGCTCTACCACTTAAGTCACAGTTCCACTTCCAACTTTTTTCTGTTTCCTGGGAGATAAGAGTCTCATGGACTTTCCTGTCCAGGCTGACTTTGAACCAGTATCTTCAGATCTCAATCTCCTCAGTAGCTAGGATTATAGGCATGCGCCAGCTCTTAATTTTATTTTTGATGAACAAGTTATTGCACATATGTGCAGAGGTGAAAATGTTATTTTGATATATGCATACATGGTATATAATCAAATCAGGCAAATTAGCATATCCATTTCCTTAAGTATTTATCATTTGTTTTTAGGAAGGAGGATTCATGATCATCTTCCTACTATGCTTGAGGCATAAACCTGTCATCCTGGCTATTCAGGAGGCTGAGGTGGGAAGACAGCTTGAGATCATGAGTTCAGGGTCAACATGGACAACATAATGAAACTGTCTCTTTAAGAACAAAAACAATAATGCAGGTGAAGCAAAGTCCATGAGACTCTTATCTCCAGTGAACCAGCAAAAAGCTGTTAGTGGAGGTATGGCTCAAGTGGTAGAGTGTCAGCCTTAAGGGAAAAGTCAGATGAGAGCATGAGACTCTGAGTTCAAGCCCCACCACATCACCAAAAAGAAGAAAAAAGCCAGGTGCTGGTGGCGTCCACATCTGTAATCTCATCTACTCAGGAGGCTGACATTTTTTCTTTTCTTTTTTTTTTTTTTTTGTTGGTCGTGGGGGCTGAACTCTGGGCCTGGGCACTGTCCCTCAGCTCTTCAGCTCAAGGCTAGCGCTCTACCACTTGAGCCACAGCGCCACTTTGGGCCTTTTTCTGCTTATGCGGTGTTGAGGAATCGAACCCAGGGCCTCATGCATACAAGGCAAGCACTCTACCACTGAGACAATTTCCCAGCCCCCAGGAGGCTGACATTTGAGGATCACAGTTCAAGGCCCAGTCTGGGCAGGAAAGTCCATGAGACTCTTATCTCCAATGAACCACCAAAAAGTCAGAAGTGAAGGTGTGACTCAAGTGATAGAGCACTAGCCTTGAGCAAAAAAGCTCAGGGAAAGCACCCAGGCCCTGAGTTCAAGCCCCATAACCACCCCCCCCACCCCCCGCTCCCCACTCCTCCAGTAAAAGGACTTATCCTGTCCGTAAGTGGAAGGACTTTCTTGAATGATAACCAGTCCCTACAGATTAGTCTAGAAATGTAGTGCCATTCCAATCAAAGTAAAGAGAGACTCAAATCTATCAGAAAAAAATTATATGCCTTTCTTCTAAGAATTTCTAAAAGGCACCCCTGGATGCCTTTGAATTTTATTTTTTTAATCAAATTAATTGAGGTTTAATTTTCATACAAAACCCTGCATCCATTTA
This sequence comes from Dipodomys ordii, assembly GCF_000151885.1. NCBI lineage: Eukaryota > Metazoa > Chordata > Mammalia > Rodentia > Heteromyidae > Dipodomys > Dipodomys ordii. The sequence continues at coordinate 698,040 of NW_012267308.1, forward strand.
AAACCTACACTTTGATGAGTCTGGCAGATGTGTGTGCTCAGTAGGAGACAGAACGTTTCTCTTGCCCCCTCTGCCCACCCCAGATTTCCTCCTGCCCCTCTACCCTCTCTCCTGTCTCTCCCCCCACCCCACCAGCCGCTGCGAAGGCAAACAAGCTTTATTGCTGTTAGTCTGGGTTTTGTAGATTTTACTTAAGTCTGATTGTGTATTCCCTAGATGTAGAATCTTTCACTTTTAGATTCTTTTTTTTTTTTAAATTTTTTTGGTGCTGGTCTTGGGGCTTGAACTCAGGACCTGGGCTCTGTCCTAGGAGCTTTTTCATTCAAGGCTAGTATTCTACTGCTTGAGCCACAGCTCCACTTCTGGCTTTCTGATGATCAACTGGAGATGAGTCTCACGGACTTTCTTATCCAGGTTGGCTTTGAACTGCAATCCTCAGATCTCAGCCTCCTGAGTAGCTAAGATTACAGGTGTGAGCCACCAGCATCCAGATTGTTTGATTTCTTTATAGGCTGAGGTTGTTTCCTTACTCAGACAACTATGTGCCTTCAGGTCCTGCTCATGGCTGCCCGTGAATCAGTGAATCAAAGGCTTTCTAATTTCTTCCTTTCCTTCCTTCCTTCCTTCCTTCCTTCCTTCCTTCCTTCCTTCTTTTCTTCCCTCCTCCTCCTCGTTCTTTGTCCCTCCCCCTTTCTCAGAGTCTTGGCCTCTCTGTTAGTGTTACTGGGGTTTGAACTCTGGGCCTTGCCATTGTTATTGTTCTGTGTCTTGCTGCAGAGCCTAATCTGGCCTTTCTCTTGCTATGTAGCCCAGACTGGCCAAGGACTGGAGATCTTCCTGCTTTAGTACCCTGAGTGCCTAGACTATCGGCATGCACCACTATGCCTGACCAGCTGCCAACTCTGCTGCTTCTATCTGGGAAAGTTTGCTACATATTATAGTCTATGTGGCCAGATTTGTACAATCCAGGATCATCTCCTTTTTATATCTGTAAAACTCCTCCTTGCCATGTCCAGAGGTGTCTAGTGATCATCTTGTTGGTAGTGCCTTTGCAGATGATGTGTGTGTTGGTGAGAACATGGGTTCAAAGGAACTCTATTACACTGTTGATGGGAATGTAAACTAGTGATGCCATTGTGGAAGGCAGTTTGGAAGATCCCCCCATACTTGGGGATGCATCCAGAAGATTCTAAGCCAGGTTAAAGTAAAGCAACACACAGAGCCATGTTTTATTGCTGCACTATTCACCTTATAGAAACAGACACCAGATGCCTCTCAATGAATGAAAGAAAACGTAATTTCTATCTAGGTACCTATATCTATCTATCATACATATGTATGTATGTATCTAGCTTTTGGAATATATATGCTTATAAATATAGGAATAAATATAGGAATATATAGGAGTACATATTCTAATATATATTGCATATACATTGGAATTTTGCTCATCTATCAGGAAGAATTTATGTCATTTGCAGGCAAATGGATGGACCTGAAAAGAAATTATGTTAAGTGAAGTAAGTCAGGCTCAAAGAGACAGAGGATACATTTTGTCTCCTATGTGGAAGTTAGATCTAAAATACAAACATACATGGTAATATATACAGTGTTTTATACATAAACACACAAAGAAATTGACTAAAGGATGGTATACTCAGGGGAGGATTCTAATGGCTCAACTCCCCTGAACCACTAATGAACAGTTGAACAAACTGAATTACCAGGAAGCTGGAACATGTTTTGTGGAGGAGGGAGAAGAAAGGAGGGAAGGCACATGGACAGAGGAAGGGTGGGCTAATATGGTCCAAATATTCAATGTACATTATGTAATAAGACAAACTATGTAACGTGAAGGTATGGCTGCATTTGGGAATGATAGAGGAGAACAATGGTAGGGGTGATATTGGTCAAGATGCATGCACTCGTAATTTGACTTATTGAAATAAAATACCCTTGTACAACTACTTAAAAAAATAAACAAATAAAACTGTTCACCAAAACTATGTGTGTGTTAATTTCTCCTGAGTATTATACCCAGAGGAGGAATGGAAAATTTGTGCTTAACTTTACAAAAAGTAAAAAATCCAGCTTTCCAAAGAATATATATTATTTTATATACTTCGAGTAGCATATGAAAGTATTAGGACTTGAACTTAGGACCTTGAGTGCTTGCTTGGCTTGCTCATGACTGGTACTCTATGACTTGAACCATGCCTCCAGTCCAGTTTCATTGGTTTGAAATCTTTGTCAACACTTGGAATTGTCAGCTCTTTGTTTTGAGATCTCTTGCTGAGTGGCTGGAGATCTATCATGGGCAAAAATACATGTGACTGTGTATGTATAAATGAATCTGTATGTATATGTGTCTAATTTATATATCATGTATACAAAGCAGGTATTGAACATTTTTACTTGTGCATAAGTTCCCATTTTATTTTGATAGAGGGATTTTTCCAAGAGCAAAAACATTTTAATTTTCAGAAAAGTTCAGATTGGGGCTGGGAAGGTGGCTCAGTGGTAGAGCACTTGCCTTGCATGCACGAAGCCCTGGGTTCGATTCCTCAGCACCACATAAGCAGAAAAAAAAAACTGGAAGTGGCACTGTGCCTAAGTGGTAGAGCACTTGCCTTGAGCTGAAGAGCTGAGGGACAGTGCCCAGGACCAGAGTTCAGGCCCCATGACCAGACCCCCCCCCAAAAAAAAAAAAGAAAAAAGAAAAGAAAAGTTCAGATTGTCATCATTTTTCTTCCATGACTCTTGTTTTCTTCATAGGAAGAATGGAAGATTTTCTCCATGTACCTTCTTTTCCTTTTAGTCTTTTTTTGTTTGTTCCAGTACAGAGGTTTGAACTCAGGACATTATGTACCTTTAGCTTTTTTGCTGCTGAGGGCTGGCACTCTATTTCTTGAACAACAGCTAGCTCCACTTCCAGGTTTTTTTGCTAACTCATTGGAGATAAAAGTCTCGTGGACTTTCTTATTCAAGCTGCCTTCGAACTGTGATCCTCAAATCTCAGTCTCCTGAGTTCCGAGGAGTACAGGTATGAGCCTGTACCTGATGCTGTTTTATTCTTTGGCTCAAATACAATTATGGTAAATTTAGACTTGGGAGCTGGCCAGCAGTGATGGGGAAGTAGAGGCAAGCAACAGGGAGGTGTCCTCCATCTCTCCACTTCCACCCAGAGCTGAAGGAACCGGACCCATTTCCATGCTTGAAAAAGCACTGCATAAGGAAAAGTCTATTCCATTGATGCAGTAAGATTAACCCAAGGCCTGGTGTACACAGAAGCTGTACAAAGAGCTGAGTGAGAAGGTGGGTATAGGAGTTCTAAGTAGAGATGTTCAGGCAATTACTTAAGAAACACACACACACACACACACACATTTACATATTGTTGGTAACAAGATTCAGACTCAGGGTTGATTCAACTTGCTTTTTTTTTTTTTTGTCATTCATGGGGCTTGAATTCTGGGCCTGAGCGCTGTCCCTCAGTTCTTCAGCTCAAGACTAGCGCTCTACCACTTGAGCTACAGCGCCACTTCTGGCTTTCTGGTGGTTTATTGGAGATAAGAGTTTCATGGACTTTCCTGCCAGGGCTGGCTTTGAACCGTGATCCTCAGATCTCAGCCTCCTGAGTAGCTAGGATTACAAGCGTGAGCAACCCACACCTGGCTGGACTCAACTTGCTTTTTACCACTTAAGCCATGCCTCCATCTCAGCTTTTTAATTTTTTTTCCTGGTGACTTGGAGAGAGAGTGTCTTAGATTTGTCTACAAAGACTGGTTTCAAACCCTGATCCTCTAGATCTCAGCCCCCTGAGTAGCTAGGATTATATCACTACCAGTCTACAAAAATTATTTTAAAAGGATCCACCTGTAGTAACAGTAGCATTAGTGCAGCAACTTAATATATATAAAGGACTTTTAATATGTGCACTAATTAATGCATGCAAAATATAATTGCATATTTTAATTCATTAGAAAAGCATAGGAAAGAGTTGAGTTTGCTAATTAAATGAGTTTATGAATCAGCTTCAAAGCACGCATTTAAATCCTAACTTCCAGATGCAACTTTCAGTGGTTGGAATACCCTGACTACACGTGCCTCAAGGTGTCCAGGAGACATCAAGCCCAGGTATTGGCGGGAATGGAAACATCCAGAAGTTTACACAGGGCCAGGACACTGGGTCCCCCACCTGGAGCACTCGGGGGCGAGGCCAGCAAGAGAGCGAGGAGCCTAGCCACCGTCCTTATGCATTTTTGCTCAAGGCTGGTGCTCTTCGATTTGAGCCACAGTTTTCTCCTGGGCCCTGTGTGGGCGTGACTAGGGGGCGGGGCCACTATATGGGCGGAGCCAGCATTGGGGCATAGTGGCTAACCAACGTGCTGCGTATGGGCGGGCAGAGGGGGGCGGAGCCTGCGCGGGTATGTGCGCTAATCAGCGCGCTGCGCGGGGGCGTGGCTAGGGCCGGGATTAGGGGCGGGCTTTACGGATGACGCGCCGGAGGTGCGACCGCTCCAGGACGCTCGGGTGCGTGCGTGTGTTTTGGGGGTCCCGCTCCACGGGAGAGCAGCTGGAGCTCTGGGCGTCCGGCCTGCGGCTCGAAGCCGGCGGTATGCACGTGTGAGATGCGGCCTCGGGCAGCCCGGACACGAGCAGCGGCCCCCGGGGCTCGGGTGACGAGAAGCGCGGCCTCCTCGGCGCCGGGCGCGCGGTGCATGCGGGGGAGCACGCGGGCTCCACGCCGCCTCCATAAACACTTGTTTAGGACTCGTTCGCCTCGTTGAGGCCCCGCCATGGCCGCCCCACCGGATCCCGAGCCCCCCGAACCGGCAGCGGCGCCCCTGCGCGCCCCCGAGGTGGCGCGGCTCCGCGAGGAGCAGGAAAAGGTAACAGGCCGCGCTTCCGCCTGCGGCCCCGGAGCACCCCCCATTCCCCGGGCCGGGCCCCCCACGGTCTGCGGGATGTCGGGAGCCCCAGCCTGGCCCTCTCCTGACCCGGCCCCTCACGATCCGCGGGGGCTCGGGAGTCCCAGCCCCGTCCCGGGGCCCCCCACTATCTGCGGGGAGTCTGGGAGCTGCACGGAAACCTCCAGGCCGGGCCCCCTCATAATCCGTGTTTGTGTGATGGTGGTGGTGGTGGTGGGGGCTAAGAGCCCCGTCCGGCCCCTCAAGATCTGCGGGGCGAGTCCGGGGGCCTCACGGAAAGTACGGGGCGGGGGCTGGAGGTGGGGGAGAAACTTGGGTTGCGTGCTGTTTGTTACCTTTTTTTCTCTACAGCCCCCCCCCCCCGACCTTGGTGAACGCCCAAAGTGGGGTTTGTTCTGAACACCGCTTTCCGGAGTGTGTGGGAAGTTTTGCGGGAGGGAGGGGGAGAAAGGGGGAAAGGGAGGAACGCACCGTTGAAAAGTGATCCCTTTGCGGAATTTTTATGTAGCTTCTTATCTTCCTGTTGATTAAAAGTAAACTTTGTTGGTTATGATTTGGATAGCATGGAAAAGTCGTGTGATGTTTGGAAGGATACTCCTGGCCGGTGCGGTCCTCTGTGTGTGTGTGTTTGAAATAGCAACTCCCTCTTTGCTAAGTTTTTATGACACTTGTCTATTGAGTTGAGTTTTTAAGCTGCCTGTGAAGAGAGGAGAAAGTTTTGTATATAGTTCTAATGGGATATTAAAGAAGTTGAGTTTCGCACATGTAATCTAGCTTCTCAGGAAGCTGAGATCTGAGGATCTCGGTTCAAAGCCAGCCTAGGCAGGAAAAGTTTTTGGGACTATTGGCAGTTGGAAGTGGAGGTGTGGTTCAAGTGGTAGAGCACCAGCCTGAGTGGAAATAGCCAATACAGGGCATGAGGCTGAGTTCAGGCCTCAGGAATGGAACATACGCACAAGAAAATAAAATAAAAAAATACAAACAGAGTGAAGTGTTTGTGGAAATCTACTCAGCTTCCTATTTTCTTTCCGTGCTTTGGGGCTTGAACTCAGGGTGCTATCCCTGAGCTCTCTCACTTGAACTTCTGACTTTTGGGAGGTTAGTTGGAGATAAGAGTTACGGATTTTCCTGCCTGGGCTGGCTTCGAACTAAGAGCCTCAGATCTCAGCCTTCTGAGTAGCTTGGACTAAAGAAAGGGGTGAGCCACCAGCCTCCAGCAATTCCAGGATTTTTATTGAATCTAAGAAACCCTGCTAAACCACTTGTTGGGATAAACAGTGAAAAACTTCTCTACTTTGTTCTGGTTGGTTTATTATTATTAGTTTGCATTAGTTTTACTTTTGTGAATTATTTTCCTCCAATAAAACCACTGGGGGTTTTTAAGCCTGTGACTTATTTCCACATGGATGGGGCTTTAAGATTTCACCTACTTTATTGTATTTAAATTACAAAGTACTTTCCCTTTTAATAAGAAACAGAAGGAGAGAAGAAAAGTTAGCCCCATATCAAACCCTATTTCTTGCTAACAAAACTATTAACAATTTTTGTTGTGAAAATGTTGAATAAGCCTTCAGGAGATATGTTTCTGGGTGTTTAGTCTGGAGTAGAATTCTCTCCATAATACGAAGTATGACTATCTCTGGATCCATGTGTTTCCTCCATCATTAAAAGAGAAGATCCCTGGTTTTATTGTGATGTTGGGGTATTCGAAGAATACTTCTTGGGGTGCTCTGGACTGCTTGCAGGTGTAGTTAAGTGTGGCAGCATTTGAGACAACCAGTTGTCTGTAATAGTCATAGTCTGTGTCAGGCTGAGTGACTTCAGAGGGCATGGTCCAGGCCATTGTGTGTGTCTTGTGTTCATATTAATTGGGCACATGAAATAAACATGCATACATATCTCATGAGAAAGTCCTCTCAGTAACCAGACTGTTTGTATATCTAGCCAGTACTAAGGCTTGAATTTAGGGCCTAGGCGCTATCCTTTGTCTTTTTTGTCCAAGACTAGTGCTACTTGTGACAATGCCATTTCTGGCCTTTTTTTTTTTTTTTGGCGAGTGGGTGTGATTAACTGTAGCTAAGATTCTTATGGCCTTTGCTGTGTTGGGTGAGCTTGTTGAATCTCACCCTCCTGATTAGCTAGGTAAGCCAGCAGTGCCTGGCTAGACCACATTGATTTTAATGGCAGTATTTGTATCAGTGGACAGGAGACCCACAGCTGTACTGGTGACAGAACTGGGGTTTAAGTAGTGTGTATTATAGGAAAGTTTTGCTGATGAAACAGTGAATTAAGAACTTCTGTGTGGGACTTGATTTAGGTTTCCCATCTCTGTTTTAGTTGTGCAGTAGATGCTAGCTGGTACTCCAGCAGAAGCTTGGGCACATTGTGAGTTTTAGAGGGAAAAATGTCATTGTTGAATCTCTGTGTCAGTCAGGGATTTTTTTTTTTTGTCGGCCGTGGGGCTTGAACTCTGGGCCTGGGCGCTGTCCCTCAGCTCTTCAGCTCAAGGCGAGCGCTCTACCACTTGAGCTACAGTGCCACTTCCGATTTTCTGGTGGTTTATTGGAGATAGGAGTCTGACGGTCTCTCCTGCCGGGGCTGGCTTTGAACCACGATCCTCAGATCTCAGCCTCCTGAGTAGCTAGGATTACAGGCGTGAGCCACCAGCGCCCTCAGATCTCAGCCTCCTGAGTAGCTAGGATTACAGGCGTGAGCCACCAGCGCCCGGCTCAGTCAGGGATTTTTATCTCTTGCCAGGAGCAAGAGATAAACCCTGAGAAAGTGACTTGGATGACTGTCCTGCTGGTTTTGGTGAGAAAATGATTTGAAAGCTGTCCTCTCAGTCTATCTTGCAGGCTGCAAATTCAGTACTGGAATAAGTTTAATATATAAGGTAGGTGCCTCAGGCTGTAGCTTTTAAAAGCACAACAGCGAAAAGAAGCTATTAAAACAACCTTTTTTTTTTGGGGGGGGGATCCGGTTGTGGGGCCTGAACTCTGGGCCTAGGCGCTGTCCCTCCACTCTTCAGCTCAAGGCTAGCACTCTACCACTTGAGCCACAGCGCCATTTCCAGCTTTTTTTCGTTTTGCTTATGTGGTGCTGAGGAATTGAACCCAGGGCCTCAGGCATGCAAGGCAAGCGCTCTACCACTGAGCCACCTTCCCAGCCCTATTAAGACAATCTTACCAGGCACTGGTGGCTCAGGCCAATAATCATTGCTACTCAAAAGGCTGCGAACTGAGGATCATGGATCAGAACCAGCCCAGACAGGAAGGTCTGTGAGACTTATCTGCAGTTAACACCAGAAAACCGGAAGTGGCACTGTGGTTCAAGTAGTAGGATGCCAGCCTTGCTTGAAAAAGCTGAGTAAGTTCTAGGCCCTCAGTTTATTCTAGGCCCTCAGTTTAAGCCTCAGTGTGGGCAACAAAACAAAACTCCTATTTATTGCCTTTTAATTTTTATTGAAAAAAATCTTTGTCAACAAAAAGTAAGAAAAGTTTCTTGTAGCTTTGTCTATAATAATTGAAAAAATGCAGCATTAAGGGGTTCGTCAAAAAATGCACTACATCTAATGTAGTGTGTGTTCTTTGGAGGAGTATGCTTCAGGCTATGTGTACATATTCACTTTGTATTGAAGAAACATTGCAAGCTGATGCTAGCAGCTCAAAAGACTGAGGTCTGGAGGATCATAGTTCAATACCAGTCTGGCAGAAGAGTACATCTTCAGAATAACCAGCCAAAAAGCTGGACTGGAACCATGATTCCAGTGGTAGAGCACTAGCTGAGCTAGCAAAGCAAGCCAAGTGCAAGGCCCTGAGTTCAAATCAGTACTGGCAAAATACAAAAGCATCCTATGGTTTTAAAAGCACAACTTCAAAGTTTCTGGAGTTGGATTCCATTTTCCTTTTCCTTTTGATGTTGATAAAACTTTATTTTTATTCAAAGGTGAGATGTTGTATCTTTAATTTCTAAACACCTTCTGAGCTTGAAAGATGACTCTTGGCTGGTTTGAACACCAGTTAGGCAGGTTTACTTTTTAGTCACTGAAGAGCTGGTGTAATTTAATTTATTCTGACATCCTAGGGTTTTTTTTTTCTTCTTGCCCCTGAAAGGTTTTCTTTGATCTTAATACTCAGACACAAGATGCTAGGTAGAAGGAAATTTGAATCATTTTTTAGACTGGTTTTTTTTTTTTTTTTAATAGCAGTAAGGCATTTGGTAAGGGCTTATGTGTGCTTTGTGTAATGATTTGGCCTGTTCCAGGCAGTTTCCTTTGCTGAGATCCTGTTGTCTGATTCTTCCTCAAGTTGCATCATGTTGAAACTTTGGTTCCTTGGTTAAGGTTGTATTTCTGGGCTAGCTGTATTTTATATGTTCAGATACTACTATACTTTACTAGTAGAATTGCTGAGATTTTTATGATGCTATGAAGAAAGAATTGGGTAGTATAGTTAGGGTTTTTTTTTTTTTTTTTTGGTTGGTCGTGGGGCCTGAACTCTTGGCCTAGATGCTGTCCCTCAGCTCTTCAGCTCAAGACTAGTGCTCTACCACTTGAGCCACAGTGCCACTTCAGCTTTTTCTGCTGAGGAATCGAACCCAGGGCCTCATTCATGCAAGGCAAGCACTCTACCACTAGAGCCACCTTCCCAGCCCCTTCTTTGGTTTATTTCTGAGATAATAGTTAAGATTGGAAAACTCATTTGGAAAAAATTATTGAGTGCCTCATGTAATTCTTTTCTAGAATTTTGAAATAGTTTATGCTTTCCTGGTAATAGACCCTTGGAGAATTAAGCACATTAGAAATAAATGGTCCCTCCCTCCCTCCCTTCTTCCCCCCTTCTCTCCTTTCCCTCTTTCCTTTCCTCCCTCCATCCTTGGGGCTTGAGCTCAGGGCCTGGGCACTTTCCCTTAGCATTTTCACTCAAGGTTGGTCTATCCTGAGTCACACCTCTGCTTCTGGTCTTTTGAAGGTTAATTGGAGCTAAAAGTCTCATGGATTTTCCTGCCCAGGCTGACATTGAACTAGGATTCTTAGATTTCAGCCTCTGGTTAGCTAGCCTTACAGGTATGAGCCATCTGTGCTTGACTCTTCATATATATATTTTTGTAGGTCATAGGGCTTGAACTCTGGGCCTGGGTGCTGTCCCTCAGCTCTTCAGCTCTAGGCTAGCACTCTACCACTTGAGCCACAGAGCCACTTGTTTTTGTTTTTTTTTTTTTAATGTTTTTATTCTGCTTATGTGGTGCTGAGGAATGGAACCCATGGCCTCATGCATGTGAGGCAAGCACTCTACCACTGAGCCACCTTCCCAGTCCCTCACTTCCGGTTCTCTGAGTGGTTTATTAGAGATAAGAGTCTCACAGACTTTCCTGCAAGGGCTGGCTTTGAACCACTAGCCTCAGATCTCAGCCTCCCGAGTAGCTAGGATTACAGGCGTGAGCCAACAGTGCCTGGCTTTCTTCATAGATTTTTGATACAAATGTTTTATCAATAAGTCTGGAAAAAATTGTGTTTTACTTAGTCCTGGGCTTGAGTTAGCACTCTGTGTCCTTTTGTTGAATAGTTACTTTTAACAGTAGTTTCTTAATAGAGTTGGTGTTTTCTTGCATCTTGTTTTTTGGGTGCTGTGAATGGGGCCCAGGCACATGTGCAGTATATAGACAAGTACTCTACCTTTGAGCTTCATCCCCGCCCTCTTCTGGAGTTCTGAAGTTGTCATCTTCCATTGTCTTCTAGAAGCTTCTCTCTTGATTTGCTTGCTTGAATTGACTGTGAATTGTGAGGGATCGGGACCACATGGATGGTCCCTGCCCATCACATTGCTGGCACATCTGTGGTACGTGCACTTAGTGTCCTCTTTGTCATAGGTCAGGTAACTACATATCCACATATGTACATTTCTTTCTCAACTGTTCCATTGGCTGATAGTGCATCATGGTCTTAGTCTGCAAGGGCTTAGTCATGTGGCTGGCTTTCTTTCTTTCTCCCCCCTCTCCTCTCTCCCTCGCTCTCTTCCTTCTCCCCTCCCTTTTCCCTCTCTTTTGCCTTTGGTTCTGGCGAGAATCTAGTGCAGAACCAAATGGTTGGGATTTTGAGTAAAAGTCTGCAAGTTCACCATGAAGGATATGGGTATTTTTATATTTACTTTTCATCAAGCAAACAAGTTTCCTTCTAGCTTTAGTTTGATAAGCGTCTTACATTTTAGAAAACAGTTTTCCCCCCCTAAAGTTGAATAGTTACAAGGGAGTATTAAAGACAGAGCATTTGGTCATTGTAATGTTGAAGTCCTCCCCCTCCCCTTTCTTGAGGGGGCTTGAACTCAGGACCTTGCACTCTGGCTCAGTTTCTCAGCTTTCTTGCTCACATTTTCTTGCTCTAATACTTGAGCCATGCTTCCAGTCTGGCATTTTGCTTGTTATTTGAAGATGGAGCCTGTTGGGCTTTTCTGCTTGGGCTGGCTTAGAACTGTGATCCACTAGTTCTTAGCTTCTTGAGTAGCATGGATTCTAGGCATGAGCCACCAGGCCTGGATTGTTCTAGCATTTGTGCTAGTGTTGGGGCTAGAATTCAGGACCTGGCTGTTATCCCTTAGCTTTTTTTTTTTTTTTTGGTCTTTTCTTTTTTGGTACTGGGGATCGAACCCACGACGTTGCGCTTGCTAGGCAAGTGCTTTGCCACTGAGCTACATCCCAGCCCTATCCCTTAGCTTTTTCACTCAACGCTTGTGCTGTATCACTTGAGACACACCTTCTACTCTGTCCTCCATCTCTCTCCCCCCACCCCTCATTTTTAAGAAATACAAGCTGTGTTTGCAAGTATAGGCTAAAGCATATTTATTTTGTCAGGGGGTGAGTTTCAGACTTACTACTTGTAAGTTACTATTTTTATAAAGCAGCTCATTCATTGTCAGGATATACTGCCACCCCCAGTCCTGGAGACTAGGCCTGGAGACCATGGTGGCCGCAGTGGTTTAGATGTTCTTAATAAACCTACTGTAGTATGCACAAGTCCTGCCTTTGTTGGCTGCTTTTTCTTTCTCTCTGTTCCTCTTTTCTTTCTTTCTTTTTCCCCTGCTGAGCTGTTTGAAAAGAAATTGCAGATATTATCACATCCTTAGTTCTTAGCCACATATCTTTTTAGAACAAGGTCATTCTCCTATATAACCATAATGTGTTGTTTCAGACCCAAGAAATTAACATTGACAGCCAACAAATTAAAATCCCCCTTTCCTTGTGTTTCCCCCTCCTCCCCCAAAGGGGTCCAGTATAGCTTTCTTTTGCAGTGCAAGGCCACCATTTCATCAGGCTGTGGGTCTTGTCTCCTTTCATCTGTAACAACCCTCCTGCTGAATTTCCTCTAGGAAATGGGTACTTTTGGAGAGATCACCACAATTCCCTTATAGATGTCCCACAATTGGAAGAAAGAGGAAGAAAGCAAGTCTGGCGTCTTGGAAGACCGGGGGTCGGCAGTGGTGCTGGCTTCCCACTGTATCATACCACAGGTTTAACGTGGTGTCTACCAGGGCTGTGCACCTTACATGGGCCTTTGCTCTGTGCACAAAAGAAGCCCTTTAAGTGTGTAGCAGTGCTCTAAGACAGCGTGGAATTCTGTACCCCAAAATGTCTGTTCCATGGCTGATCTTTTCCAAGTCAGTTATTGTTGCTGTATTTATGGGCTGGTATTTTTCTATGAAGAAGAGTCTTTGTGGCTGGGCATGGTAGCACATGCCTGGAATCACAGCCTGGCAGGACACTGTAGGTACACTCAGGGTTTGAATCTGGTCTAAGTGAATGTTAGAGACCCTATCTGAAAAATAACTAAAGCCAAAAGGGGTGGGGTGATGGCTGAACTGGTAGAATATCTGTCTAGCAAGTTAAGGTTCTCAGTTCAAACCTCAGTACTGCTAAAAACAAAACTTCACACAGAAGAACAAGAGCCTGGGGCTGGGAAGGTGGCTCAGTGGTAGAGTGCTTGCCTTGCATGCATGAGGCCCTGAGTTCGATTCCTCAGCACCACATAAGCAAAAAAAGAAAAAAGCTGGAAGTGGCACTGTGGCTATAGTGGTAGCGCACTAGCCTTGAGCTGAAGAGCTGAGGGACAGCGCCCAGGCCCAGAGTTCAGGCCCCATGACCAGACCCCCCTCAAAAAA
>NW_012267308.1:711425-743925 GCF_000151885.1 Dipodomys ordii
GGAGATAAAGAGTCTCATGGACTTTTCTGCTCCGGCTGACTGCGAACCGCTATCCTTAGATCCGAGTAGCTAGGATCTTTAGGAAAGAACCAACCTCATCTGATTGATGATTCCTTTTGATGTTCCAATTGTCCCACATTTGGCAAAGGGTGCTCTTCAGGCTTCATCTTTCCCATCATCCTCTGCTCTGTGGTGTCAGGTGTCCCAGCCCTCTTGCGCCCTCCCTCCCCCCAACCCCTGGGCCCTTCCCTGCTCTGGGGACAATATCTTTCCGCTGAGAATTGCCTGTAGACCAGGGACCAGGGACCCAGGAGTGTTTGCTGCAGTGATGTATTACCATGCAAACATGGAGAACACAGAGGGCATCTTCAGCCTTCTGCACCTGGAAGGTGGTCACCATGTGCTATTGCCAATGATCCCGTTGTCCATTCTAAACTAGTAAGGGGGGCCTGCGGGGGGGTGGGAGAGAATATGGTGGAAATTGGTTTCATTTAGAAGCAGAGTAAGAATTCAAATAGAGCAGTTCTCTTTGAGAATTTGGCCAGGTGAGATTGTAGACAGAAGCTATGGTTCAGGTTCTTGGTGCAGTTAGTACTTGATGAGGTCCATCCAGTTGTCATGGATGGTCTGGAATGGCCCATTTCTTTCCTCTCCTTTTGTGTGTCCATCTGTCCTGGGGCTTGAACTCAGGGCCAGGGCACAGTCCCAAGTTTTTTTTTTTTTTTTCCCTCAAAGTTAATGCTCTACCAATTTGTGTCACAGTGCCACTTCTGATTTTCTGCTGGTTAATTGGAGATAAAAGTCTCATGGACTTTCCTGCCCAGGATGGCTTCAAGCTGTGATCCTTGTTAACAAAACTCTTCATCCTTCCACTCGCCCTCCCTGGTAAGCTCTGATGGGCTTTCTCCTTAGATGAATTTCTCCCTTGTAGTTTCTCCCTTCTGTTTCAGCTGGGTGGAATGAGGTAATACTACTTGTCCTTAGGTCTTTGGTTTATTTCACTTGGCAAAGTTTTATCAATGAAGTGTATGAGTACTTCATTTCTTTATTTTATTTTATTTTTAGTCAGTTGTGGGGCCTGAACTCGGCCTGGGCGCTGTCCTTCAGCTCTACAGCTCAAGGCTAGCACTCTACCACTTGAGCCACTTGCGGCTTTTTCTGCTTATGAGGTGCTGAGGAATCGAACCCAGGGCCTCATGCATGCAAGGCAAGCACTCTACCACTGAGCCACCTTCCCAGCCTGGTTTCTTTTTGTGGCTGAGTAATATTCCCTTGTTGGGATGTGGTGCTTGTGTCGTCCACTCTTTCCACATGAAGGCTGTTATGGATGGCTCCGCAGTGAGAAGGGTTTGAGTCTTCTTTGGAGTATGACTAGAGTTGCTGACTCCTCTGGAAACTGAGAAACTGCCAGGCCGTTCTCACGGTGTCTGCGCAGGTGCCTTTCCAGCAGCAGGGGAGGGCATGCGAGCCGTGTTGCCCTGTTCTCATCTTCCATCTTCCTCATTATGGCTGTCTTCCCAAGTATGCAGCCTCCCACTGTGCTCTCCAAGTCCATTTCCCTAATAGTGAGGGATCATCGGCCGGCACCTTGGAGAAGTTTCTACTCCACTCCTTTGCCCACTGTTTAATTGGTTTGTCCATTTGCTGATGAGACAGCAGAAATCTATATATCTGGATCTTAAGCTTGTGATTACAAACATTTCCTTCCATTCTCTAGGTTATTTTCTACTTTCTTGATAATGTCCTTTGATGTATGACAAGTTTTTTTGGGAGGGGTCAGTCCTGGACTCAGGACCTGGGTGCTGTCCCTTAGCTTTTTCACTTAATGCTGGCACTCTGTCACTTAAATCAGTCAGCTGCCTTCTGGTTTTTGATAGTTTATTGGAGATATGAGTCTCTTGGACCTTTCCTGCCTAGGCTGGCTTCGAGCCTTGATTGTCAGATCTCAGCCTCCTGACGAACTGCGAATATAGGTGTGAGCTACGGCACCCAGCCAGGTGGAGCCTTTAGGACTGTGTTGTGCCACCATGTTTCCCACAGCAGGGTAGCTTTATGTCTTCCTTGTTACAAACGACACATAGCTCCTTTTATCACGAGTAGAAGCTGAAGTTTATCAAATGCCTTTTCTGTTGATGGAGACATTAATAAGAATTACTTGGTTTTTAAAAATTATTAAACATCATTGCAGCCTTGCCTTATTCTATTTTGTCCAGGTACCTTGTTTCTGTGGCCCATGAGAGATTGTAGTTTTGATGACTGTAATTATATGTGATATTCTGTATCAGTTTCAGGGTTGTGCTGGCCTCACTTGTGTATTTTATAAAAGAATTTTATAGCTATTGTTGGTGGCCCATGCCTGTAATCCTAGCTTCTTAGAAGGCTGAGATCTGAGGATCATGGTTCACTGCCAGCCCATTCAGGAAAGTCTTACCTCAATTAACTACCAAAAAGTCTGAAATGGATTTGTGCCTAAAGTGATAGAATGCCAGACTTGAGCAAAAAAGCGTAAGGGCAGTGCCCAGGCCCTGAGTTCAAGCCCCAGGATTGACACAAACCAACAAACCAAAAAAATGCAAGCTCAGTTTCTCTGTTAGAGTACTGTGCAGTTTTTGTGTTTCTAATTTTACCAGTTTAAGCAATGTGATTTTTAAAGCAATTGCTGTTTTTGTTTTTTGGGTTCGGTCGTGGAGCCTGGACTCTGGGCCTGGGCACTGTCCATCAGCTCTTCAGCTCAAGGCTAGTGCTCTACCACTTGAGTTGCAGTGCTACTTCGGCTTTTTTTTTTTTCCTGCTTATGTGGTGCTGAGGAATCGAACTCAGGGCCTCAAACATACAAGGCAAGCGCTCGACCACTGAGCCACCTTCCCAGCCCCAGCAATTGCTGTTTTTATGTAAAAGTTTTCAGTTTTCTTGGCTTTGAACTGTTCATAACTCAAATAAGTATCTGGTAGTGATGTCTTTGTTTTGTAATTGATGTTATTTGTAATCTGTGATATTCCCTCTCTCCCACCTTAGTCTTCGTATGGGGGTAGTAGTGCAGTAATCTAGTATCACCATTTTTCAAGGAGCCAATTTTTGGCTTTGCTGATTTTTCTCTTTTTTAACTCTTTATTGGTTTCTGTTTTTGTTTTTAAACTTTCTATTTTTTTGTCCCTTTAAAAGATGAATGCTTAGATCATTAATATCTACTTTTTTTCCCTTACAGTATATGTATTTCTTTAAGTCATTAGGTACCCCACACATCCAATGCCGTTCTCATAGTTGGAGGTATTTAGTTGTACTGGGATTGATTTGAACTCAGGGCTTTGTCCCTGCTAGGCAGGTGATCTACATTCAGATCATGTCTACAGCCTATTTTGCTCTTGTTATTTTTTGAGCAGAATCTTATATTTTTTTCCCCTGCTGGCCTGGAATTGTTTCTCTTATTCACACTTCCTGAGTAGCTGGGCTTACTCGTTCTAGCCACTATGCACAGCTTTTTTATTGGTTGAGATGGAGTTCTCGTGAACTTTTTGTTGGGACAGGCCTCCAATCATGATATCTTAGCCCTCAGTTACTGGAATTACAGGAGTGATACACTGGGCCTTGTTGGAAAGAATGTTAGTTTTGCATGTTTTTGTTTTAAATATTTTTTATTAGCATCAGATGTTGCCCAAGGTGTGGCGGGGGTCCATACCTTGATTAGATTCACCCCCCCCTCCATCCCTCATTTCTGCAGTTTTTGAGTTACAGCATGTTAGCATATCTGGATGTGGTGTTCAAGTTTTTATATCCATGTTGATTTTTTTATGGACTAATTCTGCCAGTTATCAAGAGATGTGTATTAAAAATCTCCGCTGTGGTGTTAGTTGTGGTACTCAGTGAATACAAATGGAGGATGGCAGTAACTTCCTGGCCATTGACCTTTTTATCATTTTGAAGTATTTTTATCTCCAGTGATACTTCTCTTTGCCAAGTCTCCTTTGTTGGGTATTAGTATGCACCAGCATATCTAGCTTTCTTTTTTTTATGCTCTATTATTATTTTTGTCTTTGAACTTCAATCTATTTGTGTTCAAAGTATGCAAAGTATGTCTCTTATAAACAGCATGTAGTCTTTCTTACATGCCTTTGAGTTAAAAAAATTTATGTAGATTGAATTTTATCACCTAGAATTTGACATTTAAAAATTACAGTAAAAATATATATAAAACAAAGTTTACCATTTAGAATGTTAGCTCACTGAAATGGACAGTTGAAGGACATTAATAACACTCTATTGGTCAGCCATAATCACTAGGACTTCCTTTTATTTTGGGTGTGTGCCAGTTTTGGGGCCTTAACTCAGCGTCTGGGCGCTGTTCCTAGCTTTTTTTCTTTGAGCCACAGCTCCACTTCAGGCTTTTTGGTGCTCAGTTGGAGATAAGCGTCTCACAGACTTTCCTTCCCTGGGCTGGCTTTGAGCTCCTCAGGTCTTAGCCACCAGTGCCCGGCACTAGAACTTCTTTTGTGACCTTGTAATCCATACCCCTGTATTTTAAACTGTAGTTCTCTGTCCCAGTCTCATAACCCTCTCACGCCATTCTGCTTTTTCTGTCTGAATTTGGTTAGGTATCTCACAGAATCATCTAGTATTTGCCAGTTTTTGACCAGGTTATCTCCCTTGACATGTCTTCAGGGTTCATCCATAATTTACAATATATCAAATTACTTTCTTTTTAAGGCTAAATGCACCCAGGCACTGGTTGCTCATGCCTGTAACCCAGCTACTCAGGAGGCTGAGCTCTGAGGATCATGGTTTGAAGCCCGCCATGGCAAGAAAGTCCATAAGACTCTTCAGTTAATCACCAAAAAGCTGGGAAGTAGAGCTCTGGCCCAAGTGGTAGAGCACTAACTAACCTTGAGCAGAAAAGTTCAGGGACAGCACCCAGGCCCTGAGTTCAAGCTCCAGTCTGGGCACAAAAAAAACCAAAACAACCCTCAAAGCCAACCAACCAGAGACAAAGCTTGTATGTTTCCTGGGTGGCAGGTGAATGCTGTCCAGTGTTGATCTGCTCCTGCCTCCTGGGTGGCTTCTAGCCAGTAAGTACAGCTAGAGGTGCCTGGATACCTGTTATATAATACCAGAAAATCAATACCTTGAGGGTCCCCCCCCCCACGTGACTGAACAGAGTCTTGAATTTCCAGTAGAATGCCATATACAATCAGTAGACAAACACTGGAAGAAAAAGAGCCTCAAGGCAGTGAGACGCATCCTTCCTTGCTCCTGTAAGATTCCACAGGGGTATTGGGGCGGGAGCAGGACAGCCTCAGAGCTCCTGTGGGAAGAGAAGGAAGGCTGCCAAAACAGGGAAGGAAGTCTGTCTGCTCTCCTCCTTGCTCAATCTGTAAGTAACATTGAAGTGTTTCAAAACAGTGACGCCACAACATTAGTTTTAGCATATAGTGTAACAGTTTGCTTTTCAGTTATTTTTTCAAATAAAAATTTGGGCTCTGGGGGAGAACTGGTCCCTCATGCCTGTCATCCTAACTACTTAGGAGACTGACATCTGAGGATTGAAGTTTGAAGCTAATCTGGGCAGAAAAGTTCTTGAGACTTTTATTCTCCAGTTAACCAGCAAAATGCCAGTAG
This sequence comes from Dipodomys ordii, assembly GCF_000151885.1. Taxonomy (NCBI): domain Eukaryota; kingdom Metazoa; phylum Chordata; class Mammalia; order Rodentia; family Heteromyidae; genus Dipodomys; species Dipodomys ordii. The sequence continues at coordinate 717,036 of NW_012267308.1, forward strand.
TGGAGCTGTAGTTCAAGTAGTAGAGTGCTAGCCCTGAGCAAAGAGAAGCTCAAGCCCCAGGACTGGCAAAAAAAAAAAAAAAAAAGTTTCAAACTGAAATAGTTTGCTTAGCACTCAGGTCCTCCCCTCCCTCCCTCCCTCCCTCCCTCCCTCCCTCTCTCCCTCCCTCCCTCCTGTTGGGAACCTGTAGTCCCTTCCTTCTTTTGTTTCTGAGATGGACCCCTCAGCCCAGGCTGGCCTAGACCTCTACATCCTCCTGCCTTGGCCTGTGGAGTGTGCTGGGTCTCAGGTGTGTGCCCCCACAGCCAGCAAGACTGAACAGTTTTTGCTGAAAGTACACTGTCTGTACCTTGCAAATGTCAGTTGCACATCTGCGCTGATAATTGACAGTCCATCTTTTTTTTTTGTTTTGTGTGCTAGTACTGGAGCTTGAACTCAAGACCTGGTTGCTATCCCTTAGTTTTTTTCTACTCAAGCCTGGCTGGCTGTCACTTTAGCCACACCTCCACTTCTGGCTTTGGGCTGGATAATTGGGGATAAGAATCTCATGGCCTTTCCTGTTCAGACTGAATTTGAATCTCCATCCTCAGGTCTCAGCCTCCTGAGTAGTTAGGATGACAGGCGTGAGCCACCGGTGCCCTTCTCATAGTCCATCTTTTTTTTTTTTTTTGGTGTGTCATGGTGCTTGAACTCTGGGCTTGGCGCTGTCCCTGCACTCTTCAGCTCAAGGCGAGCGCTCTACCGCTTGAGCCACAGCGCTGCTTCTGGTTTTCTAGTGGCTTATTGGAGATAAGCATCTCACGGACTTTCCTGCTTAGACTGGCTTTTGATCCTCAGATCTCAGCCTCCTGTAATAGGCATGAGCCGCCGGCGCCCGGCTTTCGTAGTCCATCTTTAAAGGACGTATTTCTGCTTCGGGTGCTGTCCTGTGACAGTGTCTGTTCTGGTTTCACTGGCTCCCCTCCCTCACTACTTCTCCCTTTCTGAGCTGCCTTGGTGCTGCAGTCCATCCAGCCGAGCAGGCCTCATGAAGTAGGCCCCTCCCAGCTGCTTCTCCCACCGGGGCTCCTCAGGAAGAACCGGGAGGCCCTTTCTAAGTGCAGCCCAGCCAAGCACGCGGTGGAGCAGCAGTAGTGAGCCACTCTCCCTGCCTTCCGGCTTTACTTGAGTCACACAGGTCACTGCCCCCTTGTGGACATGTGACCACAATAGATTCAAGGACGAAAGCCCTTCATTTCATCCTTTGTAAAGAAACTTCAGACTAGCAATCTCTACAGAAAAACAGCAAAGGAATTTTATTTCCTGTTCTCCATAGCAGTCAGTGACCTTATTGTTTGTCAAATATGATGTGTTAACCCTTTGTAAGAAGTGTGTTACAGCTTGTGCTATAGCTTACACCTGTCATCCTAGCTACTCAGAATGCCAGAACAGGCAGGAAAGTCCATGAGGCTCTTACTTCTAGTGAACCAGCAAAAAGCTGAAGTGGAGCTGTGTCTCAAGTGGTAGAATAGCAACTAGTCTTGAGCTAAACAGCTCAGGAACAGCATCCAGGCCTTGAGTTCAAGCCACAAGATTGGCATACACACACATACACACATTTTCTCTTTCCCTCTCTCCCTTTCTCCTTCTCTTCTCTCCCCCCCCCCCCCCCCAAATATAAAAGAAGTGTGTTATAGGGTTGGAAGCTTGGCTCAGTTGGTAGAGCATTAGCCTTGGAGTGAAAGTGTCAGGTACCAAGTTTGAGTACCAGTCTTGCACCAAAAAAAAGTGTGTTAAAAAATAAAAAGAAGTGTGTTGTGTAGAAAGTGGTACAGGCAAAACAGGTTATTGGATGTGCACTTGGGAACAACAAATTTCATCTGAAAGAGAAAAGGGGAGGGTGGCATAGGAGACATTGGAAGAAATAGGGATTTATATGAATGAATTGGTGCATTGAAGCTTATTGGCTTTTACTGCTGCTGTTAAGATTGCATTTGAGCTCTGTGTGTGTGTGTATGTGTGTGTGAAAGAGAGAGAGAGACATACAGACAGACAACATTAGCTTGAACTCAGTGCCTCAGCTCTGTTCTTTAGCTTTTTCTACTCAAGGCTAGTGCTCTACCACTCAAACCACATCTTTACTTTTGGCTTTTTGCTTGTTAATTAGAAACAAGTCTCATGGCCTTATCTGCTTGGGCTGGCTTCAAACTGTGATCCTCAGATCTCAGCCTCCTTTGTATCTAGGATTACAGGTGTGAGCTACCAGCACCTATTTTAGCAACTTATTTATTTATTTATTTTGTTGGTCGTGGGTCTTGAACTCTGGGCCTGGGAACTGTCCTTCGGCTCTTCAGTTCAAGGCTAGTGCTCTACCACTTGAGCCACAGTGCCACTTCCGGTTTTCTGATGGTTTATTGGAGATAAGAGTCTCATGGTCTTTCCTACCCAGGTTGGCTTTGAACCTCTATCTTAAGGTCTCAGCCTCCTGAGTAGCTAGGATTATAGGCATGAGCCACACTGGTGCCTGCCTGTTTTATTTATTTATTAAAGAAGATGGCACAGTAATACTTTCAGGTAATGTTTGCAAGTTTGGACAAATTTGCCTCTGTAAACAAAACAAAATATTGTGCCTCCACAGCTATCTTACTTTTTTTTTTTTTGGTTGGTCGTGGGCCTTGAACTCTGGGGCCTGGGCACGGTCCCTCAGCTCTTCAGTTCAAGGATAATACTCTACCATTTGAGCCATAACACCACTTCTGGCTATCTTACTTTTGTGGGAGGTCAACAAAGGAATATAAAAATGATTTTTGATTTTTGTGCTTTTCTCCAATTAACCACCAGAAAACAGTACGAAGTAGCGCCGTGGCTCAAGTGGTAAGAGTGCTAGCCTTGAGCTGAAGAGCTGAGGGACAGCACTCAGGCCCAGAGTTCAAGCCCCATGACAGACAAAAACAAAAACAAAGCTTAGTGGTTTCCCTATCAGAAGGTCTTCCTTTTTCCCTACCTCCCTTCCTCTCTCCCTCCCAGTGCTAGCTAGTACTGGGGCTGGAGCGTAGGGTCTGGGCACTCTCATTTAGCTTTTTCACTGATGGCTGGTACTCTACCACTTGAGTTATACCTCTGCTTTCTGATTTTAGGAGGTGGTAACTTGGAGATAAGGCTCTCATGGACTGTCCTACCCCGACTGGCTTCAAACTATGGTCCTCAGATCATAGCTTCTTGAGTAGCTGGGATTTCAGGATGAGTCACTAGTACCTGGCATAATTTGTTGTTGTTTTCTTTCATTTTTAAACCCAGCTCTGTTTGATTTTTGGATTATAGAATTTTCTCTCTTTAAATTTTGTCCTTGGCAGTCCAATTGCAAATAACATCTCAGCATCCGAATACAACTGCTTGGGTTCCAGTGGTTATTTATTTATTTATTGTTAAAGGAGTTGGGGGCATGGCTCACCCACGTAAATTCAGAAGGCCTTTGTTATTCTACTTCCATGTCTGACATTCATCTGCCACCTCTCATGAACATCTGTATAAGCACGGATACAGAAGGAAGCCATAAGCGCTTTCTGTGCAGAAGCAGCACCTGCTGGTGGAAAGTTCTTTTGTAAATTCAGACATGGACTGTTGTTGGTGTCTCCTTGAAAGTGGTTCCTGGGGTGACTGTTTCAGGAAAGGATGGGGGAGGTGGGGAAGCCAGGGCGTGGGGGGGTAGCCATGGACACGTGTGCCATCTTACCAGCAACTTGGTTTTTACTCTGAAAAGCGTATGTGCCCAATTTCCATATTTACTAATTACAAAAGCTTCCTGGGAACATTAAGTAGACTATCTTCTATAACCTTTAACACCACCACTAATGGATACAGCCTAGGAAATTTCACCGAAGGTCCTTTAAATAATGTAAATGATTATGAATATGTAACTAGTTAATATGCAGCTACGAACGGATTATGATGTGGAGGTTAATGAACATTCCGCTCTTAGGGTTTGCAGCTTTTCTTTTTTTGTGCCTTTGGTTCAAGTCACGCGTGGAGACACATGCACTAGGCTTGGAAAACATCCTGTTTTTTTTTAAATTTTATTTTTTAAGAATCTCATCTGTAAATGGGGCTAAATGGGAAATTTATTTTAAAAAAAAGATTTCCATGAAGATTCCCCCCCCCCTTTATTTTCTCCCAATTTTTACACCGAATTCTGTTTTGTCTATTTTAGAATTAACTGCCAGATCCAATCAAGTGACGCGGATTGATGTAGTGTTAGCTTGCCACTTCCAGATGTAAAGTCAGTACTCTATAATAGATTACCACTGTTATTAAGTGTTGCTCTGTGATTGATACTTAACTGCTAGATCTTCTTTGGGGAACAGACTCCTTATGCTGTGTTAATGTGTACTATGGTCGGGTATATGTTTACAACATGTATTTTGGTACAGGATCGCTTGTCTTAGTATTTAAAAATGTCCCCAAAAGGAGGACGTTTATTTCAGGAATTAAATGTTATAATAGAGGAATTTAGTGACAGGTCTGGCAACCCTCGTGATTTGGGGGTGAGGGCTGGGGTGTGTTCGGGAGGCGACGTTGGTATTTAGAGCAGTGAGCAGAAGCCAGCGTGGTGTTAGCCAGCTCACATGGCTGTCTTTCTATGTGCCCTTGACATTTGGCTCTTATCCCTTAGTTTCGCTGTCTCTAAAATGGTGCTGTGTGTTGTTTGATGGCTCTTTAAATCTTACATTAATGGGTGATTTCAAAATCGGTGATTAGCAATCTGTGAAAACCGTGTTGATTTTACAGTTCTCTCTCAAAAAGAGCGTTACTTTTTAAATTGTATTTCCTCCAAACTGATTACAGAGTTCCTGCTTGCTTTCTGAACATTTGGAAAATCTATTGAAACATCTCACAGGAAAACAAATAGCTTTCTTGCTTAATTCCATTGTTTTTAGAATTATAAACATAGTTTATAAAGTGGCCATGAAGTGCTTAAAATGTTACCATAATTCAGTGGGGGGGAAAAATGAGCTGTTCAGAGCATCTCTTTATCCCAAGGAGTTCTTCTTGAAAACGTAGTAGAAAAATATTCCCAGATTCATTGTGAATACATCAGAATAAAAATTACAGGTGAAAACATTCAGAGATAATACTGACAAAAATAAAATATTTTCACTCATTTTTTTTCTTTTTCCTGATGAAGCATAGATGTTACACTGTTTTCTTGTTATTTATAACATTTGTGTATTCTACAAAATATGTAACATTTGTAAACAGGTCTGAAGATTGTACAAAATACTAGTTATCTTCTATCATATGTCAGCTGATAGTTACCAAGCGGGCTTTGTACCCAAGTATGAATTGGAAAGCTGCCATTTGTTTTGCCGTTTATCAGCCGGCATTAGAGAGTGATGATAAAGTATGCTGCTTAAAAACTCACATTCAAATCTCTGTGCATTTGACAAATAAAAATGTATAGCAAGATGCTATTAAATCTGTAAAGTCAGTGTTGCAAGCTTTCTGATGTACTGATTATGTGGAGCCCTGTTTTTTTTTTTTTTCATGAGTAGTTATCTGTTTTCATGACAGGTGGTCACTAGCTGCCAAGAGAAAATCCAGCACTGGTGAGTCAAAGATAATTTCATTTTATACTTTTGAAATACTGATGGGGTCAACCAGTTAGTTGTTTTTAAACAATGGGAGGGGTGAGTGAGTGAGTGTGTGTGTGTGTGTGTGTGTGTGTGTGTATGTGTGTGAGAGAGAGAGAGAGAGAAACATCAGTAATTGAATTCTTTCAGTAATAATCTCCATTTTGAATGCCTTCTATGCTAATGTATATTTTTTACCCTCTTCTGAATGAACATATTCCTTGATTTCCTCAAGTCGTATTGTCATTTGTGTTTATTTCATTTATTTATTTTCTTCTGTAAAGAAGTTAAGATAACATCCAGTGGATATTGAGACACATCTGAACCTAACTGATCATACATAGAGCTCTGTGTATGGTGACTGTTTTATAGATTTGTAAGAAAAGAATAATTTGAATCAGTTGTTTTAAAATGATGGTGGAACTGTCCCAAAAACATTTTTCACAAAGTTTGGAAAAATTAATTTCTTGCTTTTTAAAAAAATTTGTGCAATATTTAATTTATTAAGTAAATTAATTTTTTTGTTTTAAAGTAATTTGTCATTTAAAAATAAGTTGTGGAAAATACAACACAAAAAGGAATATTGAAACCATTTGTTATATTATCACTCAGAATTCAATATTTTTCTATATATAACACATGTATTATGAATTATGAGCTTGCTTTATAGACTGCACTTCCTTTTTTTTAGAGAGAGAAAGCATATCTATTTTAATGTGCTAATCTATAGTTAATAGGACAGTGCTTGGAAAAATAACATACTTTCCTACTCTAGTGCTTCAGAGGAAAATGCTCAATTTAATGGTGAATAAAACCTTAACATTATGAGCTGTCACGAGGTATAGCTGTTGATCTTCAGATATCAGATTACAGTACATCCATGCTGTGTTTCTGAAGATATTACAGAAAAAACACCAGGAGCCGTCTTGATGATGGTTGCAGGGTTATTGCAAAATCATGGTAACTGCCCCTTTACTGGAGAGATTAAACCTCCCGTTATACACCACCAAGCATATAATATTTTAAATTTAGTTTAAGAGGCTTTTTCTTCATGCCTGAGAGACCTCCAAGGAAATAATTTATAGTTAGTATATACCCAGTGTTTTTGGTTTAAATACACATAAACTGCAAGGAGTGGGTAAGAGGGAAAAAATCTTGCAGTCTCTTCTCCAGTTTTGACTATTGGTGTGAAAGAAGGAATCTCAAACCAATACCACCCACTTAGAAATAAAAATTCAGGACTTCTTCATTAATTTTCAGCAAATGCCTCATTGTAATTGCAATTCACCACTGGTGGTGTAAGCCTGTCAACATTTCCACACTGGCTCATTTTCTTCTCATTACACGCTTAGCCCAGGTTAAAATCTGGAGGTTTATAACCTGGCCAGAGGAAGGGTTTTCTCTTACAAATTTGGCCAAAGCCATCCAAGTTTTAGAAGTCATTGCCAGGGGAAGTTATTATTTTAACGCAGACTCATGTCTGTCTTGGTTATGGGGAGGAAATGAGAACAGGATGTATTCCCTCAGAACAGCTGGGTTTTCACAGAAGTGTGAGCAACATTGTGCTTCTGGTTGGTTTAATGGGGAAATGCTTTCTCTTCTAGAAGGTTCTATGAGGATGTAGGCTTGTGTCCCTCCTTTCTCTGTTTGATACAAAATAGGTACCTAATAAAAGTTTGAAGAGATGAAAATGAAGCTTACAGTTATTTTATACATAATTTTTGTATGTCTTTGCAAGTCTTTAAACAGTGACAGAAAAATTTCTTGGTAGGTCCTCGTAACCCTGAGCTTGCCTTTCCAGTTGCCCCCAAATCCTCCAGACCACAGAAGCTCAGCTTATTTGCTACATATAGCTTAACAAAAGATTATCCCATATCTTTACATTCCTTATTTAATTTTTATTTGTTTATTATCTTTAGTTGTTCAAAGGAGTTTCAATTCAACATGTTGGTTTATGAACACAATGCATCTTGATCAGTGTCACCTCTTTCTCTCCTATCCCAGCCCCACCCAACATTCCTTATCTTTTACATTTTCATTTAAAACATTAAAATTGTTTCCTCCCCCTAATTTAAATTTGCATTTTTCCTCTGAATCATTTCTGATACGGTGTAGGGACCAGACTGTTGGATCTTTAATGAGAATCTGTCACAGTATCATGACATTGCTAGAATCTAAATGACCAGTGAACTCACAGATTTATAATGTTCTCAAATGGAAGGCAAATTATTTCCATTCTCCCGAAAGCCAGGAAATTGTGGAATTCTCATGATATTTTTATGTTCCCCTTAAGTCCTCAAGCAGTAATTCAGTTCTTGCTCCGCCGCGTTAATATCATGGGGCTGTGTGGAAAGGGAGCCCCTGTCATGGACTGGCTCATCATCATCCAGGGAAGGGCGGTCGCAGTGGTGTGCTGCTGTTGGCAGTGATCGGAAGCAAATGCAGGAGGCTCAGGGCTCAGGTTAGGTCTGCAGCCAGCTGTGAACACAGGACCTTTCTCTCTCACACATGGTACTTGTTCACCCATCCCTGGTCTTCATGTGTTCATTCTCACTTGGTGAGGAGAAACAAATATGGGGTTTTAAACACTGCATTTTTCCCTAGTGGTATGTGTGTATGCATGTGCACAGCTTTAAAGGATTCTTTCACTTATGGACCTGTGATAGATAATCTGTTTCAGAGGTAATCTGAAATATATATATATATATATATGTATTGGTATATGTATATGTGTGCATGTGTATATGTAAAATATATTAATATACATTAGATGTATATTAAATATATATGTGATGTTATAACTTTTATATATTAAATACATGTTAATATTAATATATAAATGGATTAAATGTATAGAAATATACATTATATGTAATTATAATGTATATATCATATTTTAATGCATATTTAGTATATATGTGTATATAAAATATGTAATACATTTATATATATGAGACATAATATTTTGCATATGAAATGTAGGTCTGAGTACAGTATTTGTAGAAAAAGTTGGAATAAAAATGATTTGGAACCATAGGACCTGCCCGGTAAATGAATTTAAATTCCAGATCTGGGGTGATCTACCAAGTATATAGAATTTGTTTAGTTAATAACAGATACAAAGGAAACATTTGAAACTAAAAGGTGAGAATTTGTGTTTCAGAGCTCATTAATAGTGGTTTTCAATTTAGTTTTCAGTAAAATTTTAGACTTTAAACTTCTCAGTTAATACTTTTGCCTTAATTCAGGAAATAACACTATTTTCTCCTTAAAATGAGAGCCCACTGTTTTTTCATTTGGAGAGTCATAGACCTACATTTGAATCCAGTCATGTTGTAACTTTGTCCCCTGGCCAGATCTGCTGGCCTCCTGGGCACATTGGTTCTACTTCACTCACTGGGCAGGGCAGGAGCAAGACCCCCAGCCTGGCCCTGAGTGCAGTCAGTTTCCTGAGAGTATTAATTGTCTTGTGAGTTCTTCACATTCAGGCTGCTACCCTACCCGTTTATCCTGATGCAGACCTGGCTTTTTGAGCATTGTTGTGGCAGCTCTTTGTTATTAATACCTTAAAAGAATGATGCTAACAAAAAGGTGATTGGTATAGTGACTCCTACACCTCACCTGCCAGTCAGGCAGCTTGACTGTCAGCCCATGGTTTTACCTAAACTTCAGTGAACACCCATCCCACCATCCACCCCTTGAAGTGAATCTAATTCACTTCATTCTATTCGGACATATTTTAACATATAGCTTTAAGAGATAAAAAGATTTATCGTTTAGGATTTAAATTACATATGTTATATCTATTGTTTATATTAGTATTGGGGATTGAACTTGGTTTGCTGGGCAAGCACTTGAGCCATGCCCCTACCCTGAAATAAATACTTTCAGTTAGGCATTGCATTTAAGAGACACTGAAGAATGTAAGTGACACACATTTTCTTCATCCATTGGTCCTGTAGTTCTTATTTGCCTTTTCTGGAAGCAGTTGCTATTTATCTTTTATTTTGTCCCCGTTTTCTGTCTTTGTAGAAATACTTCATGCAAAGCAGAGTGAGTGTGTGATTCATGCACACATTGTATATATTTCGCTCCCATGCTTTGGACTAAACGAACATCAGATGACACAGTATTCAGTCACCACTGCTTGTTGTTAAAGTTTTCTTCATTCAAATATATTTCATTGCCTGGCACTGGTGGCTCATGCCTGTAGTCCTAGCAAGTCAGGAGGCTTAGATCTAATGATCACAGTTCAAAGCCAGCCCAGGCAGGAAGGTCCTGGAGACTGTTATCTCTATTTAACCACCAGAAAACCAGAAATGGAGCTGTGGCCTTAAATGGTAGTGCTAGCCTTGAGCAAAAGAGCTCAGAGACTGCACCGAGGCCCCATGATCCCCACAAAAAAAAAAACAACAACAACAAAACCAAGAAGCATTTCATTGTGTCCTGTGTCTTAACTTTCAGGCTTGCCAAATACTGTTCTGTTTTGCTTCTCAATAAATAATGGCCAGCATCCTTGGTAAAATGATATGGCCATTATTTTATTGCTCTGCTGTAAAACCACCCCCAAAATCAATGGTTAAGACCACTGCCATTATAGGACTAGTCACCTGTGCATCACTCCTGGTCTTATTTGCACTCTGGTTGGGTGACTCTCAGTGATCTGTGCACAGTATTACTCTATGGCTGTGATGGCTGAAACTGGGCCTGTATGTCTACCTAGGTCTTTGAAACCCAGACACCCTCAGTTTCTATGGTGTGGTTACAGTCAGAGTAACTCACCAGAGCTAGCCTAGACTCACAAGTGGGGAGATGATCTCTCCTGTTGGAGGACTGCAGAAGAATTCATGTTCAATTTTTTATTTTAATGCCAGGCTCGAACTCAGGGTCTGGGTGCTGTCTCTTAGCTTTTTTTGCTCAATGCTGGTGCTCTACTACTTGAGCCACAGCTCTACTTCTCATTCCTCCTCATTACCCTAGTTAAGTGGAGATAAGACTCAGGGACTTTCTTGCCCAACCTGGGTGTCTTTTTTTTTTTTTTTCCATGGGGCCTGAACTCTGAGCCTGGGTGCTGTCCCTTAGCTCTTCAGCTCAAGGCTAGTGCCCTACCACTTGAGCTGCAGCACCACTTCCGGCTTTTTCTGCTTATGTGGTGCTGAGGAATTGAACTCAGGGCCTCATGCATGCAAGGCAAGCACTCTACCACTGAGCCACCTTCCCAGCCCCCCAACCTGGCTTTGAACCATGATCTCAGGTCTCTGCTTCCTAAGTAACGAGGATTACAGATATTAGCACCAGCACTTGGCCTTTCATGTTCAGGTTTAATGCACTGCAGATGATTTCCACTGACTAGTTCCCACAAGAAAGAGTGGCCTCCTCATCTGCCTGGTAGGTATTAAACACATAAGCTGTAAAACTGTCTTGCTTCCTTTCCATTATCTTAGAAGGATTTTTAGTAAAGATACCTGTAATGTGCTAGGAATGTGGCTTAGTGGTAGAGTACTTGCCTAGCATGCATGAGGCCCTGGGTGATTCCTTGGTACCACCTAAAAAATAAATAAAATCAGTTTTAAAAAAGATAGCTACAAAATGGCTTGAATGCAGCCTTAATGACAATATGAAGCGTTTTATTTGTTCCTGTGATTAATTTTGGAAAGGTAGCTTTAAATTTAGACAAAATAAGACATTGGCATGGGAGTTCTGGGAGATGGATTCTAGAACAAATATTAATGTATGTTTGATATTTCAAAGAAAACAAGAAAGGTACTGTTTGTAGGGCCTCATGGATCAGGCTGCCTGGGCTGAACTGTTACCCTCAGATCTTAGCCCCTGAGTAGCTAAGATGATCGGCTCTGCTTTCATCTGTTTTTCAATTAGAGTCTTGCACTTTTGCTCCAGGAAGGCCTCAGGCCTGTATCCTCCTACTTTTTCCTCCTAAGTATCTGGGACTACAGGCCTGCCCCACCATACCTTGCTTTTCAAGCTGAAGGTTTAAAGATGATTTTTGAGAAAAATCTGAATTAGGCTTTTAACATTTTTATTCTGAGTATGAAATACTTAATTATATGATGAATGAAATACAAGAAGCATAAAGGTAAATTTATTTATGATTCTAAAGATAAGCTAATTCTCTCTTTTGAGTTTTAAACATTTCATTTTATGCCTTTTATCTTCCTAATTCCATGTATATACTCATGTCACTAAGGTCAAACTATAAATGATTTTCTTTTCTTTCTTTTTTTGCTCTTCTTTTAAAGAGTTAATGGTTTTCCATGTATACTTCTAGGAGTCCTCAAATCTGTCAATTCAGAATGCAGCCAAACTAGCTTGATACCTGACAGATTTCTGAAAACAGAGGGCACATATATATGTTCTAGGTTTTCCCCAGGGTCCCTGCTGGCATCAGGCCCCCTTCAATTGTGACTTGCTGCAGTATTGTCTGTGATTCTGGTACAGCTCATGTCCAGGTACTTTCTTAGCTCATTTTCCCTGGCCTTCTTTTTTTTTGGGTCGTGGGGCCTGAACTCTGGGCCTGGGCACTGTCCCTCAGCTCTTCAGCTCAAGGCTAGCGCTCTATCACTTGAGCCATGGCACCACTTCCAGCTTTTTTCTTCTTGCTTATGTGGTGCTGAGGAACGGAACCCAGGGCCTCATGCATGCAAGGCAAGCGTTCTACCACTGAGCCACCTTCCCAGCCCCCCTGGCCTTCTTAGTACAGTGGGTATCTGGTAGGGGGAGAGGCTTGTGCTGTATTTGGCACAACTTAATTTTCATTTTATTTATTAGATTTGAACAGTACACCATTGGCGTACTGTGAGGATTTTCATTTTTACATACATTCGGAAAAGAAGAGCAATATGCTGTAAAACCTGTATAGGACATAAAGAAGGTGTCAACATACACACATAATATACAACACACACGTGTGCATTATATACACATGTAGATTCACACATAAATGCAAACAATGTGTAAATACATTTACATATTATATGTGTAAACATGCACATTACATATATGTATACACACATTTTTGCTGGTTCTGGGCTTTGCGGGGGGCACTCCCTTGTTTTTTTTTTTTGGCTGAAGACTGGCGCTATCACTTGAGCCACAGTTCCACTTCTGGCTTTTTTTTCTGGCTGACTAATTGGAGCTAAGAGTCTCACTTTTCTGTCTAGGCTGGCTTTGAACTTTGATCCTCAGATCTGTTTCCTGAATAGCTAGGATCACCAGTACATAATTTAATTTTTATTTGTGTTTATTTGCTTCTATATGTTTTTACCTGCTGAAGGTGTGACTGTTGATACTTTTCACTACTGAAAAGGTGGGGGGCTATGGCTCAAGTGATAGAGCACTTACCTAGCATGAGATCCTAGTTCAAACCCCAGTGTTGCCAAAAATAAATTTAAAAACAGAACAGAAAGAAACAAAAGCCCTGTGAGAGATTTCTTTTGAAAATACCTGGGAGGTAGCAACCCTTTCCCTCAGTTCTTGTAGGAGCCGTGACCTGAATTACTGCTCCCAGCAACATTACTTTCTTCCTAAAATGTACTTTAAGGATAAAGCACAGAAAATCTACGTAGAAAGGGGCAAGCTCTGAATTATGATGTGGTACAAGTAGTGATGGACACACACACTTCCTCTCCTCCTTTTGATTTATAACAGGAGTATAATCAATTGTTGAAAATTAGGAAGATCAAAAGGACAAAAAATCACCCACAAACTCATCACATAAAATTAACTGAAGGCTGGGCGTCGGCTCATGCCTGTAAACCTAGCTACTCAGGAGGCTGCATCTGAGGATGGCAGTTCAAAGCCAGCCCAGGCAGGAAAGTCCGTGAGACTCCTATCTCCAATAAACCACCAGAAAACCGGAAGTGGTGCTGTAGCTTAAGTGGTAGAGCGCTCGCCTTGAGCTGAAGAGCTGAGGGACAGGACTCAGGCCCAGAGTTCAAGCCCCACAACCCACACACACACACAAAAAAAGCAAAACTGACCTAAGAAGTTTGGGGTATTTCCAAATTACACTAAATGTGTTGTTAGGCAGTTTTAAACTTTTGATTTTGAATGTATGAATACTTTGATGTAGAGTGGTATTATAGATGAAGAAACATGCCCCATGTTGATTGACAGGTCAGTTATTGATGTCCTGCAAATCCATTTTTTTTGGGGGGTCTGGTTGTGGGGCCTGAACTCTGGGCCTCGGCGCTGTCCCTCAGCTCTTCAGCTCAAGGCTAGCACTCTACCACTTGAGTCACAGCACCACTTCCTGCTTTTTTCTTTTTGCTCATGGGGTGCTGAGGAATCGAACCCAGGGCCTCATGCATGCAAGGCAAGTGCTCTACCACTGAGCCACCTTCCCAGCTCCTCCATTTGGGTTTTTAATGAATATTCCTTTTCCCACCAGATGGTGGGAAACAGCAGCGTAGATTCCTACTTCAAGGATATTTTGTAGTTTTTGGCTAAAAGTAAAAATGGCATTTGCTTTTGTTCCCTGGAGGCTGAGATCATTGGTGTCATAGTTCATGGCCAGCCAAGGCAAAAATGTAGCAAGACACATCTTAGTTCAATTAACTTGGTCATAATGGTTTGTGCTTGTAATCCTTTATAGTAATAGGAGGATTGCCCAAGGCCAATGCCAGCCCTGGGCAAAAAATACAAGGCCCTACCTGAAAAATAACTAAACCATAGAAGGCCAGAGTCATGGCTCCATTGGTATCACTCAGAAAACAAAACCAACCAAGCAAACAAAAACCCAGTTAAATATAAGCAAGTAAATAAATAAATGTGTGTGTGTGTGTGTGTGTGTGTGTGTGTAATTTATCACTCCTTGCTTTAAAAATGAAAAGATCATTATCTGTATCTTTCCTGAACTTTATATTCCTCCATTTCCTTCATCTCAGAGTGGTCCTCAGGCCAGTGGGTGTTTAATAAGGATGGGCTGCACAGTTTAAAAGGGCTGCATTTGTGGATGACCCCTGCAGCATATGGCATAAGGCTCAGTTGCAGAGGAGGTGAGCAATAAATAGTTGACGAACTGAGTTGAGACAGGGTTGTCTTGGATGCTTCATAAGAAGTTCTAGATGTTCCAAAAATAACGTGTGAAGGTCATATATTGACGCACATGTACTTCAGATTCTGGGTTTCATTGAAAAGAAAAAATAAACTGCTTCTGATTAGCACAGACATGAACACATGGCCCCTTTTCTCTTTTAAACACCTCATTTTTTTTTTTAATCATGCCAAAGGGGAAGAGAGCCAGAGGAAACTTTTGCTGAGGAAGAAAAAAGTTAGTATTCTATTAAGTTCTTTTTTTTAGAAGTGAAATTAACTCATATCTTGTTATAACCAGAAATTTTATTTCATCTTTTAAAAATATTAAGATGGAGGTTATGTCCTTTGCTTCTACAACAGGGGTATAAAACTTTTTTTTTTTAACAAGGATTTTTATGAGAAAGAGTACAAATGAGTCTTTTCCAACTCTTAACCCTTTTATATATACTACAAAAATCTTCAAACATACAGTAAAGTTGAAAGAATTGTATGGATGAACCTTGATTATGTATTATCCATACTGTAATCCATTAATCCTTGAGGTTCAAAGTAAGTGATATACATCAGTCTATTCTGCCTTTAATACTCGTGCACATACCTCATTGAACTTACTCTCTTCTCTACATTTCTCTAACTGTATTTCCCATGGGCTCTGTCTGAGCTTAGCCTTTCCCTCAGAGAGAGGCTACTCTCCTAGTTGCATAGCTACTGTGTACCTTCATCACAGTGGCTTGTAGATCAGTTCAGCTAGGTCCAAGTGGGGGCTGCAAAAGTTCCTTAACATTCCTTTCACTGCAAGTTATGTGAGATATTGAATATGAATCACATCTTATTTGGATGCACTTTTCAAGCTTAGTAGTTAACAGGTGAGTTAATTTAGAAGGATCAAGTATGGTGAAACCGAAGTTGTGAGCAGTGGCTCACATCTGTAATCGTAGCTACTCAGGAAGCTGAGGTCTTGGATTTGGGTTTAGAACCAGCCTAGGCAGGAAAGTCCTTCAGACTTTTATCTCCAATTAACTAGCAAAAAGCCAGAATTAGAAGTGTGGCTATAGTGGTAGAGCACTAGTCTTGAGTGAAAAAGTCAGGGCTACCATCCGGGCTTGGAGTTCAAGCCCAGTACCAACACCCTTATTCCCTTCCTCCCCCTACCTAATGTGAAACTAAACAAGCAGGCCTACATATCTAAGTAAGTAGGCTCAAAATGCCTTTTCTAATTGCATCTGGGTTTGCTTTACATTTGAAAAAACACTATTGTAAATATCTCTTTGGACTTGTGTGTTTCAATATGACAGCATTGTCCAAAGATCAGTTATATTCTCAAATAACAAAATAGAAGAACAAAAATGAGTTCAAATTTCAACACAAGACTGGGCACCGGCGTATCACACTTGTAATCCTAACTGCTAAGGAGGCTGAGATCTAAAACTCAGTTCAGAGCCACTTTAGAAGCAGGAGAGTCCTGGAGACTTATCTCCAGTGAACCACTAGATAAAGCTGTAAGTGGAGCTGTGGCTCAAGTGGTAGAGCGCTACCTTGAGCAAAGAAGCTCAGTGACAGCACACAGGCCCTGAGTTCAAGCCCCATGACTGGTACTCCAAAAACAACTGTTTAGCACACATAAACTTTTCCAACACTTACCACTCAATTCTAAACACATAGTCATTGTGATCTTTGGTGGGGTTGTTGCAGCCCTTTGGTCTCAGAGGACTTCTAGGAGGTCACGTTTTGATCAGTGCTTGGTCCTGGCTGTGCCATTCTGACAGGAGCCCCGAGAGAAGGGAGTCCCTCAGGCCTGATTCTCTCCAGAGCACTGTCAGCCTTCTGCTGCCTCCTTTCAAAACCCATTTCTGCCTGGGCTGCATTTAAATTACCTTGCCCATTATTTTTATTTTCTTTCCTATTTTTAGTCAACAGTTCAGAACTTAGAAATAGCAACTCCCACTGTAAACTGTTCTCAAGTGGCATCTACTTTTTTTTTTGTATGTTGTTCTAGAGAGACTTATTAATGATAAGCTTAAAACTGATTTAAAATATTGACACCGATCCTGGTATTACCTCTGTTTGAAATTTCTGTTCTTCTAATGTACAAAGAGGTTTTTTTTTCCCCTACCAAGTCTCCCTTTCCAGTGTAAAATTACTTGTACAAGCATGTCAAATGTTTACTGCTACTTAATCATAGAGACTCAGAGGCAGCTTGTAGTCCTTGAGCACATGCAGAAAATCATGTCTGGAGCATATAAACCATCCTGTGGTGGACTAGTTGTCCAGTATGGATGTGGGTCGACCAGTTGTTTCTCTGAACAGACAAGGACTGTTGGGTGGTGCCATAGTGATTTCTCATTCAAATTAAAAAAAAGTATCAATTTTCTACAGAATTGCTATCTATTTTGTCCTATGGAGGCATTGGCCCAAATCAGCCCTTTGTGGACATTCTCCAGTTGATCACTCACGCCAACCTCTCTGAAACCCAATGTTTACTTAGCTTCAGGTTCGTTTAGTAAGTCATACAGTCCCATGGAGTGACTTAATCTCAGTGGGTAACAGATCTTCCCTGGAAGTTATACAATTGGTGTTTCTGGGACTTTCCTAGGAAAAGTTGGTGCTTAATGCTGAGCAGGGTGCTCAGTCCTTTTCACTTCTCTTGGACCTGTAAGGTGCTTAGTTACACATTGTCCCCTGGAAGTCTTACACTGTGGAAGGACCTGTATGGGTAAAATAGTACAGTTGGGACTGTCTGTTACATCTGACTTTGCAGCTGTATGCTTTTTGGTACATACCCTTGTGCATAAAGCTTTTTGGCTATTTTACCTGTGCAACAATTTATCCAGAAAGATTACTTTTTTTTTTAAAACTCCCCTTAAATAAAATAGAAGAAATGACATTTTACTCTATTGTATTTGTAGACATGCTCTTTTGTTTTGTTTTGTTTTTGGTTGATTGTGGGGCTTGAACTCTGGGCCTGAGCACTGTCCCTGAGCTCTTCAGCTCAAAGTGAGCACTCTACCACTTGAGCCACAGCACCACTTCCGGTTTTCTGTTGGTTCATTGGAGATAAGAGTCTCACAGGTGTTCCTGCCCAGGCTGGCTTCGACTGCGATCCTGAGATCTCAGCCTCCTGAGTAGATAGGATTACAGGTGTGAGCCACTGGTGCCCTGCTGCTGCTGCTGCTTCTGCTGTTGTTCCTTCTCCTCCTCCTCCTCCTTTTCCTCCTCCTTCTCCTCTTCCTCCTCCTCCTTCTGATTTTTGGGAGGAAGCTTATTATATAAATCTGTGTGTACAGTGGAACATGCAAATTTCCTTAAAAGAACAAGGTCAGAAGATCTAGGTTAAATGCACTGCCTGCTTTACCTAATCCAGGAAATCTGATTTCCTCTCCTGCTACCTCCTCTTCTGAAAGACAAGACTTGTCAGTGACACTTATGCACCACCAGTCTTTCAAGGATAAATAATAGAAATATATCTGTGAAGTTCCTTCATATGTTAAGAGTGTGATTATTGTAAGTAGGCTGCAGTTGCTGTAGAGGCACAAAGTAGTAAATTGAAAGTAGTCCATGTGCTTAGAACATAGGCATTTCATTGTGTCAGAAGAGATTATTTGTGTTGTAGCTTAATCCTTATTTCAATTCCACACTATCCACATGTTCACGTAAATTACTTGGTGATTTGGGGAGAGAGAGAGTTAGAGAGAGAGAGTTTTAATTGGTAATGGGTTCTCTTCTGCTTACAATCAGATTTGGGCCTCTAGTTTTGCCTACTGCTTACATTTGCACCCACAGAATCACATGCTGTACATGGGGGAAATCAGTGTTAACTCCGTTTTGATGCCACACAGCCAGATTGAAGTGCTGTTTTTATATTGTCTTTGCCTAATTTCTCCTACCCTCTGCTAGATTTTTTTAAAATCTCCTCTTAATGACATTAGTAAGGATAATTGAAGAATTGATAACACATCATTTCTCAGCCTCAAGTTTCCTGATGAGGAACGGAAGCACTGGCTCCTATTTTATGTGTTCAAGGTTCCTACCTCACAGCCAGGGTGTAGGCACTGTTCTAGAATGTTCTAGAAGTTCCATGTCTCCTTTTCTTGCCCTTCATTTCTCCATTTGACTTAGTCCCGATAATCCTCTAGCTTAGCAAACACTTAAGTATCAGACATGTGAGTACCCAACTTCTAGCAAGTCTTAATTCTTAATAAATATATGGGAAAATAATGCCATTGCCAAACTTTGTGAAAATAGAATTTCAAAATTAAAAAAACAAACAAAAACCAAAATGGAATCTGTAAATGACTAAAATTAGGTTTCAGATGAGTTTGTGTTAAGGCAGCCTGCTGGGAGGACCGTTGGTGAGCTCTCTCAGTGTGTGGTGTTTTGGGTCCACAGGAAGAAGGTGGATGATGATTACAGTGCCCTTCAGGAGAGACTCAGCACCTTGCCGGATAAGTTGTCCTACAACATCATGGTATGTTTAGGGTACTTTCTGATTATTGTAGAGGTATTGGGGCTTGAACTCAGGGCCCAGGTGCTGGCCTTTAGCTTTTTACTCAAAGCTAAAACTGTACCACTTGAGCCATAGTCTGATTGCTGGTTCATTGAAGAGAAGAGTATCATGGACTTTCCTCCCTGGGCTGGTTTCCAACTGTCATCCTCAGATCTCAACCTCCTGAGTAGTTGAGATGACACGTGTGAGCCATGGCTCCCAGCAGAACAATTGTGGGATGTTTTTGCGGTATGTGTATCAGTTCACAGATTGCTCAGCTGACCGATGGCATCAGAGGCGACCTTCTAGGGTGCGTTGTTTGCCGTGCATCTTCTGATAGCACAATCAAGGCAGTCCTTGATACTTAACTTTTCTTTTTTTCCCCCATAAGAATGGAATTTTCCACTATAGTGACATATATGTTAGCTTATGATTTGACATATTTTCTGGGCAAACTTAACTACATAAAACACTAATTACAACGAGAATGTGGTTCTTCGCCATTTCCTGTTCGCCAGAGCTGGAATAGACCATAATGTTTTGTCACAGAATTCCATCGTAGAACATTGATTTTTATGTTAGAAGGTGCTACTAATTTCTTTCTTAATGGTGTTCATCTGACATAGTTCCCAGGTCCTGGCTGAGTCTGCGTTGGAGAACCTTCCTCAGGGACACTGCTTCTGGTTATGTCTACCCACATGATCTCAGTGTCACAGGCCACGCTCACTGATGCTTTACGAAACATGGCTATTTAGAAATGTTTTTCAGTGTTCTTGACCCAAACTGTTCTCCATTGTTTTGCTTTCATCTATATTTAAGAATTAATATTCCAACATACAAAATACCAAAATGTCATTAATATAAATAAATGTAAAAAATATTCCTCAAATACTTTCTCTAAGATACACATGTAAATATGGCACAAATTTGTTTTCCTGTTTATTTATTTTTTGGTGTTGGTCATGGGTGCTGTCTCTGAGCTTTATTCACTTAAGGCTAAAAGAGATAAAAATCTCACAGATTTTCCTGCCTGGGCTGGCTTCGAACCATGATCCTCAGAAATCAGCCTTCTGAGTAGGTGGGATTACCGGTGTGAGCCCTCAGCAATCCAGCCTGTTTTTTATTTTTGTTTTTAAATATTGATTTATTCATTGGAAGCAATTTTCTCTAGACTTTGCTGGTCAAATTTCAACATAATGTTCAATTTCTCTAAATCTATGATGTTTTTTCCCCCAGAGTATAGATGAGAAAGACTTCCATAGTGGTGTAGGGTCCTTGAATATGGTTTCAAAATCTATTTCTTCTTAGTGTTTAAAACATTTTGTCTTTTGTATGTGTGTGTGTGTGTATGTGTGTTTAAAACAATAGGTACCCTTTGGCCCCTTTGCCTTCATGCCAGGAAAACTTGTGCACACCAATGAAGTCACTGTTTTACTAGGGGACAACTGGTTTGCAAAGTGCTCAGCCAAGCAGGCCGTTGGATTAGCAGAGCACCGGAAAGAACGTAAGTACCTCCTGTAAATGGGGTTCCTTGTTGTGTGATGCATTGGCCCACGAATTGCACGGTGGGTGGACTGTTAGCTACCAAAACTACCTCTGTGACCTCTGTCCTGTGAGGCTTGGCTCTGTGTGACTTGTAGAAAGTTTGAGAAGAACCATCAAGGAGAAATGAGCTGGAGAATGGTAGGTCTGGCTTGGAATCACTGCCCCCTGGTCACATTTTGGAGAAATTAAGAAGTATAAAAAATCAGTACATTTGGGTGGGTACTGGTATAGTGTCTTCTGCAATTTGTTATCCTAAGGAGTCTGAGATCTGAGGATCCACAGTTTGAAGCCAGCTTGGCAGGAAAGTTCATGAGACTCTTCATTGAACCAGTGAAAAGCTGGAAGCGAAGCTGTGGTTCAAGTGGTAGAATGCCAATCTCAAGCAAAAAAACCCAGGGGACAGTGCCCAGGACCTGAATTCAAGCCTCAGTACCAGCACACACACACAAAAAAAATTTTTTTTAACAATAAGATATTTAATACAATAAAACAGAGTTCTGGCAGAGAAAGCAGTATGGTGCATCCCTTCCCAGTAGTTAAAAGATGTTTTTGGGAAGTAACCAAACATGATGACTTTTAGGACCAATGTTTATCTAAAATAATTTTTAGATGACATGTATATGCCTGAGGACCTCCTATGATAAATGAATTCTAGAATGATTTACTCACATCTACAATAATTTATAGTAACTGACGGAAATGTTTTGGTGTATTTTGTTACATTGAATGTCTATTAAGGAAGTTACATTAGTTCCCTCTTATCTGTGGCTGCATGCATTCCAAGACCCCATTGTGTGCTCAGAGCCTTGGTTGTTATGGCCCCATAATTTAAAGCTATATTTCCCTTAACAGAGTACTTCCTCATGCACTGGTGGCCATGACTTTGGAAGTCTGAAGTATGAAATCAAATGAATTTACTTCTCAAAATTTTAATTTTCTTTTTTGGTGCCAGCCCGAGGGGTTTGGTCTCAGGCCCCTAAGCAGTGTCCCTTAGCTTTTTCCACTCAAGGATGGTGCTCTACTACTTGATCCATAGCTCCCTTTCTTTTTGCTGGTTAATTGGAGATGAGTCTCACAGGTCTGTCTGCTCCACCTGGCTTCAAAACCACTCTATCTTGAGAAGTGAGGATTACAGGTATGAATGAAGTCACTAGCACCTGGCAGGAAGGAGGTCTTTGCTATTAGATTAGTACAGGCACCCAATGGATGAAGTCACTAGCACCTGGCAGGAAGGAGGTCTTTGCTATCAGATTTGTAGGGGCACTGAATGGATTCCACTGGAACCTTTGTTACGAAGGATGCTGAAGAGGAGGGAGGAAGCCTTTCCCTGGGGCCAGAGGCAGGTTCAGTGTCCCACCCTTTTTGTTAATAGCTTATGTTTTTGTTATTTAATGGGATATAATTATCTTTTCACAAGTGTGTGTGTGTGTGTGTGTGTGTGTCCCTGTGTCCGTGTCCGTGTGTGTGTCCGTGTCCGTGTGTGTCCATGTGTGTCCGTGTCCGTGTCTGTGTCCGTGTCCTGGGGCTTGAACTTAGTGCCTAGGCACTATTACTGAACTTTTTCAGTCAAGGCTAGCACACTACCACTTTGAGCCACAGTTCTACTTCTGGTTTTAGGGTAGTTAATTGAAGATAAGAATCTCAAGGATTTTCCTGTCTGGGCTGGCTTCAAACTTCTGTCCTTAGATCTCAGCTTCCAGAGTAGCTATGATTACAGGTGTGAGCTACCAGTGCTCATCTCACAAGTTTTTTTTTGTTTGTTTTAAATTTAAATTATACAGTGACATGAGCTTTATTTGGCCATACTATTCTGTGAGTTAAGACCCAGACATTGGCCCAATTGGGCTGTAAGGTGGAGTATACATTTCAGTTGGGACAGATCCCTCACATTGGTCTTGCTGGGGGTTCAATCCTTCACCTGCTTCTATGGCTTGAAAGTACGGACTTGATCCCTCTCATTGTTGGCCTCCTGCACAGTTGGTCTTGTTTTTTCTAGAATGTTCATGTAAATGGTATCATAAATGTTGGAAAGTGGTGTCGTAGATGCTCACTATACTGCCTTGTCTGGACTGTTGTGAGCATGGAGGTTCATTCTTTGTTAATAGTGTTGCATTGCAATTATGCACACATTGTCTATTGATTGTGTTCCATGGTATGTGTGCAAGTGGCTTGTTGTGTTCCATGGTGTGTGTGCACGTCTGTCGATTGTATTCCATTGTGTGTGTGCACATCTGTCAGTTTTGTTCCATGGTGTGTATATGTGTGTACATGTCTCTTGGTTATGTTCTGTAGCATGTGTGCACACGTTTGTTGATTGTGGGTTTTTTTTTTCTTTTCTTTTTTTGGGTCTGGTCGTGGGGCCTGAACTCTGGGCCTGGGCGCTGTCCCTCAGCTCTTCAGTTCAAGGCTAGCGCTCTACCACTTGAGCCACAGCACCACTTCCGGCTTTTTTATTTTTGCTTATGTGGTGCTGAGGAATTGAACCCAGGGCCTCATGCATGCAAGGCAAGCGCTCTACCACTGAGCCACTTTCCCAGCCCCGTTGTTGATTGTATTTTGTGGTGTGTGCACATGGCTGTTCCATTGCATGTGCGCACATGTCTGTCGATTGTGTTCTGTGGTTTGTGTGCACACATCTGTCAATTATGTTCCGTGATGTGTTGTGTACACATTGTCTGCTCACAGCTGAAGGACGTTGGGTTGCTTGTATTGCTCAGCAGTTATAAATGGAGCTGCTTTGACATAATGCACAGATTTCTGTGTGAACGTAATTTTGACTGCTGTATGTCAATTCCCACTTTGGGACCACGGTGCCATATGGAAAATAGAAGTTCAGTGTTTTGTTTTTGGTTGGTTGTGGGGCCTGAACTCTAGGTCTGGGTGCTATCCCTTAGCTTTTCAGCTCAAGGCTAGTGCTTACCACTTGAGCCATAGCAGCACTTCCGGTTTTTCTGCTTATGTGGTGCTGAGGAATCAAACCCAGGGCCTCATACATGCAAAGCAAGCACTCTACCACTGAGCCACCTTCCCAGAACCACAGAAGTTCAGTTTTGAAGGAACTACCAAACTGTTTCCCAACTGCTGGATGACTTTCACATAAATCTCTGCTGGCTGGATCATGAGAGTTCTCATACTTTTTAACCTTTCCAAAACTGCAACAATTTTATTCCTAGTTGGTACTACTATGGTACATTATTAGTTGTTTTGTTCTGTTTTTGTGCTGATGTAGGGGCCTGGGCGTTGACCCTGAGCTATTTTGGTCCAAGCTGGTGCTCTACTACTTGTGTCACAGCTCCACTTCAGCTTTTTGGTGGTTCATTGTGTAAATGTCTCACAGAATTTACTGCCCTGGGCTGGCTTCCAGATCTCAACCTAGTGAGCTAGTATTTCAAGCTACTGGTACCTGGCAAAACTTTTTTTTTTTTTGGGTAGTACTGGGATTGAACTCCAGGTCTGCCGCTTTCTAGATATGTGCTCTACTGCCTGCACCATGGCTCTGTCTCTGTCCCTGTTGTTAATTCTTTGGATGTTGGGCCAGTTGATCTGTGACTTTTTCTTACTGGTTGTCATTACTGATTCATTCTCCTTAGTTGTATTAAGTCTCTTTGGAATTTCCCTTTCTTCTTGAATCAGTTTTGATAATTTCCATTATTCTGGGCATTTGACTATTTAATCTAGGTTGTCACAATTTCTCGGTGCTCAGCTTTTCATAGTGCCTCATTATAATCCTATTTATTTCTGTGAAATAAGTTGTACTGTCCCAGCTAGTTTTTGATTTTGGAATTTGAATCTTTTCTATTTTTATCTTTTTCTTTAGACAGCATTTGGGTTCATTGACTTCTTTTGTTGTTGTTGAAGGTTTTGCTTATGTGGCTCTAAGCTTTATTTTTCCTTTTACTAGCTTTGAGCTTAGTTTATCTTCATTTGAGTTCTTTAAAGTGTACAGTTAATGGTTTGTGATCTTGCTATTCATTCATCTATCCACTCCATTCATTCATTCAGTGCCAGTCCTGAGGCTTGAACTCAGGACTAGGTACTGTCCCTGAGCTTTGTTGCTCAAGGCTAGTGCTTTACTATTTGAGCCACAGCTCCACTTCTGGCTTTTTGGTGTTTAATTGGAGTTGGGAGTCTCAGACTTTGACTTTTATCTCCAGTTAAAGTGGTACTGAGTGCTAACCTTGAGCAAAAAGGGAGCCCAGGGACAATGTCCAGGCTCAGAGTTAAAGCCCCAGGACTGGCAAAAAGTCTTAGGGACTTTTCCTGCCTGGGCTGGATGCAAACAGTGATTCTCAGATCTTATCCTTCCTCTTTCCCTCCTTCCCTCCTCTCTCTCTCTCTCTCTCTCTTTCTTCCTTCCTTTCTTTCATTTTTCTTTCTTTGTTTCGTCTCCCTTCCTTCCTTCTCCTCCTCATTCGTTTTTTTTTTTTTTTTTTTGACAGTTGTGGGGTTTAAACTTGGGGCCTAGATGCTATCCCAGAACTCTTTTTGCTCAAGGCTAGCATTCTACTGCTTTGAGCAACAGCGCCACTTCTCCTTTTCTGGTGATTCATTGGAGATAGAATCTCATAGACTTTCCTGCTGGGGCTAGTTTCAAATCATAATCCTCAGATCTCAGCCTCCTGAGTAGCTAGATAATGGTGTTCTGGGAACCAAGCTGAGAGACTCACACAGACTAGAAAGACTCTCTTGTGCTCACGGAGCCATTTCCTGCTCTCTTCCCTTTTCAAATTTCCTGATGGTTCACATGCTTTCCATCCATCTCCCCTACAATTCCTGCACTTTGGTTGTAGATCTTGTATTTCTCAGCAAGAAAGGGGCTAAGCCCCTGTGGTGTGGTGTGAGGTTGGGGGCTTGGAACTCCAGCCTTCCTTTCAAACTTTCCTCCAGGTCTTTTGAGTTGACCCCTCCCTCCGATGTTTCCACGTGAGTAACCTTTTTTCCTGGTCTTGTTCTCCAGACTGACCTGCTGTTTTTCCTGCTTGTTAGGCGCCCCTCCTTTTCTGGGCTGAAAATACCACTTGTCTAATTTCCCGAATTTCGTTTGACATCCCTCGTCTGACATTTTTCTCTTTTCTAAACTTGTTTTTAATGGATTTCTGCCTTTAAAATCAGTGGTTTTATTTGTGGTTGTACTGAGGTACGTTGGGGGGGTAGGTATTCAGCTCCGTCCTGGCTTAGGAAGGGGAGATCCTGTACCCGGGTTTACAGACATTTCCACCAGGGGGCATGCCCCATCGAGACAGCGAGAACACTTGAGAAATTCCAGCACACAAAAGCAACGGGCTTGGAGAATGAGAGTGGCCAAAATGCACTCGAGGGAGATTTGTATTTACGGCTTCTATTCAGTACATGGGAATGTATGCCTAAGTGAAACGATTCTTGTTCGTAACATTCTCTAGGTTTTGCTAAATAGTTTAAAAAAATAAAAATTGAGTTTCATTCAGATATATAATTTCATCATCTGTTAACTAAATATTTAAAAGTATATTTTTTAATTAGTAACTATCATTATTTAATCTTGAGGGTTTTGAAAACGATACTATTTGAGTTCCTGAGGTTTAGTTTTTTTTAGTTTTAGTGTATTTGGGATTTGTATTTTTTATATGCTCAAAGCTAGTGTGTGGAATTTCAGCTGCTTCTGAGTGAATTATTGTACCTTCCTAATGATTGAAGATTGACAGTTGTATGCAGAAATAACACACAGCCTGGTTTTATCAGTGAAACAAATTGCAGTTATTTGGAATAATTAAGATTATTGAAATAATTTTAATTAATATTTTAAAATTGTTTAAAACATTTTAACATTTTAAAATTATTCAAAATCAATCATTTAATTTATTTCACTAATAAAACTAGTCAATACCTAATTCTGTGCTTTGTCCTGTAAAATTTAGCTTCTGGTTTTTAGTTAAAATGATCAGTGTTAGGAAACAGTCTTTTGTTTCATTTTCCTCCCAAGTGTTTTACTTCTTTCTCCAGGCTTACCTGCTTTTATTTTTACTTTTTATTGTGTGGGAATACTTTGTTTTGTGTACTTTTGTAGCATTTTTTTTTGGTTCATTGAACATTAGTTGTCTTTTGTCTATTGTAATTGACAATGAAGATGCTTATGTGACATTAAAATGAGTGCGACATTATCTAGGTCCTGTTTTTATAGTTGGTATTCTTTCAACAGTCTCCTACCGCTCTCATCTCAAGTTAG
>NW_012267308.1:748925-760201 GCF_000151885.1 Dipodomys ordii
TCATGGGGCTTGACCTCTGGGCCTGGTTACTGTCCTTGAGCTCTTCAGCTCAAGGCAAGCACTCTACTACTTGAGCCACAGCGCCACTTCCAGTTTTCTGGTGGTTAATTTAAGAGTCTTACAGCCTTTCATGCCTGGGCTAGCTTTGAACTGTGATCCTCAGATCTCAGCCTCTTGAGTAGCTAGGATTATAGGCAGGAGCCACTGGCATCCAGCTAGAATTTTATCTTTTAAGTTGTTGTACAAAGGGGTTACAATTCAACATTTCAGTTTGAGTGCAGTGCATTTTGATCAATGTCACCCCTCCCCTCAAATTACCTACTTCCATTTCTACATATGTACCTTGAATAGTTCGATGGCCATACTTTAGTCAACATGTTTGTGTACATAATTCAGATATAACTTCTATGGATGAGACAAAACATGTGTCTTTGTCTCTCTGGGCCTGACTTCTCTTAACATCATTTGTTCTAGGTCCAGCCATCCATATCCATGTAAAGGAGCCGCTCCTATAACACTGTTTGTGCGAGTGAAAATTGGTGCAACCACTGTAGAGGGCAGTTTGGAGATTCCTCAAATAGAACTCCCCTGTGACCTAGCCTTAGCACTCTTGGGCGTCTATCCCATTGATTATAGAGTTAGAATAATGTGGGTTTTTTTGTTTGTATTTGATTTTTAATATTAGCAATCATGCTGGGTGCTGGTGGTTTATGCCTGTAATCCTAGTTGCTTAGGAGGCTGAGATCTGAGGACCATCTGAGGAAGCCAGCTAAGGCTAAGTCTGTGAAACTCTTATCTTCAGTTAACCACCAGAAAAGCAAAAGTGGACCTGTGGCTCAAAGTGGTAGAGCAGTAGCCTAGAGCAAAAAGAGCTCAGGGACAGTGCCTAGGCCCTGAGTTCAAGTCCTATGACTAACAAAGTAAAAATACTAACAATTACATTTTTTAATCTAATTGTCTTTTTATAAAATAGGAAAGCAACGAATTGCTCATAAGCCTCATTCCAAACCAAAAACTTCAGGTCTTTTTGAAGCTGATTTTGCCAATGATTCAAAATCTAAGGATTTGCTAGCTGACAAGGAACTGTGGGCTCGACTTGAAGAACTGGAAAGGCAAGAAGAATTGCTGGGTGAACTTGACAGGTATCTCAGGACAGATTAGCTTTCCAAGAGCTGTGCTTCATCCGCAGTCCCTCGTTAATAAGGTGGTATGTGCTCATTGGAATCAAGCAGCAAACCATGCCATGTTAAATTGCCCATTTTCCCACTCCAAGAGTACTCTCTAGAGTACTTTGTTTTCCCTTCTCCCCCATGACCCTTTCTTTTCTGTATTGGGTTGGACCTCAGAGTCTGATGCTTGCTAGGTATGAGCCATACTCTGCTTCAGTACTTTCCATAGGAGTGTCTGATGTGTGCAAATACTAGGCTCGATGCTGATAGCTCAAACCTGTAATCCCAAAGTCAAACCAGGAAAGGAAAATCTGAAAGACTCTTAACCCACTTAATCACTGAAAAAACTGGAAGTGATGCTGTGGTTCAAGTGGTAGGGCACCAGCCTTGCAGAAACATCTCAGGGACGGTGCACAGGCCCTTAGTTCAAGCCCAAGTACTGGCATCAAAACAAAACAAAAATCCCCAAAATCTCATCTTCATTTTTTATTTTTATTTTTTACTACATATTTTCATTTTATTTTTATATTATATTTTATCATATAATTGGTTTTTCTTAGTGATGGATATATTATGTAAGTTTTTAAAAGACTAACTTTTTTTTTTTTTGGTCAGTCGTGGGGCTTGAACTCTGGGCTTGGGAGCTGTCCCTGTGCTCTTCAGCTCAATGCAAGCGCTCTACCGCTGAGACACAGCGCCACTTCTGGTTTTCTAGTGGTTTATTGGAGATAAGAGTCTCATGGACTTTCCTGCCTGGGCTGGCTTTGAACCGTGATCTTCGGATCTCAGCCTCCTGAGTAGCTAGGATTACAAGTGTGAGTCACCAGTGCCCGGCAAAGATTAAGTTTTTTTAAAAAAAAGATGCAGAGAATTGAACCCAGGGCTTTAAGAATGGTAGGCAAGCCATCTTCCACTGAGCCACACCCAGCATGTGTTTTCATGCTGTACTCAGGATGATAGTGTTCTGTCTTTGAGTGACTTTTTCAAAACATCAATTTCCTTTGAGTTTGATTCTGAAAATTGTTTGGCCTTGCCTTGTGTTTGTAAGCCTTTCTGTTTATTGAACAGGCAATTTCTAATCTGCTCAGGTACAAGAAACTTTACCAAACTGCTATTTGAAATACACATTAGCAGTCACTTTGAATTGTCAAAGTACTAAACGATGCTTGCTACCACAGAAGTTTCTATATTATTTTGCCTTAAATGATATAACATATGCATAGTTAGTTTCTGTGGGGGGGGGAGGACAAAGATACAGAAGAGTTTTCCCCCCTGCTATCTCCCCTGCACATTCCCTAGGTCTTTTTTGTTGTTGTTGCTTTTAGATTAACTGCCACTGTTTAATTTCTTCAAACCACCATTGAATCTGGTGATTTTCTTAGTCAGGATTCTTTTTATTTTTGCATGATGTTACTTCAGTGGTATTGCCTTTTTGTTTTTGTTATTTTTGTAAGGTTCTGAAAGCCTGTATAGAATGAAGCAGGTGTTTATATACACAGGTATGAGACACTGGCATCTAGCTAGAAATAAATATTCTTTGAGTTTCTTATTATACTATTGATATTGTATTTATATTGTGTCTGGCCAATACCTAGTGACAAAAGCTCCTCTCCTGTGAGCTGTTGATGCTAGAATAATTCCAGTATGCGGAAGTGGCACAGAAACTAATGTTTTGTTAATTTACTTCAAAACCTATATTTTAAAAATTCATCTGTTTTGCCAGGCGCTGGTGGCTCACGCCTATAATCCTAGCTACTCAGGAGGCTGAGATCGGAGGATTGTGGTTCAAAGCCAGCCTGGGCAAGAAAGTCTGTGAGACTCTTATCTCCAATAAACTACCAGAAAACTGAAAGTGGCATTGTAGCTCAAATGGTAGAGTGCTCGCCTTGAGCTGAAGAGCTGAGGGACAGCGCTCAGGCCCAGAGTTCAAGCCCCACGACTTAACCGCCCCCCGCAAAAAAAAATCATGTTTTTACTGTTGTCCTCTTTTAACCTAGATAGTTTAAATATATATATATATAGAGAGAGAGAGACTGGGTGCCAATGGCTCAAGCTTGTAATCCTAGCTACTCAGAAGGCTGAGATCTAAAGATTGTAGTTTGAAGCCAGCCGAGGCAGGATGTCTGTGAGACTGTTAATGTCCAATTAACCAGCAAAAAAGCTGAAAATAGAGTTGTGATTCAAGTAGTAGAGCACTAGCCCAGGCCCTGATTTCAAGCACACACACACACTCAAAGAATATACAATCTTAAATTTTTTCATTAAAATGAATTGAAAATTGCAAGCATTACAGTTCTGATGTGTTTTCATCTCATGTTGTTGATAATATTGTTTCTTTGGCAGTAAGCCTGACACTGTGATTGCAAATGGCGGACATGAGAACTCCTCTGAAGAGGAAAAGGAGGAGCAGAAGGCATGTGGGCCTGGGGGCGGTGGAGCCCATGGCTCCTTCACTCCCAGAAGTGATTGGAAGCTCGCTCCTAGCTCAGCCCTGCTCAGGGGTCTATCGCTATGTCCAGTGAATGGCTCAAACTCTTACCACAGCAAGGAAGATGACAGTGATGGGGACGATGATGATGATGGGGATGAAGATGGCAATAAGGAGAACCACCCATGTGCTTCAGGGGTTGGAGACAATTCTGTACCAACCATCTATTTTTCTCATACTGTTGAACCTAAGAGGGTTTGTATACTTTATAACTTGACTCATTTTGTATATAATATGATCATTAAATGTCATCCATCCTTCCTTCCCCCTTCCTCTTCCTCTTCTTCCTCTTTCTATTCCCCCTCCTTTCGTCTGTTGGCTTTTTTGCTCAAGTCTCTTATCATTTGAGCCACACCTCCACTTCTGGCTTTTTGCTGGTCTGTTGGAGATAGGTTTTCCTGCTCAGGCTGGCTTTGACCTGTGATCCTCAGATCTCAGCCTCTTGAGTAGCTAGGATGATAGCAATGAGCTGATTTTTTTTTTCTTTCAAAGAGAAAAATGCTGACAGTTGGCTAGTTGTGGGGCTTGAACTCTGGGCCTGGGCTCTGTCCCTGAGCTCTTCAGCTCAAGGCTAGTGCTCTACCACTTGAGCCACAGCGCCACTTCTGGTTTTCTGTTGGTTAATTGGAGATAAGAGTCTCATAGACTTTCCTGCCGGGGCTGGCTTTGAACTGTGATCCTCAGATCTAAACCCTCCTGAGTAGCTAGGATCAAAGGCACGAGCCACTAGTGCCAAGCCCAGCCCTGCTATTTTACTGGTGGTTTTAGAAATGGAGTCTAGTGAGCTTTTCTACCTAGGCTGGCCTTGAAATTCAGATTCCTTCAGATCTCAGCCTCCTATGCAGCTACAATTGTAGGTGTGAACCACTGGCACCCTAGTTTTGTGAGTTTTTTTTTCAGTTTTTTAATTTTTCCTATTTTCATTTAGATAAAATAGGAAATAACACTTGGAGGCATGACATAGGAAGTATGTGGTGTAACGGAACACTAACATTTAATTCTCAACTGAGTGGGTTTTTATGTTTTAGACTCGTTTTCTGAAATACGAAGTGTTAAAAGAATTTAAAATAATTAAGCACTATCTCATAACTGCTTTTTGACTTAAATGTCATCCAGATTTTACTGTTCCTTTTTGGTTAGTTTGGACACTTTGCACACTTTAAGCTAAAAACACCAGAGAAATGGGATGAGGTGAAGCTTATAATAAATGTATAATAAATGTAACATTTAAGCGAAGCATATAATCCTGGCTGTTCAGGAGGCTAAGATTTGAGAATCACAGTTCAAAGCTAGCCAGGGTAGGAAAGTTCGTGAGACTCTTTTGTCTCTAGTGAACCACCAGAATACTGGAAGTAGAGATTGTACAATGCCAGCCTTGAGTTTTTGAAAAAGCTAAGGGACAGTGCTCAGGCCCTAAATGTAAGTCCCAATATTGGCACCCTCCCCCCCCAAAAAAAACACACACACACATACACACACACACACACAAAGAACCATTTAGGGCTGGGAAGGTGGCTCAGTGGTAGAGTGCTTGCCTTGCATGCATGAGGCCCTGGGTTCGATTCCTCAGCACCACATAAGCAAAAAGAAAAAAGCCGGAAGTGGCACTGTGACTCAAGTGGTAGAGCGCTAGCCTTGAGCTGAAGAGCTGAGGGATAGTTCCCAGACCCCATGACCGACAAAATTAACCATTTAGCTGAAATGTGTTTCGCTTTCCATGTGGGGCTGGCTTGCTTGCTGGGATGATGTCACTCAGGGGCAGTACTGTGTCAGGAAAGGACCCTGTCACACAGGACCATCACTAGCGTCACAGCCCATGTGCTCCCCGTGTTCCTCATTATGCGTATCATTCTCTCTAGCGTGCGTCCTGATTTCTCAAAAAGGTTTCTATGCTTTTTAAAAGAAAAAATCTATTTTTTAAATTGCAACTTTTAGGTTCGAATAAATACTGGGAAAAACACCACCTTGAAGTTCAGTGAAAAGAAAGAAGAAGCCAAACGGAAGCGCAAGAACACCAGCAGTGGCCATGGTGCCCATGAGCTGCCCACCATCAAGACCCCGGCTGACATTTACAGGTGTGTGGGACAACAGACTCCTTCCAGCTCACTCCACCCACTCCTTCCAGCCCCAGCTTTCACACCCAGGCCTGGGCTGGGAGTAAGGATGATGCTGGATAGGAGGCCGTGTACATAGTCCTGGGGGGGGCAGCTCAGTGCTTGCAGAGCGGGGTCCAATCCTGAGGATGCGCCACTGGATTTATTTTTTTACTTTTTTTTCTTATTTTGGGACCTGAACTCTGGGCCTGGGCTCTGTCCCTGAGCTTTTGTGCTCTTCCACTTGTGCCACAGCTCCCCTTCTGGCTTTCTGTGGTTAATGGGAGATAAAGGTCCCATGGATTTTCTTGCCTGGGCTAGCTTTGAACAGCAATCCTCAGATCTAAGCCTCCTCTGAGTAGATGGGATTATGGGTGGTGCCCAACTTTTGTGCATGCCCGTTGCCAGTCCTGGGGCTTGTGCTCAGGGCCTGGGCACTGTCTCTTTGTTTTTCCCTTTTTCATTGAAGACTAGTTAGCACTTCTACCACTTGAACCACACCTCTGCTTCTGGCCTTTTTGATGGTTCATTGGAGATAAAGAATCCCAAAGACTTTCCTACCCAGACTGGCTTCTAACCATGATCCCAAGATCTCAGCCTCCTGAGTACCTGGGGTCACAGGCATAAGCCACCAGCACTTGGCTCTTTTTTTAATTTATTTTCACTTACTTAAGCAATAGTAGGGATGAAACTCAGGGGTTAGATGTTGTCCCTGAGCTTTTTCACTATGAGCTGGCTCTCTACCACTTGAGCCACATCTCCACTTTTGGCTTTTTGCAGTTCATTGGAGATGAGTCTCATGGATTTTTCTGCCCTGTCTGGCTTCTAACTGCTGTCCTCAGCTCTTGGCCTCCTAGCTGGCTGGTATTGCAGGGGTGTGTTAACAAGGAAAGTTAGATGGGCTCTGGGGTGTCATGGCTGGCTGCAGGCTCCCCTAGCAGTACTGCGTGTTTCTGGATGTCCAGGGTCTTCGTGGATGTGGTGAATGGTGAGTATGTCCCACGCAAGTCCATCCTGAAGTCACGCAGCCGGGAGAACAGTGTGTGCAGCGACACCAGCGAGAGCAGCGCGGCTGAGCCCGATGAGCGGCGCACCGTGCTGCGGAGCCTCAGCTGTGAGACAGAGTCCAGCAGTGAGGCCGGGGAGGCCGGCCCAGGCCTCCTTGAGGAGCCCCCCGGGGGCCAGCGGCCCCAGGTCAGTCAGTGCTGATTAACCCCTGCTTCTCCCACTGCCCCTTTTCTTCCTCCTTTCCAAAGTCATGGGGAAGCCACTCAGGAGGCAGTGATCTAGAGGATGGCTGTTCTTAGCCCAGGCAGAGAAATCCATGAGACTCTTATCTCCAGTGAACCACCAAAAGCCAGCCATGGAGTTGTGGCTCAAGTGGCTGTAGCACCAGCCTTGAGTGAAGATGCTAGATAACAAATGTCCAGGCCCTCGGTGCAAGCAAGCCCCAGTACCGGCACCAAAACAAAGCAAAAAACTCCTCAGGTCCATTGGTAATTTATTTCATGTAAACCAGGTAATTGACGTTCTAGCCCAAAACACAACATGTGCTACATGAGGTATTAAAACTTCAAGACACTATAGTTTCCCAAAAATTGGTTTGAATTATTTTAATATTACAGTACACAGTTTCCTGGTGTCAGTATATTTGACAAATGATTATCGAAAGCAGAGCCTAGAATTAATGAGGTCCTGTGACTTTTTGTTTGTTTCTGCATGTGTGCTAGTCCTGGGGCTCGAACTCAGGGCCCGAGCACTGTCCCTTATTTTGCTTAAGGCTAGTGCTCTACCACTTGAGCCACAGCTTTACTTCCGGCTGTTTGTTGGTTCATTGGAGATAAGAGTCTCATGGACTTTCCTTCCTGGGCTGGCTCTGAACTATGATCCTCAGATCTTAGCCTCCTGAGTAGTAGTAGGTATGAGCACAAGTGCCTGGCTGAAGACTTTCAGTGGGCCTTGGTTCTCTACACAGTTAGATTCTGTTGTTCATGTCTTCAGTGGGGAGTGTCAGCTGGGTGGCCACGAGCAGAGACCCTGGGCATCTTACATCTGGTCTCCTTGTCTCATAGGCTTTTTCTGGAACAGTGATAGAAAAGGACTTTTTACCCTCCCCAACAATACACCCCGCCATCGCTCCTCCCGGACTGCCCACCATTCCAGAACGCAAAGAAACGCTCCCAGAAGCAGCTGAAGAGCCTGCAAAGCGGGTTTCCAAGTTCAAAGCTGCCCGACTGCAGCAGAAAAGTTAGGCCTCGCCCGCTTGGCCTGCTCAGGCTGCATATGCCCACTCACCTGTGCAGCCCCTACGCCAGGCGGTTTGAACTCGGGCCTGGGAGGCAGGTGGACACAGCACTTCTCACTGGGGCGGGCCATCAGTCTGTGCGCACAGTCTTCTTGGGTTCTCTCCTCCCAGAGTCGCCCAGGCTGGCTTTCTCTGCTGCCAGCACAGCTGTGATTGTTTTCAGTGGGTGCAGTTGGCCTGCATTGTTTTTTCGTGTTTCAGACTAAATACAGGCCATGCGGTACCAGCCGTGATGTGTATGGTCCATGGGAAAGAAACTTCTTAAAATTTCAAATCAGTTCATCCGTTCTGTCCCTTCGCATTCACCTTTTCAAGGCACTTTAAAATAAAATTAAAAAAAAGAAAAGAAAAGAGTGTCTTGTAGGTCCTACACCGAGGTGGTTCTGTTCCAGTCACTCCTTTCACTGCCACACACACTGTGCTGCTTTCCTGTTTTCTAGGTCTGAGACCGGGACGCAGACTCAGTACCCGGGGCCGCTTTTGCTTATTGGCTAGTGCTCTCCTAGCTTAGCCACATCCCCAGCCCCACACGGCAGAATTGTGTGTGACCTCTGGGAACGTGGCTTCCATTTGCAAGAATGGTATTTTGTAAAATGTTTATGCTTTCTGGTTTTTTTTTTTTTCTCAAATAAAAGTTTTATGAAACTTGGGTCTCTAAATGACTTTATGGTTTACAATTAACTAATACATAAGCTACATTTATTACATACCACATTCTTGTTTGGCTCTTTGTTTAAGATTTTTTTAATTCTTACCGTAAAGGTAATGTACAGAGGGAGTACAGGTGCATAAGTCAGGTGGAGAATGCATTTCTTCCTGGACACTGTCACCCTTTCCCTTGTGCTCTCCCAGTTTCTCCCTCATCCCAACCCACAGCTCATATAGTTCGTTTTCCACATTGTGTCTAGTAGGTACCATTGCTTCATTAGTTCACCTTTTGTCCCTCTATTTCTGTGTCTCCCCTAACACAAAGACTGTATATAATTGAGCAAACAGAACAACAACAACAAAAGAAGCTAGGCTCCAGTAGCTCATGCCTGTAATCCTAGCTACTCAGGAGGTTGAGATTCGAGGTACACAATTCAAAGCCAGACCAGGCAGGAGAGTTCATGAGACTTACCTCCAATTAGTCACGGGAAAAGCCAGAAGTGGCATTGTGGCTCAGGTGGCGAGGAGTTCTAGCCTTGAGCAAAAGGAGCTCAGTGACAGCGCTCAGGCCCAGAGTTCAAGCCACAGAAAAAAAGGAAAAAAAAACAAAACACCTTGTTTCCCAGAACAATAAAGGAAAAAGAGAACACCTTGTTTCCCTTTCCCTGGAGTGCATTATTGTTTTATATGATCAGAGGTGTAGAGGCATTGCACCTTAGTGATCTAAGAGTGTCTTCCTTTGGTCTCACTGTGTGTGAGTGCCTAGAGTCCTGTATAATTAATCATGTCCTGGTGTATTTTAGATCTAGCTTCTGCATATTAAAGAAACATGCACCATTTGTCTCTGAGGTTGGCTTGCCTCACTTAACATGGTTTATTGTAGGTCCATCCATTTCCCTGCGAATGACATAATCTTATTCTTTCTAATAGCTGTATAAAATTCCACTGTAAATAGGTGGTTCTTTGGTGTTTGGTGTTTTGTTTTCTTGGTGGTGGTACTGGAGTTTGAACTCAGCTTTATACTTACTAGGTAGGCATTTTATCACTTGAGGCACACCTCTAGAGAGGTTTGTTTGGTTTAAATTTTTTTGTTGACACTGGGTATTGAGCCCAGGACCTCCCAGCTGCTCCCCAAGGTCTTGTATTCTCAAATTCTAAAAATTCCATACTCTTTCCCCCCTTCTCCTCCCCCATCCCCAACGAAAGTTTTCACAGGATTGTCTATTGGGAGAGACAGGAAGGTTATATAGATAACTTTTTTTTTCTTTTTTAAGGATTTTGGCTGTGAGCTGGTGGTTCACAGCTGTAATCCCAGCTACTCAGCAGGCTGAGATCTGAAGCTCATAGTTTGGAGTTAGCCTAGGAATGAAATTTGTGAGGCTTACCTACAATGAACCACCAAAAAACTGGAAGTAGAATTGTGACTCAAGTGGTAGAGCACTAACCTTGAGCACAAAAGCTCAAGGAAAGCGTCCAGGCCCTGAGTTCCAGTACTGGTACAAGAAACTTTTGAAATAAAAATTCTGTTACAACCTTTTTGGCATGTTCATTATTGCTGGTTACTTGACTACTTTTAAATGACTTGTAGTAAAACTTGGAAAGGAGAAATGTAGTCCCCATACTGCAAGTTAAGCTGCAAGGGCTAAGCATTAGCTTGATGCTAAAATGTGGCTTTTAAAACATTCTGCAGTAGTCCTAAAATAAGCCATCAGGGCCGTCAACCCTCTATTCATGGCTCAATATTTAAAGGTTATTTATAGCTGCTTTAATGAATTCTTGCTTAAACAAAGTAAAATTATGTCCTAGAAAACTAGAAGCTACTTATAATTGGAACAGCACCACTGTAAAACCTTTATGAATATGGATTTTCATGAAAAGGGGTGCGTGTGAGTCCCCCATTTCTTAGCCCAGAGGACTGGGTTTGAAATTTGCCTGACCCTATGAACGATCTGTTGACAGTTTTAGTCAGTTGCATACATGTACTTTTAAGGATTTTTTCAGTTGATGTCAGTTCTAATCTAAACCAAGAGGACAAATCACCCCCATACCCGAGTCAGTCCTATTTGGCACTGGTGGTTCACACCTGGCCAGTCAGGAATGTCAATAACACATCTCCAGTGAACCAGCACAAAGCTGGAAGTGACTCAAGTGGTGGAGCACCAGCCTTAAGGGAAAAAGCTAGAGAATAGTACCCTGAGTTCAAGCCCCAGGACTTGCACACACGTACATCAATGTAACTTCTCTTGAGAAGTCTTTGATCCACTGGTAATTTAGATAGGTACTGGTTAATTTCTAAACTTAGTAGTAGTTCCAGTGTCCTTCCGTTCTTGATTCCTACTTTAATTCTGTAGTCTATGAAAAATATGCTTAGTATATATTTAGTCCACCAAAGTCCATTAAGGGATTTTTGTTATTGATCATGGGGCTTGAAGTCAGGGCTTGAGTGCTGTACCTGACAGTTTTTTTTTATTTAATTTTTTTTGTGTGAACATACTGTACAGAGGGGTTACAATTACATGGGCAGGATAATGCATACATTTCTTATAAAGCATTGCAGCCTCCTCCTTTGTTTA
>NW_012267308.1:761366-777201 GCF_000151885.1 Dipodomys ordii
GGTCTCTATTCAGAAAATTTTGGCCGGAGCCAAGGAGACCTAGGGTTTCTCCTATTCCATCCTGTAATGTTTTCAGAGTGTCTGCTTTGACTTCGATTTTTTTTTCTTTTATGGCTAGTGCTCTATCACTTTGAGTCACTGCTCAAGTTCCAGTTTTCTGGTAGTTAATTTGAGAGATGTATCTCAGAGATAAGCTGTTAACCTCCTGAGTAGGATTATAGGTATAAGCCACCAGTACCCAGACCATTGAATAAAAAATATATGATTATGAAGGTGGTGTGTAGAGGGGTTACAGTTATATAAGTCAAGTAATGAATACATTTCATTTAGAATAATGTTGCCCCTTCCCTCACTCTTCCACTTTTTCCCTCAGTTTTCCCCTCCTGGCCTCACCCACAAGTCATATAGTTCATTTCCCACATATGTCCAGTGAGTACCCATGCTGCATTAGTTCACCCGTTGTTCCTCCACTGATGTGTTGGTTTAACTTTTTTTTGCTTTTGTTGGTCATGGGGCTTGAACTCAGGGCCTGAGTGCTGTCCCTGAGCTCTTTTTGCTCAAGGCT
Source organism: Dipodomys ordii (assembly GCF_000151885.1). Lineage (NCBI taxonomy): Eukaryota > Metazoa > Chordata > Mammalia > Rodentia > Heteromyidae > Dipodomys > Dipodomys ordii. The sequence goes on from NW_012267308.1 coordinate 761,932, forward strand.
AGCACTTCACCACTTTGAGCTACAGTGCCACTTCCAGTTTTCAGTTGGTTAATTGGAGATGAGTCTTACAGACTTACCTGCCTGGGTTGGCTCTGAATCTGGATCCTCAGATCTCAGCTTCCTAAGTAGCTAGGATTATAGGGGTGAGCCACTGGTGCCCAGCTTCCATTGACTTTTTAACTGTGTGGTTTCTGTGTCTTGCTGATGTATTTTTTCTTGTCATAATTGGGAGAGGAGTATTTAGACCATAAGCTGTGATTGATTGTATTGCTAGGGTTTGAACTCAAGGCCTTGCACTTGAGCCATACCCCCAGCCCAAGCTGTTATTTTTTTTTGACTCCTAGTTTTTATTTTTGTTAGGATTTTGCCCTGTGTATTTATGGGACTCTGTTGGAAGGTGTGGCTACATCTTTCTGATTCGTTTTTTGATGCTTTTAGTATTATAAAATACCTGTCCTTAGCCAAGAACTGGTGGCTCATGTCTGTAAGCCTAGCTGATCAGGAGGCTGAGATATGAGGATTGCAATTCGAAGCCAGCCCAGTCAGAAAAGTTCTTGAGACTCGTATCTCTAATTAACCACCCAAAAGCCTGAATTGGTACTGTGGCTCAAGTGGTAGAGTGCTAGCTTTGAGCAAAAAAGCTCAAGGGCAGTGTCCTGTACCTAAGTTCAAACCTCAGTACTGGCAGTACACACAACAAAAATCCCTCTTTAGTAACAATCTTAAAGCCTCTAAAATACACCAGCTTGCTTATAGTTACATTTGCATTACATACATTTCCCTAGCATTTATTTTTATGACCTTTATTTGTGCACCTTGATCAATGTCAGTCCATTTCCCCCCATCCCCTCCTACTCCACCCCCTGCGTTTTCTCTAGCACTTGAGTTGCAATTTTTTTTCTTTCAGTTTTGAGTTTGGCATTTGTCTACATGTAGACAACATTGCTATTGAATCTTGTTTTAAAAAAATCGCTTATCCTTGCCCAGTGCTGGTGGCTCGCCGGTGGCTCATACCTGTAATCCTAGCTACTTAGGAAGCTGAGATCTGCAGCTCAAAGCCAGCCTAGGCAGAAAAGTCTGTGAGACATACCTCTAATTGACAACCTGTAAACTGGAAGCAGCACTGTGGCTCAAAGGGGTAGAGTGCTAGCCTTGAGCTGAGGGATTGCGCCCAGGCCTAGAGTTCAAGCCCCACTACCGACCAAAAATTAAATAAAAATCACCTATCCTTTACTGTCCTTCTTCCCCTCCTCTTCCTTCCTCTTTCATTTCCTTTCTTTCCTTCCCTCCCCCCTTTCCTCTCTTCCTTCCCTCCTCTGTCCTTCCTTCCTCCCTCCCTCCCTCCTTTCCTTCCTTCCTTCCTTCCTTCCTTCCTCCCTCCCTCCCTCCCTCCCTCCCTCCCCATCCTTCCTCTCTCTCATTTCATCTGTCTCATCTCTGTGTCTTCATCCATCCATCCTAGTTAGTTGTGTTAAATAATTGTTTTTTCAATGTATCTTTCTTTTCCTTCTTTTGCACGAGTGTATTTCCTCACACTTCTGGGGCTGAGGGGTCTCTCTCTTTCAGATGCCTCCCCGGTCGCTTGCTGTGGCTCTCGGTTGGTTCTTCAGAGTTGCTCTGATGGTTACAGTATGGTTCGTAACCTGGTGGTCTAATTCAGAATAATAACTTCCGGCCAAATGTGGACCTGGCTTCTGAATTGCTGAGACCTACCCTCTTCCTTTGTCCTCTTACCATAATGGACCTACTTATCATTTTTCTGTGTGATCATTTTTTAAATAAGGAAAAATTTAAAAATGCATTTACATTGCCATTTATAGTTGCTTGCATAATTACCTTTACAGGTGCTCTTAATTTTTTATGTGGATTCAAGTTGCCATCTGCTGTCATTTCTTTTCATCCTTGGAAGAAAATTTTAGTGGCAACAATTTTTTTTGTATTTATTTGGACTACTTTTAACGTCTGGTTTTACTAGACATAGAATTGTTTGACAGTATTTAGAGTTTACTGCTGGCTGTTTTTTATTTTATTCTCTAAGAAAATTTCAGTGGCAACAAATTTTCTGTCATGATTTGTTTGGAGTATCTTTTTTTTTTGGTTGGTTGTGGGGCCTGAACTCTGGGCCTGGGTGCTGTCCCTGAGCTCTTCAGCTCAATGTGAGTGCTCTACCACTTGAGCCACAGAGCTGCTTCCGGCTTTTTCTGCTTATGTGGTGCTGAAGAATCGAACCCAGGGCCTCATGCATGCAAGACAAGCACTCTACCACTGAGCCACCTTCCCAGCCCCAGTGTCTTTGTTTTTAAAAGGCTTTTTTTTTTTTTTTTTTTTTTTTTTTTTGCTGGACATAGAATTACTTGACAATACTTAGAATACCCTGCTTGTTAGCTTTTTATTTATTTTTGTTGATGTTACTTTTGGTCAATGTCAGGGCTTGAGCTCAGTACTTCCCATTTCATTTGCATGGCTGGCACTCTACCCCTTGAGCCAGCCTTCTAACCTGGCTTTTTGCTGGTTATTGTGGAGATAGAGTCACAAGGCTTTTCTTCTCGGACTGGCTACAAACAGTGATCCTTCAGATCTCAACCTCCTGAATAGCTAGAGTTTGAAGGTTGAGCCCTCAACCCCTGGCTTTAAATAATTAAGAAAAAAAATGTACCTATGAATTGAGTATTTCAAGATCTTGTCACTTTCTCATGCTGAAGTTTCCATTTGATTTTATTTTCCCCTCAGCCCGAACTTCCTTTAATGATTATTTTATTACCAGTGTTCTAGATCAAATTTTTTTTCCTTGAAAAAGTTACTTTGCCTTTATTCTTGAAAAGTATTTTTGCTAGGGATAGAAATCGAGGTCAATAGTTTACTTTTTTCATTAGCATATAGAAGATCAGATGTTTATCCACTGTCCTTTGTCTATGTCCCATTGTGTCCCATTGACCATGGTGTATGTTTTTTTGTTGTTGTTGTTGCAGCATTTACTTATGTATAGGTTTTTCTCTGTTTAATCTTACTTGCGGGGGGAAGCCTGAAGGCGGGGGGGGCGGGGGGAGGGGGGGGGGGGGGGACGGGACATTGAACTCATTGGGTCTATGTATGTAAGAGTTTCCATTAAAGGTGGAAATAGCTGATCCTTTGTTCTCTTCTCTGGAACTCCAAGTACAAATATCTACGGCCCAGCCCTTATTACCCCATCAGAGTTCATGTTTGTTCTGATCTTTTTATGTGTTTCATTTTGCATAGTTTTTATTAAAAAGTGTCCCCAACTTTACCGATTCTTTTCCTCCACTGTCTGATTTGCTTCTGAGCATATCAATACATTTCATTTTATTTGTAATTGTCTTTTTTTCTTTAGTTTTTATTTTTTTGGGGTCCAAGACTGGGACCTGAACTCAGTACCTGCCCCTTTTGCTCATTAGCTAGCATGCTGCCAACTGAGCCATGCCTCCAACCCTGTATTTGCCTTAAAAAATCTTTTCAGGATGTTAATGCTTTTCCTTTTGTGTCAAAGCCTATTTATAATAGCTGTTCTAAAACCTTCTTGTTAATTCCATCTTTTCTGTCATTTTTACATCTTTCCATGGGCTGATTTTCCTCCTGGCTGTGGATCGCAATGTGGTGCTTGTTTATATATTTAGTAAGTTTTAAATTTGGTGCTGGATTTTTTTTCTTTATTCCAGAATCAATTTTGTTTTACAGGAAAGTTTCAAATGCAGGGCAGTCTTCATATGTCCCTCACGTGATTTCAGGGCTTCTAAATGTTAATATATTAACCCTGGCAAGGTCTGCTCATCAAAACTAAGACATCGTTTACTGAATATGATGCTATTAAGTAAATTCATCTGCATGTCACCAATTCTCCCCCCTCCAGTGTCCTTGGTCATTTGCATCTAGTGGCCTTCATAGCCTCACGCTGTCTGTGACATTTCTGTTGCTTGAATTTTCACCTCCTTCTTCTTGGGCCTGGAAATCTGACAAAATACCTCATGTACATCTAGTTGGGCCCAGGATTAAATTAGTGTGGGGTTTTATGAGTTTGGGGGAAAAATACTATTATAGGAATGAGGTGCCTGTTTAGGTGCCAGTGTCTCATCCCTGTAATCCTAGTTACTCAGGAGGCTGAATTTCAGAGGATGAAGTTCAAGGCCAATCTTGAAAACATCCATGAGACCTGATCTTTAATGACCCAGCAAAAAGCTGGACTGGAGGTGTGGCTCAAATGGTAGAGTGGCAGCCATGAGTAAGCAAGTGCAAGGTCCTGAGGTCAAACCCCAATACTACCTCCCCTACACCAAAAAGTGACAAGACACCATAGCAAGGTGTTAATCTTAGTTATTTTGTTAAGCTGGCATTTGGTTGGTTTCTCTAACATAAAACTGCTTTATTTTGCTTGAATAACTTCTCCCTGTGCATGGCCCAGAAAAACTCTTAAGCAACAGAAAACTGTTTGCTTTCTCATGCTTGTCATCCCAGCTCCTTGGAAGGCTGAGACTGAAGATGGTGGTTCAAAGCTAGCCAGGGCAAAAATGTCCATGAGATACTTATCTCTAATTAATCAACCCAAAGCTGGAAGTGGAGCTGCGGCTCACAGGGGTAGAGTGCTAACCTTAAGCAACAAAGCTCAGGAACAGCACCCAGGCTCTGAGTTCAAACTCCAGAACTAGCATGTGTCACACACACACACACACACAAATCTGTGTAATTTTGGTCAGCTTCATTTTCAATACCAGATTTTTCAGCCTAGACATATGATTGATTCAGCTTAGAAAACAACAATTTTTCCAGGAAAAAGTCTTGGAAATCTGTTTTTGTTTTAAAAAACAACAACAACATGGTAAATATTCAATAATGATCCCAAGAATTAATTGAGGGGGTAGAAAACGCAACAATTGGAAATTCAAATTAAAATAACATTGAATATGCATTTCACTCCAGTAAGAATGGCTATCTTGAGCAATTTGAACAACAGGTGCTGGCAGAGATGGGAAAAAGAATCCTGTTACACTGTTGCAATGTCAACTGGTGTCACCAGTATGGAAAGCAGTTTGGAGATTCCTCAAAAAGCTAAACATAGAACTCCTGGGATCCAGCCATGCCTCTTTAAGGCATCTACTCAGAATATTACAAGTCAGGATACAGAAGGACATTTGTACATCCATGTTTATTGCTGCATTTTTTTCACCATAGCCAAGTTATGGAAACTCCCATAGAAAAATGGATCAAGAAAATTTGTGTGTGTGTGTGTGTGTACTGGAATTTGAACTCAGGACCTCACACTGTCCCTTCGCTTTTTCATTCAAGCCTGGGACTCTACCACATGAATCACATCTCTGCTTTTAGGTGATTTTGTGTGTGTGGGGGGCCATTAACTAAAGATAAGAGTCTCACTAACTTTTCCTAGCCAGACTTGCTTCAACTGTGATCCTCAGATATCAACCCCTTGAGGAGCGAAGATTACAGGGATGAGCCCCCAGCACCCTAACTAGGTTGACCTTGAAAATGAAATGTTTTGGGGAGAATTATTTTGCTATGGGAAGAGTCCTGGCAGCTGTGTGCCAGTGAACACCTATCCAATGACCAGCACTTGGTTTTAGAAGATGACACACATCTGTCTTCTAATGTACCCCAAAGCAGATGTTGTTTGGTTGTTGAGTTCAGCCAACAAACCACTTCTGCAAGCAAGATGAAGTAGGATGAAAGGAAATCAGATGTGTGTATTTGGTCGGCAATATTTTTGTATTACAAATAGCTACATTCTCACCCGCATTAACCCCATGATATGTGAATTTTGCCAACTCCTGCTGTGCTTTTTAAATCAAATCCACTAAATCACTATGAATGTTCTAATTTCTAAACAAACTAGTCTTCCAGTAGAGGCACTTTAACACTGTACTGCAAATTAGACAACCTAAGATAAATGGACCATCTTTGTTAATTATGTCGTTTAATTGGTCAAAACTACCCGATAGGATTTTATTTATAGCAGTTTTGCTTAGTATCACATTCTATACTATTAAATAGCGTGTGAGTTGTGTTGTTTTTTTGGGGGGGAGGAGACGGGGTAGAAGTCATTAAGATGTATGCTGTTATTTAGCTTCTGTTAACCATATCATGTGTTCTTTTATTTATTTATTTTGGTCTAGCTCAGTGTCACAATATGAAATTACTTTTAATCGAGATGACCGTTTTCCATTTGTTTGTGCATTCCCCTTTGTGTGTTGGACAAGCCCCAAGCACTTTTCTTTTGTTTGTTTCTTCTTCTTCTTCTTCTTCTTTCTTCTTATTTTTTGTTAGCTATTGATTGGGCAGCAATTTACTTGAACTACATTGGTGAAAAGACTTGGGGTAAGCCGGGAGTGGAATTATTCTTCAATGTTCACCTTGCTGGTCATTTCTTTCGCCAGTAGGGGACAGTGGTGAGTAGAAGCCCCAAACAGAAAGCTGCCAGTCAAGAGATTAGAAATTATTATTCATTTCTGTTATAGGTGGGGTGTGCAAGTCAGTTACAGTAATAATTACCATGACTAGAGGGTTTCCAAGGCAACCAATTCTCTCCCCCCACCCCCTCTGTCATGCATGCCGTTGCTGAGAGAGTCTATCTGGAAAACATGACATTACTGTATTCTGAGGTTTTTGTTACACCCCTCCCCCACCTCTATGCAGGTTTGAGGTTAGTTCCAGACTCAAAATGTTCTCAAGGAGAGACAAAGCTTAGACTGGGCTTTAAACGAAAAAAAAGCTTGCTGGATGTTGGGCACTGTTGCTTCATGCCTGTCATCCTAGCTACTCAGGAGGCTGAGATCAGATGATCATGGTTCAAAACCAACCTGGGCAGGAAAGTCCATGATAATTTTATTTCCAATTAACTACTACTTAAAAAAAAAAGCCAGGTGGGGCTGTGGCTCAAGTGGTAGAACACTAAGATTAGTGGTTGATCAGAGTTCTAAGATACTGGGCTTTGAACTCAGGGCCTGGGCTCTCTCCTTGAGTTTCTTTTTCTCAAGGCTAATGTCTTGATCCACAGCTCCACGTCCACCTTCTTTCTTTTCTTTTTTCTTTTCTGTTTCTTTCCTTTTTTGGTAGTTTATAAGAGTCTCACAGACTTTCCTGTCCTTTCTGACTTCGAACTGTGATCCTTATATCTCAGCCTCCTGAGTAGTAAGGATGACAGGCATGAGCCACCAGTGCCGGCTGAGATCTAGAAATATTAATTCTACTTCCTGCTTGGTAAGCTGGGTGAAGTCTCTAGAAGTTGCAAAGCATTTCCATTTGGAAGAGATCAGGGATTCTTTGCATCTTCGAAGTGTTTTTTCTTCCTTTATTATTGGATGAAAATGTGAAGCGACGGACTGGCAACTGGATCTCTCTCCTGCATTTAAGTCAAATAAATCAATTGTGTGTGTGCAGAGGGCGTCACAGTTTATCATGGCCTCTGTGTTGTCTGTTCAGCTTTGAGGAAAATGGCTCCGAAGGAGGTAACTGCTTGCAAAGATAGACTTCATGCTTTCTGTCCTAGGAAATCAGCAGATGGCAGGTACTGGTGGCTCACACCTGTCATCCTAGCTACACAGGAGGCTGAGATCAGAGAATCACAGTTTGAAACCAGCCTGAGCAGGAAAGTCCATTAGACTATTACCTCCAATGAACCAGCCCAAAACTGGAAATGGAAGTGTGGCTCAAGTGCTGGTGCACTAGCTTTTAGCACAAAAGCTCAGGGACAACACTCAGGCCCCGAGTTCAAGCCCTAGGGCCAAGCACACACACACACACACACACATTTTCTCTCTATGTATATATATGTATATATGGACTATGTTTGTGATAAGAGATAACTACTATAAAACATAATTACCATATGAATCCATCAGAAGGGGGTCATCTGAAGTTCAGGTTCACTTTAACTGGTTTAATAATCTTTGGGAAAATATTTATAAGCTGAAACAAGAGACTTTCACCTGCTAGCTCAGTGTTATCAAGTGTTCTGGTTTGTCTTCCAAATCAGCACGTAATCTCAAGAGAAGAGAGTGAGTCTTTGGAAATGTGGGTTCTGTATATATTTTAGGTGGGCACTTTTGCCCAACTTAGCAAAGAAAATAACTTTTTTTGTGTGTGCCGGTATTGGGATTTGAACTCAGGGTCTGGGTGCTCTCCCTGAGCTTTTTCACTCAAGGCTAGCATTCTACCCCTTGAGCCACACCTCCCCTTCTGGATTTTTGCTGGTTAATTGGAGAAAGAGTCTCATGGACTTATTCTGTTCAGGCTGGCTTTGAACCAGCATCCTCTGATATCAACCTCCTGAGTAGCTTCGATTACAGGCGTGAGCCACAACACCTGGTCAGGAAGTAACTTGTAATTTTTATATTGCATATCTCTTGGTGGCATCGGTTGTCTAAACTTAACTGCTTAGCAAACTAATGATACAGATTGAGTAATAAATGGCCGCATGATAGATAGCAAATTATAGACAGACATCATTTTATTTAATCACAGCCAACCACCATGGCTGGCCAGACCAAGTTTAAAAAAAAAAAGTACAGGGCTGGGAATGCGGCTTTATGGTAGAGTGCTTGCCTAGCATGCATGAAACCCTGGGTTTCTCAGTACCACATAAACAAAACAAATAGGATAAAGCCAAATAAACCATCCTGAATTCTCAAAACAAAATAAATAAATTTAAAACCACATTGTAGGGGCTGTAACACTAGCTGCTCAGGAGGCTGAGAACTGAGGATTGAGATTTGAAACCAGCTCAGACAGGAAAGTTCATAATACTTTGATCTTCAAACACCAAAAAGCCAGAAGTGAAGGTGTGGCTCAAATGGTAGAGGACTAACTAGCCTTGAATGAAAATGACCAGCAAGAGCTTGAGGCCCTGAGTTCAACTCCAGTGTGGGCACGCGTGCTGTGCACACGCACACACACACACACACACACACACACACACACACACAAATAACCTCATCTGATTCTCTGCTATTCTGAAGAAAGACAAAATGTCTTCATCTTCAGATGACCACTCTGCTGCTTATATTAACAATTGAAAATATTTTAAAATATTGTGGCTGAGTCTGCTTATCTATAGGTTCTTCCCTATCCCTTTTTTTCCTTGAATAATTGAATGCTTTCAGAAAACATTGTTCAAATCTTAAGGTTCAAGTATTCTTTTTCATTCATTATATTATATTTTTGGGGGGGGAAAGGGAGAAATCTCAAGATGACTCTGCACCCTAGACAAAGGAAATATTTAAACTATTAAAAATTTGAACAAAGATACTGTCTGCATATGACTTTTCTGAAGCCCTATAAAAATTCTTTAAAATTGCCTATTCACTCAAATTTACTGAGTGTAACAAAAATGTCAGAGGCATAAAGTCAGAGAAGATTGAATAAAATAATGCAGAAAGACAGATTAGTCATGCACAGGCCCACACAGCTTTTCAGAACTCACAATACCAGCCTTTATTACCGCTCTTTCTTTACAAAGGCAACGTTCAATACATAGAGAATGATACATGGCCAGCCATGTCATCTGCCGGAGATCCTAAGGCTCATTTATCTGAGTCCTTTTACACAATGACATTGATGACAGACTTCAGTCTTTTCAGGGCATTGTTTTATTTATCATATATAATGGTTGGTGGGGGAAAAAAAAGTAGGAATGATGTCACCAATAGCACAGAAAAGAGAGTCACCAAGAAGATTCTTTGGCAAAAAAAAAATATTTTTTCCCTTTAATGCCAGTACTGGGACTTGAATTCAGGGCTGGCTACTATCGTTTAGCTTTTTATTTTTATTTTTTTCCACTCAAAGCTAGTTAGTGCTCTACCACATAAGCCACAGCTCCACTTCTTGCTTTTTGGTGGTTTGTTGGAGTTAAGAGTCTTAGAGATTTTTCCTATCCAGCCTGGCTTTGAACCATGATCATCTAGATCTCAGGTCTCTTGGTTAGCTGGGATTATAGGTGTGAGCTACTGGCTACTGGTTTTGTTTCACAAAGTTTTGGTAAAAACTACACCAGTCAGACTTAGGGAAATTCTTTGTTGGGTTTTCTACCCCCTCTGCTTTCTTCTTCTTTTGCACCCAGCCACTCTTTCCCAAAGATCTTCTTGTGATCACTTCGGAAGACTTCTCTAAGAGATTTCCTTCAGTCAAATGCTTGAGCTCCCTGTCCCTGGGGGGGTGGAAAACACAACAAAACTCTGTAGCAATTACATTTTTGTTTAAAAGGAGAGCCCATTTTAATTACTTCAAGGTTGCTGACCGCTATTGATGCTTTTGCAAAGGGAAAAAGAGACTATTTGCCAGTCACAGTTTTGTATCTTGCAAATTTAATAAAGAGCAGCCTTTAAGATAGAATTTCCTTGGCTGCCACAATTGACAAAATCCAGCTCATGTTCAAATGTCAACTGCGAGCCTCATCAGGGACCCCAATGCTGGTGCAATCAGGAGCCATCGCTCCCCATAAACACACACGATGTGGGTGGATTGGGGGTTGGGGCTAAGGATGGGGGATGGGCTCTCAGCACTGAGTCAGCCACTGAGTTTGTAGTGGAGGAATGTTAGGAATTTCTCAGGGGGCAGGGCGCGGGTGGCTCATGCCAGTAACCCTAGCCTCTCAGGAGGCTGAGATCTGAGGATTGTGGTTCAAAGCCAGCCCAGGAAAGTCTGTGAAACTCTTATCTCCAATAAACCACCAGAAAAACCGGAAGTGGTGCTGTGACTCAAGTGGTAGAGCGCTAGCCTTGAGCTGAAGAGCTGAGGGACAGCGCCCAGGCCCAGAGTTCAGGTTCCACAACCAACAACAACAAAAAAAGAATTTCTCAGGGGGAAACCTGAGCACTGTTCATGCCTGTTGTCCTTGCTACTCAGGAAGCTAAGATCTTAGGATCACAGTTCAAAGCCAGTCCAGGCAGGAAAGTCTGTGAGACTCTTATCTCTAATTAACCAGCAACTCCCACCTCCCCCCAAAAAAACTACAAAGCAAAACAAACAAAAACCCAGAAGTAGAGATGTAGCTGTAGTGATAGAGCACCAGCCTTAAGTAAAAAAAGCTAAAGGACAGTGCCCAGGACCTGAGCTCAAGCCTTAGTATAGCCACAAAAGGCATGGCCACTTCATCTAGAAATACCTTCACAGCCACACCCCGATGTGTTTGAGCAAGCAGTTGATGCCATGGCCTCCTTGGCAGGGTGCGAACAATCAACTCTACTAGTCAGTGGGACAGCTGGCAGAGGCTCACGTATGACTGTGTATTTTGGAGAAAAAGACTCAAAGGAATCAAGTCAGCCAGCACCGGTGGCTCACGCCTGTAATCCTGGCTACCCAAGAGGCTGAGATCTGAGGATCGCAGTTCAAAGCCAGCTTACGCAGGTAAGTCCATGAGGCTCTTATCTCCAATTAGCCACCAGAAAACTGGAAATGGAGCTGTGGCTCAGTGGTAGAGCCTTGAATGAAAAAGCTCAGGGACAGCACCCAGGCCCTGAGTTTAAGCCCAGGACTGGCAATATAAAAGCAGAAAAAAAAAAACCAAGATGAGAGGTGTGGGTCAAGCAGTAGAGTGACAGCTGTGAACAAGAACCCAAGTGACTACTTTGAAGCCCTGGGTTCAAACCCGAGCACTGCCAAAAAAAAAAAGGAAAAAGTTACTTACGTTCTTCCTAGTGTCCCACATTGCTACTATCCATGTATTCCTTCTTTTAATGGGCAAAATATAAAACATTAAAAATGACACAAGTATTGTCCTTGCCCATCCAATGGGAACATAGTCAACATCTGAAAAAGAGACTAGTGCCGGGCGCTGGTGGCTCACGCCTGTCATCCTAGCCACTCAGGAGGCTGAGATCTGAGGATCGCGGTTCAAAGCCAGCCCGGGCAGGAGAGACCGTGAGACTCCTATCTCCAATAAACCACCAGAAAACCGGAAGTGGCGCTGTAGCTCAAGTGTTAGAGCGCTCACCTTGAGCTGAAGAGCTGAGGGACAGCGCCCAGGCCCAGAGTTCAAGCCCCATGGCCGACAAAAAAAAAAAAAAGAGTGAGACTAGTACTCCAGCCGTCATTTGTTTGGTTAATTATCTCTTCAATTTATGGTTTAAATTATAGAATAAAGTAGCCTAATCATATACGACAGTAGGAATGAAAATGGCAAAGAAAAGAAATTATGTGTAATCGCACCATGCTAGCAGAATTGTGATTCTTAGGCTGTATTTCCTTAGCTTCCTTCCTTGTTCCCACCCTTCCTCCCTCCCTCCCTCTTGCTCCTTCTTTTCTTTTCATTTGTCTCTGTCCCTGTCTCTCTCCCTGAGTACAGGGGCTTGAACTCAGGCCCAACTGCTCTCACTTTGATTTTCTCTCAAGGATGACGCTACTGCTCGAGCCACAGCTCTACTTCCAGCTATTTAACTGGAGATAAGAATCTTGCTGATGGGGCTGGGAAGGTGGCTCAGTGGTCCAGCACTTGCCTTGCATGCATGAGGCCCTGGGTTCGATTCCTCAGCACCACATAAGCAAAAAGAAAAAAGCCGGAAGTGGCGCTGTGGCTCAAGTGGTAGAGCGCTAGCCTTGAGCTGAAGAGCTGAGGGACAGCGCCCAGGCCCAGAGTTCAGGCCCTACAACCGCCCCCCCCCAAAAAAGAAGAATCTCACCGATTTTTTTTGAACCACAATCCTCAGATCTCAGCCTCTTGAGTAGTTAGGATTATAGGCATTAGCCACTGTGCTCAGCTCCAAGGTACTTCAATCTCTTCTCTCTCAATGAAGTCTTAGGAGGCTGTTAGGATCTGGACTGCGGTTGTTTGGGGACAGATGGTTTGTTGCTTAAACTAGCCAGTAAGGGGTCTTGCTCAGGGCTTACTGGGGAAGACAGTTTCTTCTCTCTAGGGACAAGTCCTGGGGCTGGGAAGGTGGCTCAGTGGTAGAGCGCTTGCCTTGCATCCTCAGCACCACATAAGCAAAAAGAAAAAAGCTGGAAGTGGCGCTGTGGCTCAAGTGGTAGAGCGCTAGCCTTGAGCTGAAGAGCTGAGGAACAGTGCCCAGGCCCAGAGTTCAGGCCCCACGACTGGACCCCCCCCCAAAAAAAAAGGAAACCTCTAGGGACAAGTCCTGGGTACTCTGGGTGAGCCAAGGATGAGACAATGTGGGGGTGAGGGGTAGAGGGAAAAAGGGACTCCTAAGATTCATGCTACAGCCAGAATCAAGAAAGAATTTCGCTGGTGTTGGTGGCTCACTCCTGTAATCCAAGCTACTCAGGAAGCTGAGATCCTGAGGCTCAGAGTTCAAAGCCAGCCAGGGCAAGAAAGTCTATGATACCTTTATCTCCAGTGAATCACTGAAAAGCTAGAAGTGGAGATGTGGCTCAAGTGGTAAAGCAAAAAAAAGCTAAGAGACAGTGCCTAGACCCCGGATTTGAGCCCCATGATGGACACACACAGGCACACACACCACAAAGCACCTTAAACTTAATTCCTATTCTGTATTAGCCAATGAGAAAGCATGTGCATGAAGTCAGAACAACAGGATTTTGTTCTCCCACCCTTCCCAACTGAGAGTGGAAGTCCCTCACATTGTCAGCACCTGTGACAAATGCACTGCCACGGGCCAGCGCCAGGCCCGGGCCAGCGCAGAGTCCATGGTTCTATCTGCCCTCTTCAGAGGGCACGGGTGAAGAGGACTGAGCAGGGCCAGATGTGGGGCCTGGGGAACTGAGTCCAGGAGCCAATGTTAGCACAGTGGCTTCCAGGAGCTCTGGCTTCCTTCTAGGGAACTAGCATATGGCCTAACTCAGCCAGCACAGGACCTTCCCAACCAGCTCATCCCCAATTAGCATAGGGCCTTTCCCAGCTAGTCAGCATAGGACCTTCCCCCAATTAGCATAGGACCTCCCCAATCAGCAAAGCCCAATTAATGTAGCACACCCCCAATTAGCATAGGACCTCTCCCAGCTAGCCGGCACAGGACCTCCTTCAATTAGCATAGAACCTCCCCTAATTACCATAGGGCATTTGCCCCAATTAGCATGGGGCCTCCCCCAGCCAGCACAGACCTATCCCTCATCTATTATAGGGCCTCCCCCAATTAGTATATGACCTCTCTTAACTAGTCAGCATAGGACTGCCTCCAATTAGCATAGGACCTCCCACATCCAGCACAGAACCTCCTCCAAGCTAGCATAAGACCTCACCCAGTCGGCATAGGACGTTTCCCCCAGTGAGCAGACCATCCCCCAGCCAGCATAGGACTTCCCCAGTGTAGTAGACGCTTTCCCTCAGCCTGCTAAGCAGAGGACCTCCAAGTAGCATAGGACCATAATTAGCATAGCTCCTCCCTCCTCTCAGTCAGCATAGGACCTTTCCCCAGTTCTGGTCCTTGCCTGGCCCAGCTTTTCCTGATTTCCAACAATTAGAGGAGTTTGGCTCTGATGATACTATGATGTCTTTGAGTTACCTAGAATTCCACCCAGCCTCTCCATGATGCCTATCTTACAACGTTTAAATGTAGTTTATTTTTGGTGACACCGGTGTTTAAATTCAGAGCCTGTGTTTGCTCGGCAAGAGTGCTACTCCTTCAGCCACATCCTAGTCTGTTAGCTTCTTCTTTTTTTTTTTTTCAGATAGGATCTCATGTTCCTGCCTAAGTGAGCCTTGGACTGTGATCCGCCTATCTTCACCCCCCAATTAGCTGGGACTACAGGCCTGAATCCACCATCTGCCTTGGTTTTTGAGATGGAATCTTGCTAACTTGGACCCAGTCTGATCTCAAACTGTATTCCTCCTTAACTTTGCCTCTCCAGTAGCTGGGATGATAGCCATGTGCCACCATGATTAGCCTCTAACTTAATTTTTAATGGACATGAAGTCATTGTTCATAGTTGCAGAGGATAGTAGAATAGTTTGATATAGGTATAAAATGTGTAATGATCAAGTCAAGATCATTAGCATTTCCATCTCCTTAACACTGGTCATTTCTTTGTTGGAAACCTTTGAATGCCTCTCTTAAATTTCGCTATAAACTATCTAGAAAAGACTAGAACTTAGCTCTCCCTATCTAAATACATTTCAGTACCAGTCATCTGACCTTCTGTCTGAGTTTCTGGTGACCATTATTCTACTCTCTGTGTCTATGAAATCAACGTTTCTGCCTCTCACCTGTAAATAAGAATGTGTGGGATTAATATTCTATGTTTAACTTATTTCACCCAACAATGTCTTCTAATTCCTTCCATGTGGCCTGCCTGCCTTCCCTCCTTCCTTCTGCTCCCTCCCTCCCTCCCTCTTTCCCTCCC
>NW_012267308.1:777831-812136 GCF_000151885.1 Dipodomys ordii
AGCTCTTCAGCTCAAGGCTAGCGCTCTACCACTTGAGCCACAGCACCACTTCCGGCTTTTTTTTTCTTTTTGCTTATGTGGTGCTGAGGAATTGAACTCAGGGCCTCATGCATGCAAGGCAAACGCTCTACCACGGAGCCACCTTCCCAGCCCTTGTTTTTGTTTTTTGGCTCAATAATATTCTATTGATACTTGTCCCTTTGTCTGTCAGTGGACACATGGGTTCCAGCCCTTGGTTTCTGTGAGTAACACTGCAGCAAATATGGAAGAAAGTATCCTTTGGACATACTGATTTCATTTCCCTTAGATATTTACCAAGACTGGTATGGCTAAGTTTGGGGGGGGATTCTATTTTCAGACCCTTCACGCTATTCTCTCATCATGGTTATGTCCATGTCCATCCTACCAACTCTTACAACGGTTAAGCCACTGTGGAAGCAAGTCTTTCCCAGGTTCCTAAAATTCCCTAGATCCCTTTCCTGAAGTCAAAAGTCTTCAGATGACACCTAGGCCTGAGTGGGAAAGGCTTTCCCACCAGGGAGTCAGACAGCTTCCGTCCTTCCCAGGTTTTACTCAGCAGCACTTGAAAAGAGCCTGCACGAGGCCGATAAGTCATAATCCAGAGAGGGGAGATGACAGTCGTCCAATGCTCATTGATTAATGAAAACAGGGCTACTTGGACACAGAGTAGATGGTTATAAATGGTGCTGTCAGAGAAAAATAATTATTGTATTAATAAGGAAATGGTTGAAACCCAGGTTCTAAAAAAAAAAAAAACCTGGCAACTTAGCATCTCTGTGAACTTGGGGAAGCAGAGATAGTGGCATTCAGAGAGGCTGCGAAGATGCTGAAGTTTCCTTTCTTCCTCCTTCCCCGCAGGCCCCGTGTCAGCCACC
Organism: Dipodomys ordii; assembly: GCF_000151885.1. NCBI lineage: Eukaryota > Metazoa > Chordata > Mammalia > Rodentia > Heteromyidae > Dipodomys > Dipodomys ordii. The sequence continues at coordinate 778,728 of NW_012267308.1, forward strand.
CCCCCCACTTCTCCAGAATGTGTCCCTCCTGGATGGTCACGTCCGGTGCCCATGAGCATGTGTGCATGTGTGTCTCCTTGCAACTTGACCCGGCTCTCCAGGCGTTTGTTTGTAGGCATTAGGTACCACTTATAGCAGCACAAGGGGGAAAAAAAATGAGCATATCTTATTGTACCTGAAACACTCTATATGATATGTACTAAATATTATGACTACTCGGAGCCTTGCAATAATTGATTCACCCACACAGCCATTTAGTCTGAGAGCTGTTCGTTTTACAAATTCTACAATCTTTTAGAAATTCTTTCAGTGCGGAAGATTGCTGCCTGGCCTCAGATTCATTATGGTGATTGAATCCTCTTCAATAGAGAACGGTTTAAAGAGAGCAGATGCCCGTGTGTCTCTCGCAGACTGAAGGCGCATAGGTTAAAAGCTTGTCTGGGTGGCGTAATTCACTGCCAATATACCAAACAATCACATATTACTGTGACCTTCATAAGCTACAAAGAGGCTACAGGATGCGGTGCCCAGCTTTTTCTTAAACCCACTCGAAGATTTAGCTTGCCTCACATCTGAAGCTTGGAGAATTCCTAATTAAATAACCAATTAATAATGTAGAATAGAAAAAAAAAGTGATTTTTTTCCCACTGAAATACAAGAAAAAGATCATAATTAATCAGTACCAAAAAAAAAATAAGCTGCCTGTCTTTATATCAGAAAAAAAATATAGACTAGGTATTTAAATATTCCACCACACCTGAACCCTGGCTATCTGTCATTGTTATGACTTAAAACATCTCCTGACTAAATTAGGTTTTGTTTGTAGAGAGCAGGGGGAAGTCAGATGGCTTTGGATGACAAAATTAGAACATGCTCGAATCACTGAGACAAAACCGCATAAAGAGAAAGATGTGAAAGGAGATTGCTGCCAGGATGGAGCACAAAAATCTTCCCTTTTTTTTCTTCTTTTCTTCTTTTCCTTCCAAAGAATGTTCTTTTCTGGTTGCTGGAAATATACATTTCTGATCTCCGAGTGGACATTCCAGGAAATAAAACAGAAACATAAAACCCCAAACAAAAAACAAAACAATTCCTTGCCAACTTCCTTGTTAATTGTCCAAAAAAGCAAGCAGGACTCCAGAGGACCTGCCTACCTACCTCCTCACCCAGGCCTGCCTGAAGTCACATCCCTCCACCAGCCCGTGTGCCCACCTGCGCTCCCCGATTATGGCAAGGATGCCAGCTTCATCCTCTAGCCCCTGCCCTACCTCCTGGCACATTTATAGTTTAAAAGGAAAAGCTCCTCTTGACCGTTTGTGGCCCCCTCTACAATTTATACTTTGCCTGTGAAATACCAACACCAGAATGGAGCAGATCAACGGATCACGGTTCTGTGTGAGGAAATGCAGGCAGGCATCTGCTGATTCGAGCTTGGCCTAATGTCCTCTGCTGACTGCTGGTCCTGAGTGGTAGAGCACTGGGCAACATCTGTTCTTGTCTTCTGACCACGACAAGCATCATTGACCTTCCAGCTGTTGCTTGGCTCTGGAGCCCAGCTGATCTTCCTGACTTGTTTGTTGTTATTGTTGTTGTGGTACTGGGACTTAAACTCAAGGGTTCTCTTAGCTTGGTCACTCAAGGCTGCTGTTCTACCCCTTGAACTAGAGCTCTACATCTTGCTTTTTGGTGGTTCATTGGAGATAAGAGTCTCACAGACTTTCCTACTCAGTCTGGCTTCAAACTGTGATCAACCTCCTGAGTAGCTAGGATGACAGGTGTAAGCCATCATTGCCTGGCTGATCTTCTTCATTATCTAGAACACGTTCGCTCTGGGTTTGCCGGTGTGAATTTTATTCATGATGATGTTCATAGACCCCACCCATATTCCTAGGGTGGGTTCTCCAAGCCCCAGCTGGACCTCCATTATGACAAGCAGGTCCGGAGGGGTACCAGGTGACTAGACATGCTCCAAGAAACCCTCCTCTCCTTCCTCCATGTTGGCACCCTACACCCCCCCCCCCACTGCCTTGAATCTTCCTCCGTGTATAATTTGTCGTTATCGCGGCAATAAATAATTTTTCGGTGACAGTTTTACGGTGAGACTTTGTGCGGTATTTTTTTCCCCTTCCTTTTTATTGACATACCCGCTATGAATCACCATACAGGAACACAATAAAAAAGTGAGGAATCTCTGCACTATGGCCGAGGGTTTGTCAATAGGCCTGGTGCATTGATCCTGTGAACCTTCGGCATGGGGCTTTTGGAGCTTCCGTGATCAGGAGGCACAGCACCCTCCCCGCCCCAATCCAGTTACACTATTCTGGAGATCCCCACCCCAAGAATGGCTGAGTGGTAGCAACCCAGGGCCTTGCGGGGGGGGGGGCAAGGAGGCAGCAAAGAGGACAGGAAGGACAGCTCCCTCCTTCCTCCTTCCCTCTCCTTCTCTCTCTTTCATTCCCTTCTCTCCCTCCCTCCCTTTCTCTGTCCTTTTCTCCCTCCTTCCCTCTTTTCGTTCCTTACTTCCTCTTTCCCTTCTTTTTTCTCCTTTCCTTCCTTCTTTTCCTCCCTCCCTCCCTCCTTTTCTTTCTCTTCCTTTCCCCCCTCAATCTTTCTCTTCCTCTTTCCTTCTTTCCATTCATCTTTTCCTTCCTTCTTCTCTCTTCCTGTTCTTCCTTCCCTCCCAACATTCCTCCTTCCCTTCCTGTCTCTGTCCTCTCCTTCCCACTTTTCTTCCCTTCCTCCTTCTCTTCCTCTGTATCTCTTCCTCCATTCCGCTCTTCCTCCTTTTCTTTCTCCCTTCCTCTTTCTCTTTCTCTCCTTCCTTTTCTATTTCTCTCTCTTTCTCCCTCTTTCCCTCACTCCATTCTTTCCCCTCTCTTCATCCCTTCTCTCTCTTCCTCCCTCCTTCCATCTGTCCTTCCTATTCTCCCTCACTCTCTTCCTTTTTCTTCTTCCTTCTCTCTCTCCCTCCTTTCCTCTGTCTTTTGTCCTCCTTTCCTCCCTCCATCCTTCCCTCTCTCTTCTTCCCTTCTCTCTTCCCTTTCTTCCCTATTCTCTCTCTCTCCTTCCCTTGTTTCCTTCCTCCCTTTGTCCCTCCTTCCCCCTCTCTTCTGTTCCTTTCTCTCCCTCCTTCCCTTCACAGTCAGGTCCATCAATGGGTGCATGTACCTTCTCCTGGGGACTTACCTAGTTAGCTCCAGGATTTGTCCATCTGGTGTCTGTGGGGACAGACCCATGGGGCACACAGAGGTGGGGGTGCTGGCACAAGCAGTGTGAATTACAATGCGAATGGCTCATTTATGAACCCCCGCCCCCACTCATCCAACCACTGTCACCGAGATGCTCTCTTCCCTGTGTGCCAGACTCCACCCCAACCCTGGCCCATGCCATCAAAGCAGGGCTGAGAGCGGCCGATTCTAAACACACAATCACCCCAATAAGCAAGCTGCTCCCCAGAATGGAGAGGAGCCCCAGGCCCCCCTCTAGCTTCCTGTGGGGTGATCTCTGAGCAGAGAGGCAGTGGGCACCAGACTGGGGGCGCAGGGAAAGGGTGGGTGACAATATGGAATCTGGGATGCAGGGGATGATGGAGTGAGGGGTTACAATAGAATCTTCCAGAAAAGAGTCCCAGGGAGGAAGGGCAGAACTTATGGGACGTAATGCTTGGACCCTCTCCTATAGTGATCTCAGATGTCCCCCTATTTCTCCACCACCTACACTTAGCACCGTACTCCCAGTCCCTGGAGCCCTTTTGGGGGTGACCTGGTCAGGAGTGGGCCTTGCTAGCATAGATCCTTTCACAATTTGGGGCTCAGAGGTCTAGTGTCTGCTACCCAGCCTCCAGATGGGCTATCTACCTGCGCTTACCTGCTCGGCAGCAATGGAGGCCCAACATGACTAGCCTCCTCCAGGCAGGCTTCTCAGTGTGTGTGTGTGTGTGTGTGTTCCTTTTGGATCAGATTGATTGGTATGATTTAGGGCTCCTACCTATGAGTTCTGAATTGGCTCAGTTCTCTCCCCCCCCCCCCCACTGTGAAGGCATTTGTATGTAGGAATCACTGAACTGTGCACTTTCAGGCCATTGAAATTAAGACCCTAGAGATGGACAGTGGGTCTGTGGCAGTGGGTATTGGAGGCCCACCCTGCCCGAGGCCATCTGAATATTGCCCACCTCTCTGGGGGACTGGGGCTGCCCATTCTCTTTCCCAGCTTAGGCAGGGAGCTGGAGCCTCGCAAGACGAGTTTAGTGAAAGGCTACCCTGAAGGGACAGGATACAACCTGCTGTGCCTTCAGACCTGGGGACCCTTGCAAACGCCAGTCAACTGTGGACACTCACCCTCTCCCCCGCCCCGCCTCCCCTATGTGCAAACCCTGTATGAATTACCCCACACCACCTTCTCATCTTTCTTAGTGATTGTGGCAAAGACTCTCATATTGAAGACCTGGTCCCTAACAGGTATTATGGACAGACGCTTGGATGCTCATGATACTGACTTCATCAATGGGTTTATCCAGTGTTGAATGCATAACAGAATGGGACACTAGGAACTGGGGCCTGATTGGAGGAAGCTGTGTGTGTGTGGGGAAAATGGCCTATGAAGAGGCAGGCCCTGATTGGGGGTGTGGTCGCTGAGGAGGTGGGGCCTGGTTGGAGGAAGTAGGTTTCTGGGAGGTGTGGTCTATTAGGAAATAGAACGTAGGCCATGGTGTGGTCTACCAGGAGGTGGGGCCTGGTTGGAGGAAGTAGGTCACTGGAGGTGTGGTCTCTGTGAGGGAGTGGGGTTTGGTTGGAGGAAGTGGATCCCAAGAGGTACGTTCTCCCTCTGCTTGCTGGTCGCCATACTTAATTCCTTCACGTTTTAGTGTCTTCCCATCCTGCCCCTCACAGGCCAAGTGAGCATCCACTGAAATCTCTACGGCTCTGAACCCAAATAAATCCTACCTCTTTTAAGTTGCCTTTTCTCAGGTATTTGTCACAGCAACAGACAGTGACTGTCTTCATCATTTTCTTGGCTGAGTTTGCTCCCCTTCTAACCAGACCCTGAGTTCTAGGGAGTAGTGCTGGACAATCTCATCAGGAGGAACGTGCATGTGCATGGCCAAGGTGCGTGAGTGCAGATGTGGGCGGCCCCTGTCCTTCCAGCCTGTCTAGTTCAACACCATCTCCAGCAGGAATAAGACTTGCCTTGACTTGGGAGGATTCACCAAGCACCTGAGCAGCAACTAGCCCAGAGTGAGGTGTTCTTGGCACACATTGAACCCGTCCTGTGAGCGACCACCTACTATCCCCACCCAGCCAGCTCCTCCTCTGACCCCTGGCTTTTTTTTTTTTTGGTCAGAGTCTTGTGAACCCTGCAGCTGGACAGTTATCATTCTCAGGGGTGATGACGATGGCCTGTATGGTCTGCACTTTCTCCTCCATGTGGCACCTGCCCAGATTGGTCTCTGTTCCCCCGTCGCCTCCAACATCCCTCCTGACATCAGCCATAGGGACACAGCCTCCTCTTCCACAGTTGCTCACAAAGTACAGGCAAAAGGCAGGCATCCAATTGATGGAGGGCAGGGGGATGGGGGGGGGGAGAAAGAGAAATAATGTGGTTTCTAAATCAGGATTTGTCACCAGTGGCCAGAGCTGGGAAAGGGAGCTCCATCGGCTGAGGGGTGGCAGTTTCTACACATGGGTTGATGGCCTAGGCCTCCCAGGAGCACTTAGGGTGAGGTGGGTGGGCTGACCCTTAGTGCCAAGAGCCCCGAGAATAAGCCATCTGAAAATTAGGATTCTGTGTCGGCCTGTCAATCCCCAGAAGCGCACAGCCTTTCATTAAAATCCGCCTGACATTTCTGTTATGCTCAGAAATCCCGAGGATATGCCAAGTGCCTGCTATTTGCCATCATATCCGCCTGGGAAGAGCAAGGCCGCCAAGCCCATTGTATTGCAGGCCCCCCTGTCCCCCCAGAAAGCAGGATGGCAGGCTGTTCAGGGCCCTGGCAGCAAGACGGAGGGCTGGGACACACGGGGTGTGGCCTGGGGCTTTGGGGCTTTGGGGGGGGGAGTCCTAGAAGGGCTGTCATGCCCAGCAAGCACCAGGAAACCCTTGCTCTGTCCAGTGCAATGCTGTGTGGGCCTCCAGCCACCAAGGCTGGCCTCCACAGCCTCCAATCACGTGGGGGAAGTGGATCTGGATGTAGAAAACAGATGATGGAGTTAGCCCAGATACAGAGGGAGGAGGCAGGCAGACTGTGTTGGATCAGGAAGTTTGTGGATATTGGACATTGACCTGGGTGTCTCAGAGGGAGGACCTGTCATTTGGCCAGCATGTCGGGAGTAAATGTGCCTGAAAGGTCACAGAGATCACAGAATATATGATATGGAAATGCACTCTTCCTCCGAAACCAAAGGCTGAGTGGTGGGATGGGAAGATAGAGCCACAGGGCAGTAGGAAGTAGTGTGGTTACTCAGATCCTTAGCCAGCGGCCTGGTGTGGTCAAGAACCGGATCTCCTGGACCTCAAGGACAGTGGGTGACTGATAGGAAGGTGCAGAGAGACTAGTACTGGGCTCTGGAGGTTAGAGTTAGAATACTGCCTGCTTTTCTTCCAGGTTAACTATTGGAGCTTGCCAATTGTTAGAGCTGACTCTCAGGGCGCCTCCCCTCCCCCCTCCCCTACTCCAGATTTCACTCACTCTGCAAGATGAGCCATGGGATGATGCTGTACTCAATCCCTTTTGGGTGAGCTACCTGTTGCTGGACTATGCGCATGCTTGGGTGAGCTTGGATGTCATTCTATGCTCTGTGAAGACACAAAATCTCTACTTCCAGCAACACAGCAACCCAGGGACTTCAGATGGCTTAAGGAGTTTGTGGGGGTTTTTTGGGGGGTGGGGAGAGGGTGTCCAGTGGCTTATCGGCCTCCCTGGAGCCCATGGAAGATAGAACTCCCACTGGAGTGACTCCTTCCTTCTGTTTTCAATCCTGGCTGCTCAGAAACCTCTGGCTATGTGCATAAGCTTAGGCCCAAGGTAGGGAGAAGAAACATACCTGGTCTGTGTTATATGAGATAAGGACCTGGTGCTCGGGAGGGGAGAAGGGGTCCTCAGGTCTGTGTGATGTCAGGAACCCTGTACTTGTCCAGGGAGTAGAAGTTCAAATAGGAACCCTTAGAATTGAGCTCAGTGGGAGAGCACTTGCCTGACATGCACTAGGCCTTGAGTTTGGTCCTCTGCCCTGAAATCAAAACAAAACATCCTGGGGAGAACGAGCTGGGGAGAAATGCAGTCATAATACTCAGTGTATATTTTATGACACTAGGAAAATTGAGGTGATGAGGGAGAACAATAAAAGGAGTGATATGGGTCAAGATGCATTGTACGCCTAAAACTGACATGTTGAATTCAAACCCCGTTGTACAACTACTTAAAATAATAAAAATAGCTGGGAGCTGGCAGCTCATGCCTGTAATCCTAGATGCTTAGGAGGCTGAGATCTGAGGATCTCAGTTTGAAGCCAGCCTGAGCAGGAAATCTGTGAGATTCTTTTTTTTTTTTTTTGGTCAGCCATGGGACTTGAACTCTGGGCCTGGGCGCTGTCCCTTACCTCTTTAGCTCAAGGCCAGCTCTCTACCACTTGAGCCACAGCACCACTTCTGGTTTTCTGGTGCTTTATTAGAGATAAGAGTCTCACACACTTTCCTTCCCAGGCTGACTTTGAACCTCGATCCTCAGATCTCAGTCTCCTGAGTAGGTAGGATTACAGGCGTGAGCCACCAGCACCCAGCTTCTGTAAGACTCTTAACACCAAGAAACTACTGGAGAAAAAAAAAATCAGAATTGGGGCTGTGGATCAAGTGATAGAGCTTTAGACTTGAGCAAAAACGGCTCAGGGACAGTGCCCAGGCTCCAGGAATGAATATCTAGATCTAGATATATAATTTTTTAAAAAAGGAAATATGAGCCACAAGGCTTCTTAAGTTGTTTTCCAAAGGCTGCTATTCAAGACAAAGGGAGTCCATAGAGCAGTGGATCCTCCCCACAAGTAAGAGAGAAACAGTGAAGGTACTCCACCCTCTGTGAGCGCACAGACCTCTGGGAGGAGAGGCAGAGAAAGGGCCAGCCTGGGAAGGTTGTGTTCCAGCATGGCGGGATGCCATTGGACAGGGAAGACATGTGTTGGAAGTGGTGGTGGTGATGATCGAGCCCTGTCAGGCTGATAAGTCCTGGAGGAACAGAATGGAGGAGGAAAAGCCAGAGAGGCAGGGCCTGGCTCACAGAGGAGGGGAATGAAAAGATAAAACAAGATTTAAGAAGAGGATTCTGGCTGAGTTTACTATTCTATCCTATCTGTCTTTTCAGCTATCCATCCCTCTGTCTATCATCCAGAATCCATCTGTCCACCTGTTCACCCATCCACCATCTTATTCATCCATTCATCTTATCCATTCATCCATTGATCATCCATCCACCCATCTGTCCATCCATCTACCCATCTTATCCATCCATCTATTTTATGTATCCATCTGCACATTCATCCATCCATCCACTCACCTTATCTATCATTCTTTTATTCTATCCACCCATCTACCCATCCATTTACCAATTTTATCCATCCAATCCATGCATCCATTCATTCATCCAGTATTCATCCATACCTACCTACCCACCCATCTTACCTATGATCTATCTTATGTATCTATCTACACATCTGTCTGTATCCATCCATTTATCCATTCATCTTAAGTCTATCATTCCATCCACCCATCTGGCCATCCATCCATCCATTTTATCCATCCATCCATCCATCCATCCATCCATCTGTCCATCCATGGAGAGTATTGTGGAGGTAGGTAGTTAAGGTGCTCTTAAGGTGGAGAGGGCCCGTGACGCAATAGGACAAGGTTTGTACACAGTTGTACTTGGACAAACTTGAATCCACAGAGTGTAGAAAATGCTTGAGTTTAGGCCAAGAAGAGAGATCTGGAACAGAGGCATTCTTCAGAGGCCTTGGAAGAAGCAATCCTGCCCGGCACCTTGGTTTTGAACTTGTAATCTTAGGTGACTATTGAGAAGATTATCTCCTGTAGATGCTTTCAGGATGTGGTGCTTTGTTACAGTGTCCCCCACCAGTTAACCCCAGGTTAACCTCCATATACAATGCCAGCGGGAACCTCGGTCTGGTTGCTTATAGGCTTGGCAGTGGAGCTGTCTGTTAACTGCACACCAAGGTGGGAAGCTCCATGTGGGGTCTCCCCTCCCCAGTAGGCAGCCCTAAAGGGCCCTGGGTATGAGGAACCTTCTGGAACCTTCTGACCCTTCTGACCCTTGGGAACTCTGGTGGGGCCCTGGTGGTGGGAGAGAGGCACAGCTGGGTCAGAGCAATCTTGGAAGTGGACATTAGCGCCTTTCTCTCTCTCTCTCTGTCTCTCTGTCTCTCTCTGTCTCTGTCTGTCTCTTTCTCTCTCGTCAGTGGTGAGTCTTGAACTCAGGGCCTAGCCACTGTTCCTGAGTGTCTTTGTGCTCAAGGCTAGTCCTCTACCACTTGAGCTACAGCACTACTTCCAGTTTTTGAGTGGTTAATTGGAGATAAGAGTCTCATGGGGACTTTTCTGCTCAGGCTGAACCTCAATCCTCAGATCTCAGCCTCCTGAGTAGCTAGGATTACAGGTGTGAGCCACTGGCGCCCAGCTCTTTTTCTCTCTTTTGTGTGCCAGCCCTGGGGCTTGAACTCAAGGCCTGAGCACTGTCCCTGAACTTTTCTGCTCAAGGCTAACACTCACTTTGAGTAACAGCTCTACTTCCGGTTTTCTGGTGGTTCATTGGAGATACTAATCTCATAGACTTTCCTGCCCAGGCTGGCTTTAAACCACAATCCTTAGATCTCAGCCTCCTGTGCAGCTAGGATTTCAGGCATGAGCCACCAGTGCCTGGCTTGGCCTCTCTCTTTTGACTCTGTCCTGGGAAGCTGCGGTTCTTCACAGCCCCTGCCCTTGGCTTTGAGTCTGTTGTATCAGCGCAACCCAAACCTTTGGGCTGGGCTGAAACTTTGCCTGTGTCTGGATTCCTGATTGGTGGAGTCCAGCCAGGACTCCACCAATGGCCCACCCAGGCCATCCAGGTAACTTTTCTCCAATTTTCTCTCCAAGCACAGGAGGCAGATTCCTTTTATTCCAGGTGTGTTCAGGCCAAACATACAACTTGGCTGTGGTGGCTGTGTTTGAAATAGCATTTTGTACCTACCAAGGGCTGACTGCTGTTTGAAGGTTGGCTGGCTGGGTGTATCTTGGGGTGGAGGGGTATGGTGGGTATTGGGGCATCCTCAGTGAAGCTGCATTCTGAGTGGCTGATCAAGGGGATGGGGTACAGATATCCAGGACTGACTCAGGTCCCTGAGACCTCTAAGGCCCCTTCCAGCTCCCCTGGCACCCCACAGCCATGGTGGAAGTGTCCAGCCCATGAGTGTGGACTCCTGCACCTGTGAGGAACCCTCAGCTCCATTCTTTGGCCTCTTCTGGCTTCATAGAGGGTGGAGAGTTCTGGAAGGAGGCAGGAAGGACTGGCTGCTGGGAGGTTTCGGTGAGAGTCTGTCTGCCTGGGTCTTCTTTCTGGGGACCACCTCCTTCAAACTCCTATTTCGGCTTTGGCTCCCACCCCAGCCCCCAGTTTTGGGGGAGTACAAGCCTACAGGTGGTCATTGTGGGGCGGGACAAGTGGAGGGGCAATCTGCCATTGGTCAGTGCTGGTCTGGCCGGGGAGGCCCCAGGCTCCCTGCTTATTTTGGGTCAGCAGTGTGAGCCCCCCCCCCGTGGTAGGGGTTCCCACTGAGGGTGGATGGCAGCTCAGGGGGCTCCAGCTTGGAATAGCCACCACTCAGCTGCTCTGTGGAGACATTTCCATTCGGGGACAGGCCCAGAGCCCTATCTCTGAAGGTAGAGAACCAAGTCCAGAGTCCACACATTTAAAGCCTGTGTGGATTAGAGGTGTGGCTCAGTTGGTAGAGCGCTAGCCATGGAGTGAGCCAAAGTGTTAGGTACCAAGTTCGAGTCCCAGTCTTGGACCTAAAAAAAAATAAAGAAAGAAAAGAAAAAGTATCTTTGGAACATTGGTTCTCGAGAAAGCGAACCTTGTTAAAAAGCAATTTAACTGTGGGTCACCACCGGTTTGAGGGGCTTAGAGGAAGAAAGAGAAAACTTTACCCCCTTCCTTCTCCCCAGAGCAAAGGCCTCCTCTTCACAAAGACCAAGCCCAGGGCCGGACCTCAATGCTGGCGCAGCTGGAGAACACCGTGAAGAGGGAAAAGCTTAAGTCATTTATGAGAACCAAGCTTTTTTTTTTTTTTTTAAATGACAGACAAGAAAAGCCTCCCAGGGCTGAGAGGTTGAAGGGGCTGGGCAGGGATTTCCTGGAGGTGTGTGTGTGTGGTGGGGGGACACTTTTCTTTCTGTGCCCCTCTGAAGAGGGGGATTTCTTAAGGCTCAGGCCTACTCAGGGTGCAATTCTACATGGGACCTAGCTTCAGGGTCAGTCAGGTGTCTGTGATATGGCTAGTGGGGGGAAGGGGGGAGGGGAGGTGGAGAGAGGTAGGTCTCTGGAGCCTGCTCAGAGGGACGGTGGAGACACTGGTTGGCCTTTGTTCCCCGGGAATCTGTTACCTTGGTCTGGCCTAAAGGTTAGCCAGAATATTCTGGATTTGGAGACTCAACTTGGTCCTCTTTTGTGTGTCAATGACAAGTCCCTCCCCCTCTCCTCCCTTGCTAGTTTCTGATCCTCTTTGTGAAGGTTCTGGAAGGCTGCAGTCTCTCACTAAGGGCAGAGCTGTGTCTGGAGCTCCTATGTCTTGGGGAGAATTAGGGGGGCATCCGTAGCACTTCATACCACTATGAATTTATGTTGGGATTCATGCAGTACCCCCATCTCAGGGACCCTGAAGGCTGCCTTGCCTTCCGGGGCTGAGCACTCAACTTCCCCTGTTCCCCAGGGCAGAGGAAGCCACAGGTTCAGGTGTCAACCTGATCCACTGGGAGCTGTATTTATTTTATTGTGCTGTATTGTTTTGTTTGTTTATTTATTTACGGTACTTGGGCTTGAACTCAGGGCCTGGGTGGTGTTTCTTAGATTTGTTTCACTCAAAGCTAGCACGCTACCGTTAGAGCCACAGCTGCACTTCTGGCTTTTTTGCCGGTTCACTGGAGGTAAGAATTTCACAGACTTTACTGCCCAGGCTGGCTTTACTCAATCCTCAAGTCCCAGCCTCTTGAGTAGCTAGTAGCCAGTGCCTGGCCATGGAGTATGTGTGCCAGTACTGGGGCTTGAACTCTGGGCCAGAGCACTGTCCCTTAGTCTTTTTAAATCTCAAAGCACTCTACTACTTGAGTCACAGCTCCATTTCTGGCTTTTTGACTGGTTCACTGGAGATACGAGTCTTCATGGACTTTCCAACCCAGGGCTGGCTTTGAACCATCCTCCTCAGCTCTCTACCTCCTGAGTAGCTAGGATGACAGATGTGAGCCATCGATGCTGACTGGGGAGTGTTCTTATTATGGGAAACAACCCAAATGGCAGAGGAGGGCCTCACATCTCCTGCAACCAGATAAAATAGAACCAACTAAATAAAGCACCCGTGCTACCCTAGGGAGAAATTACGCTTGTCAATTATGATTTATGAGTGATCGCCACGCGGGGAGGTGGGTCTGCTTGCCTGGGAGGCTGCCTTCCGCCTGCCTCTGGCCTAGAAGGTGAGACTGGGCTGTTTTGGGAAATCTGGTCTTCCCTCACCCATTCCCATTTAACCCTTTGTGGCCTGCACAGCTCCTTTCCAGCTGCTGGGAGCCAGGGAGGGAGGCCCTTGGGTGTGGGGGCGGTGGCGGTCCTGTTTGGCATTGAGGTGAAGAGGGCATATGGATCCCAGTCATTGGGACAGGTGCCCATGCCAGGCCCTGGCGTGGGGCCCAGTGTGAGCTGGGGATGATGGTGGGTAAGCTCTCGATCCTTCTCTGCCCTATAAAAAAAATCCCTGGCAGAGCCCTTGGCCTGTTCCTGTGCCGCCTCTGGCATCCTGTCCGGCTCCCCTGTGGAGGGTCACCAATTTGTCCTCGCTGGCGACTGCCCCGGCCAGATGGTGGGTATTACCAGGCCCCAAAGTCTTCTGACCTTTGGACAGTTGCCTCCTGAATTTCAATAATGGAACAGCCCTCTCCCTCCCTCCTTCCCTCCCTCCCTCCCTCCTGCTGTCCCTCCCCCCTTTTTGTTTTGAATACGTACAAATGAGCTGTTGAGATTTCCATACATTTTATTTCTAGCCTCATCTGCGAATCTAATATTGACCTGGAGTTATCTGTGGATGGGGGGAAGTTATTAATTCTGACAGATAGAAGGGAGAAGCTAATATTCGCCTTTTACAAACAGCCTCATATTAATCTCGGAGACTGTAAACCAGTACCACAAAACTGGCATGGGGAGCCCACACCAGCTTAGAATTTGATAATAAAAATAAAAAGGAAAGGGAAAAGTTTAATTTCAGGGAATAGATTTAAAAACAAACAAATAAACAAACACCCCTCCCCCCCAAATGTTGGCCTGCAGGGAGGGAAGTAACTCCGGAAGATTTCCCAGGGACCCAGGGGACATAGGCCTGGGGCCATGGGTCTTCCAAACTTCCTTCTGCAGCCTCCACCCAGTCTGGGTGGCCAGAAAGGTGAGGGACTTGGGGCCCATGGGATCCTAAAGGCCCAGATCCCCACAGAAGTCCGTCATAGCCAGGCACTCGGTGGCTCACGCATTTCCTCCTTGAACTCTGAGATCTGAGGATCGTGGTGTGAAGCCAGCCCAGGCAGGAAAGTCCATGACACTCTTAATCTCCAGTACATTAGTAAAAAGCTGGAGGTGGAGATGTGGCTCAAGTGGTAAAATACCAGCCTTGAATGCTAAAGCTAAGGGAAGGTACACAGGCCCCGAGTTCAAGTCGCAGTACTGGCTTAAAGAAGAAAGAAAGAGAGAAAGAAAGAAAGGAACGAGTTCAGTATGAATGATTTGCTTTGCTCTTCTTGGCAATCCTAGTCTCTCTCTAGACTCTCCTTGTTCTCTCCTCTTCCCTCCATCACCCTCCCCCTTCCCCCATGTGCACACACATGGTGCGTCACCGGCTTCCACACTCAACCAAGCCACACAAGATGTATGCACATGCTGTGTCTGTGTGTTCACAAGGACACTCTCTCCTGTGCGTCTCTCTCTCCCTTTCTCTTAGTACTGCTGTTGGGTCTTGAACTCAGGACCTGGGCGCTGTTCTCCAACTTCTTCTTTTGAGACTGGTACTCTACCACTTGAGCCATAGTTCCACTCTCTGCTTTACAGATCAGAGTCTCATGGACGTTTCCTGCCTCTGTGGGCTTTGGACTGTGATCCTCAGGTCTCAACCTCCTGAGTAGCTATGATGACAGGCGTGAGCCTCTGAGCCTGGCTCTCTTACCAGATTGACCTGTGGACGAGCCATCCTAGCTCAGCCTTTGCCATGACTCAGTATAAAGGAGACATTGGGATGACCAATGTGCCTTGGTCTTCCCAGTCCAGGCCCCCTGCGCGCCTCCAATGTTCAGCTGTACCCTGCCAGAACACTTGGGGAAGAGGAGGTGTGGCTCAAGTGGTAGAGTGCCTGCCTTGATTGGACAAAGCTAAGCAAAAGAGTGAGGCTCTGAGTTCAAGTCCCAGTACCAATAAACATACACATACACACACACACATACACACATGCACACACAAACCACATGCAAATCTCCCAAGAGGTCTTGGCCCTTATCTCAGCCTGACCCACGCCAAGCAACCCGCTCATGTCTGCAGGCAGAGCATAGTGGTGGGGGGGCAGGCAGGCTCTGCTTTGTCCACTCACATGATTCCATCCATTCTTGCTTCCCCCCCTCCCCACCGGACACTGACCCACGGTCCTTTATAACCAAGCTGTATTTATCATCAGTGACCAAGAAATCCCTGACATTCTCCATCACCAGCACTGAGATGGCAACCCCCCCCCCAAATCTATTATTCATTAAGTGTAACCAATATATAATTTAAAACAGTGAGTTTTGTCAAATAATGTTAGGTCAGCATGATTTTCTGCCGATTACTAATATCTATAACATCTTTGCCTTATTCAGCTCTATTTAAATATGCAATCATTTACAGCTTTGGAGAATATTTCTATACACTCTCTCAATTTCCAATATTCAACGACGACAAATTTTATGCTGACATCAATAACCAACTATTAAAGACAGTATTTCATTATTGGTTTTTTTTTCCATTCCCAACGTTATTTACAATTATATACGAAGCACTAATATTAAAGGGAAACCATTTAAATGAGGTGCTATCTACTTTAACAATATGTCTGTCAGAGAACGAGATTGTGTTTAAAGATTTTTATCAAGAAATGGTTGTTTGCCGAGGTTATGTTTTGCCCATGAAATATGCATTTCATATCTCTTTCATTTCATTAACATAATTTAATTTGTGCTTTGCATTTTGTGCATAATACATATTTGATTTACAAAACAAATATTTCCATTAGAAAATGAATTTCATGCAGGCAAAAAAGCAGAACCAAATGATGTATTGAAGGAAAATAAGAAGAAATGAAATGCGTTTTCTCAAGTCTATTAAAAAATCTATGCCATTGACAGAAAATGCACTTACGCTACATTTAAAAAATACCACATATGTCAATGTATTAACAAATAGAATTGGAAATACAAATATTTCTCTATATCAAGCCAAGAATCTCTTTATTTTAATTGAGTTGATTTAAAAGCCCAAGTACAATTTAATTTTTATTTCCTGATGGGGTGGCTTGGAGAATGCTTTGGAAGCGGTGTGGGGTGGGTGGTTTGTTCAAAGAAGAGAGTTGACCTTAAAAAAATGGCTTTTATTGACAATGGACAGACATGGCTGAATAGAAAGCAGGCCCTTTGTGATCTGAGGAGCCGGGCAAGCGTGGGGGCTGCGGGTCTTTGAGCAGAGCCTTTTTCCGTGACTTCTTCTGCAGCCTCTCCGTTCCCAGCACCTAGAATAATCAGCTGGTTCAGGGTGCCTAGAACTTAGCACCTGAACTCTTTTTTCTTAAAAAAAACAACAATTTTTTTGGTGCTTATCCTTGGGCTTGAACTCAGGGCCTGGTTGCTAAGTGCTCAAGGCGAGTGCTTTATCACTTGAACCACAGCTCCATTTTAGGTTTTCTGGTAGTTCACTGGAGAGAAGAGTCTCACGGATTTTCCTGCCTGGGCTGGCTTTGAACTAGAATCTTCAGATCTCAGCCTCCTGAGTAGTGGGGATTACAGGTGTGAGTCACTGGGCAGGAAATGGAGATGCTGGGTTTAGGGGGGAGGAGAATGAAGGGTGTTGAAGGTAAGGGATTCTTAAGGATCCTGTTGCCCTTCTGGTCTTTAAGAGCCCTGCTGTACCCCACACAAGACAAAGCTCTTCTTGGGTCACCAATTACCCTATTGATTCATTCATACCCCTCAGAGCTGGACACAGAGGAACCCAGAAGCAGCTTGCCAGCACTGTGCAAACACACGTGGCCCAGTGTGCCCAGAACTCCGTGTAGAGGGAAAGGGCTAGAAAGGGCTTCTAGAAAGTACCAAGGATTGGTCTCAGAGCTGTTTTGTACATTCATAGGGGAGGGATGCCTGGGGGCCCGGGACCCCCTCTTCCCCACTTTATACAGAGGGCAGTGTGATTGGAGGGCTTCAGGGTGGCCGTGGAATGCACCTGCACCAGGGCAGGCTGGGAATTCACGCAGGTGAGCGTGGGAACCACAGGAACTGCAGTCCTGACTCTGAGGGTAGGACTTTTCTCTTGCTTTTCTTTTTGTGCTCATACTGGGGCTTGAACTCTGGCCTCAGACTCTCACTTGTTTTTTCTGCTCAAGACTGGCACTGGAGCCACAGCTCTCCACTTCTGATGTTTGGTGATTTATTGGAGATAAGAGTCTCACAGACTTCCTGTCTGGATTGGCTTCAGATCTCCATCCTCAGATCTCAGCCTCCGAAGCAGCTAGGATGACAGGTGTGAGACACCCGGACTCAGCTTCTTCTGGTGTTCTTGTGGTTAATTGGAGATAAGAGTCTCATGGACTTTCTTGCCTGGAAACGATGATCCTCAGATCTCCACCTCCTGAGTAGCTAGGATGATAGGCGTGAGCCATCAGTGCTTGGCCAGGATTTTTAATGAGAAAGTCCCATCAGACCATCTGGGGGCCACTAGAGACAAAATGGGGTGCCTTCTCACACTGCTACCCATGTGTACACACACACACACACACACACATACACAATTATCCTCAGACTCACTTTGAACAGACAACTCAAGAGGCCTCCGTGGCCAGCTGCTTACCTGTGCCTAGTATGGCTGTACCTTCCTGCTTCTCATCCCCTTTTCTGCCAGAAAGTAGCTATTTATTTGTTTGTTTATTTTTGTGCCAGTCCTGGGGACTTTGTATTCTACTTTCCTTTTTTTTTTGGTGGTTGTTGTTCAAGGCTGGAGCTCTACTACTTGAGTAACACCTCCATTTCTGTGTTTTGATGGTTCCTTGGAGGTTAAGAGTCCCACAGACTTTTCCTGCCTGGCCTGGTTTTGAAGCATGATCCTCAGATCTCAGCCTCCTGGATGGCTAGGATGACAGGCCTGAGCCACCGCTGCCTGGCTGTGGTGCCTGCTTTGAGCCTGGACTGGTTCCCCCTCGCTCAGTCCCCTTCAGTGTCCCACCAGGGTCTCACACTTGAACCATCTTGAATGAGGAAAACACCCGCAGGTCTCTGTGGTACCAGTGCCAGGCAGAGGGCACAGTAGGCCGAAGCGTTCTTCTCATATATGATGGAGGCTAGCCAGGCCAGGCTGGGGACCGTGGGAATGTGTTTAAGTCTGGATCAGCCTGGTGTCTTGTCATCTTCTCTGAGTCTTCAGTCCTTGCCTTAACCACACCCTGTGCCTGGGTAGAGGAGAAAGTGGCTTCCCACTAGTTTAAAAAATAAAAATCTTTCTCCCCATTTTTGTTGGTTGTGGGGCTTGAACTCAGGGCCTGGGTCCTGTCTCTGAGCTCTTTTGCTCAAGGCTGGTGCTCTACCCCTTGAGCCACAGCTCCACTTCTGGTTTTCTGGTGGTTCATTAAAGATGAGTCTCATGGACTTTCCTGCCCTGGCTGGCTTCAAACCCTGACCCTCAGATCTCAGTCTCCTGATTAGTTAGGATGACAGGTAGGCGCTACCCACAGGTGGCCAGAAAACTTTGCGTCTCGTGGTCTCTACCTTACAGATGATTTCTTGCACCCTGTGTAGAATTGTTGTGGGCCATCCCAGCCATCCAAGTGGATCTTTTTCAGAAGCAAGGTTTCCCCACCCCTCCCCTCTCCCCATCTTGTCTTTCCTTACCCTGCTTGGGGTTTTGGAACTGGACATCTCTTGCTCCTGCCTTGTCTTCAAAATTCTCTCTCTCTCTCTCTCTCTCTCTCTCTCACACACACACACACACACACTGTCTCTGTCTCTCTCTGTCTCTGTCTTTCTCTCAGTGGAGACTTCCCTCAGCTATGATAGCTCTGGCCTGTCCGCCATTATATCTTGGACTGAGGACCAGGAGACTGTGGGTGGGGCCGGTGTGCACACACTGCTTTCCTGGGAATGGCTGTGTGTGCTAGCTGAGAGTCTTTCTCTTGGACTGATCACTTTTGGCCAGACAAAGTCATTCAGTTTGTCGAGGGCAAGAGTAAGGAAGGCTAAGCATGGCTGTCGGCTCTGGGGCATCTAGAGGAAGTGGGTGGTGCTCTGAGACCTCTCTACTTGCTCAAGTGTCTGCAGTGTTGCACAGCTTCTCCAGAGAATGGGCTCCACTTTTCTTTTCTTCTTTTGGTTCCAGTCCTGGGGCTTGAACTCAGGGCCTGGGCCCCTGTCCCTGAGCTCTTTTGCTCAAGGCTAGCACTCTACCACTTGAACCACAGTGCCACTTCGGTTTTCTGGTGGTTAATTGGAGAAAAGAGTCTCATGGACATTTCTGCTCATGGTGGCTTTGAACTGCAATCCTCAGATCTCAGCCTCCTGGGTAGTTTAGATGACAAGTGTGAGCCACAAGCACTTGGACACTTTGTGTTTTGTTTTTGCTTTTGAGGCTAGTCCTGGGACTTGAATTCAGGGCCTGGGCACTGTCTCTAAGCTTCTTTTGCACAAAGCTAGTTAGTTCTCTACCACTTGAGTCAGAGCTCCACTTACGGCTTTTTTTGGGAGGGGCTTAATTGGGGATAAGAGACTTAGACTTTCCTGCCCAGGCTGGCTTTGAATTGCAATCCTCAGATCTCAGCCTTCTGACTAGCTAGGATGAAGGGTGTGAGCCATTCATGCCAGGCTGTGAGCTCCATTTTTGCAGGAAGAATGGCTTCACAGAACTGAATGGTTTTTCTGGGGGGTGACTCTGCCCTCTAGTTTGAGATCTCTAAATACCCCACAGTTTGATGTACAGGTGCCTTCAGTCTCTGAGCACCCCCCGTAGCAAGGTGTGGTGGTACCAGGACCCCATTTTGCTGCCTCTGCCATCTGCTCTCCATCTGACTTCATTCTGTAGAGGAGGAGGAAAGATGGGGGTCTCACCCATGAGTATTTTTTTTAAAAAGTGGGGGCCTGGATGAGGAGGAGGGGGGTCTCCTCAAGGACTTCCTTCTGGCGGGAAAATAAAAGTCATGATTTAGAGGCCATTTTCAGTCAATAGACCTTTCTAAGCCAGACTCCCAGCTAATGAACCTGCAGTAGATTCATGGCCGAGCTCAAAGTCTAGGGAGTCCTCACTCGGAGAGAGACGACAGACATAAATCTTTGTTTTTAATGTCTAATGATATGTAAAATATTTAAATTTGCAACTCAGAATTATTAAGCTGCCAAGAGTTTTTTCTTTCTTTCTTTCTTTTTTCCCCATTCAAGTATATTCCTGTTTGAGAATTTATGAAATACTCCCTTTGGCCATCCCCAGCCCCCCCTCCCCCCCAGGAACGAGGGAAGGGGGGCAGGAAGTCTAGATTTGTGATCTTTTAACTATAAGAAAAAAAATTCAGGACCGTCTGACCCTGTAAACTAAAAATTCATATCTGTCACCTCAGGGGACAAATGCATTCTTTTGTAAAAAGCAGTCTAGGGCTAGCCTTGGACTCATGTTTAGTTTATTGTCTCTGGTTGATAACGTTTAATGGAAAAGATACAAGAGTGGCAAAGAATTTTAATTATTTTTTTGGTGATAAAGTTATATGTTCGGCCTTGGGAAAAAAAAGTCGAGATAATGCGAGGATTCATTATTATTCCCAGTGTGTTTAAACAGACGACACCCAATGCAAACAAAAGCAGATGAAATTTGAAAAGAATTATCAATATTGTAGATAGCAGATGCCCTTTCGAATCAGAACAAGCATATCTTTTCCAGCAACTTTATGGTTGAGTAGTTTATTCATTTCTATTAGAAGGTTGTTCGTTTCTAAAATATGTAGATGGTATCTCAGGAAAAAAAAAAAAAACCCAGCCAACCAGACGGGTCATTCTGCTTGTTTTCCTAAATTTATTATTTCACTCGTTTTTGCAGTCTCGATCTGAAAGGGGGTGGCATTAGTATGGGAGTTTGGTTTTATTGTGGCAAATTCTATCTTTTATATGACCTTTATGCGTGTGTGTGTGTGTGTGTGTGTGTGTGCCCGTCCTGGGGCTTGATTTCAGGGCCTGGGTGCTGGCCCTGAGCTTTTGTATTCAAGGCTAGCACTCTACCATTTGAGCCACAGATCCATTTCGGTCTTTTTGGTGGTTCACTGGAGATCAAAATCTTATGGACTTTCCTACCCAGGCTGGCTTTGAACTGTGATGCTCAGATCTCAGCTTCCTGAATAGCTAGGATTATAGGCATGAGCCAATAGTGCCCAGCTTGATTTTTTTTTTTTGGCTTTGATTCTCAGTGACAATGGAACTGGGTTGAGAGTTAAAGCTCAGTGATATTGGCCTAGCGTGTGTGTGCGTGTGTGTGTGTGTGTATACATGTGTTTGCTGGTACTAGGGCTTGAACTCAGGTCCTTGTCTCTGTCCCTTAGCCTTTGTACTTAAGGCTGGCCATCTACCACTTGAGCCACAGCTCCACTTCTGTTTGTTTGCTGGTTAATTGGAGATAAGAGTCTTATGGACTTTCCTGAAGGCTGATTTGAACCATGATCCTCAGATCTTAGCCTCCTGTATAGCTAGGATTACAGTTGTCTGGTAGCTGGCTAGCACTACAGTTCCTTCCTTCCTTCCTTCCTTCCTCCTTCCTTCCTCTTGCTCTCTCCCTCCCTCCCCCATATCTCTCTTTCTTTCTCTCCCTCCCTCCCTCCCTCCCTCCCTTCCTTCCTTCCTTCCTTCCTTCCTTCTTTTTCTTTCTTTCCTTTCTTTTGAAAAAAAAATCCAGTTTCCTTCCCAGGCTGGTTTCTTGTCCTAGGGAGGGCTGTGTGGCTTTCTGGATCAGTAGTACTTTCTGGAATGTATCATAATAATAGCCAATGGACCTCCAAGCCTCATCAGCCACCCTTGGGGCCTGAACAGAACTCCTTTGGCCTTACTGTGCCATTTCCCTTACTTAGAAATGGGTCTGTCCTGGTTTTCATATTCATTCAGTGAAGGAGCTTTAGAGCCTCTGCTGTGAAGTCTGGCTGACCCTCTGGCATACACCCCCCCCCTCTTCTCCCACTTTGGAAGACCCTATTCCCTCAGCTGTGACATGACTTATAGACACCTCCAGGTGTGGACAGCATGAAAGTAGGTAACACATGGGTCTGAATCTCTCAGCTCTGTGTCTTGCATATAATAAATGCTCAGTTAAAGCAAGCTTTGAGACCATGACTGCCATTACGATTGTTTTGGGTCCAGCTATGGAATTTGCCTAACACTGTCTTCAGAACTGAACTGGGCTCCTTAGGGCTTCTTTCTGGATCCTTCCTTTAATAGCAATGGCTGAGCCTTGGAGCACAGGACAGGCTGAGACCTTCAAAGGTAAAATGCATCAGATCTCAGCCTCTTGCTACAGTTACAGGCCTTTGCTGCCTGGGTAGCACTGTACATTTTTTAAAAAAATTAATCCAATCTCTTTCCCATGCTGGGCTCTTTCCTGGCCCCTTGCTGTGAGGGCATCCCTTCCTTCTAACCAAGTCTTCTTCTTCTGTTTTCTTTTGCCCCCTCCTTCTCTCCCAAGAAGCTCTCTCTGCCCACCCAGCCCACCATGCTCTGCCCCTACTGCCCTGTTGAAGGTGAGAATGTGTTTAAGCTCCTTAAATCCACTCAGGGAAGAAGTAGTGTTGTGGCTCAAGTGGTAAAAGAAGCTCAGAGACAGCCCCCAGATGCTGAGTTCAAGCCCCAGGACCAGCAAAAATAAAAAACAAAACACCCAAACAACAAACCACCCCCAATATTTTAGCTGGTTGCTGGTGGCTTACACCTTTTTTTTTTTTTTGTCGGTCGTGGGGCTTGAACTCTGGGCCTGGGCGCTGTCCTTCAGCTCTTCAGCTCAAGGCCAGCGCTCTACCACTTGAGCTACAGCGCCACTTCCAGTTTTCTGGTGGTTTATTGGAGATAGGAGTCTCACGGTCTCTCCTGCCCGGGCTGGCTTTGAACCGCGATCCTCAGATCTCAGCCTCCTGAGTAGCTAGGATTACAGGCGTGAGCCACCAGCACCCGGCTGGCTTACACCTTTAATCCTAGCTATTCAGGTGGCTGAGATCTGAGGATCGCTGCTCAGAGCCAGCCTGGGAAGAGAAGTCTGTGAGACTCTTACCTTCAACAGCATAAGCTGGTGTTGTGGTTCAGATGGTAGAGTGTTAGCTTTGAGCGAAAGCTGTTCAGAGACAGCACCCAGGCCCTGAGTTCAAAACCTAGGAGCAGCAAAAACCAAACCAACAACAAGGACACAAAACAACTCAGGCAGGCTACACCCTGCAGCTTGCCTCTCTCCCTGTGCATCTGGAAGTTTCCAGCGCTGTGTGTGAGCTTTCCTTCCACCCAGCTTGGGCTGGTGGCTCCAGTCATACTTTCTGGTTCATCAAACCAACTCTGTAGTTTGACCATAAGGGTGTGACCTTGAACTCGTTATTGGAGACACGGAAACCAGGTGCCATTGCAAAGGGGGTAGAATTTGTTTGAGTGCTCCTGTCTGTGAGTGCTCATTGGAGTTTGTCTCTCCAGCCAGAAACAGTGGTGGTCTGGGGGCTCCTGGGAGGAGGTTTTGGTGACAGTTCCTGAGTTTATGGGCATCACACAACAATCCCAATTTTATGTACTCATTACCTTACTCATGTGACAGTAACCCCTCTGTGCGCTATTTTTGCAATAAAAAATATATTTAAAAAATCCCCATTTTACTCAGGGCCAACTCAATCCCCAGACCTGTTGGGATTCTTGTTCTGAGATCTCTTACTTTATTTTTTGTCAGGTACGGCGCTTGAACTCTGGGCCTGGGTGCTGTCCCTGAGCTTTTTTGTTCAAGGCTAGTGCTCTTTGAGCCACAGCTCCACTTCCATTTTTTTTTTTTTTTTGTGGTTGATTGGAGATAAGAGTCTTATGGACTTTCCTGTCCAGACTGGCTTTGAACCATGATCCTCAGATCTCAGCCTTCTGAGTAGCTTCGATTACAGAAGTGAGCCACTGGCGCCCCACTGAAATATTCTTGACCTATTTGTAGTTGTATTTTTTTTTTTTTTTTGCTAGTCTTGGGCTTGAACTCAGGACCTGGGTGCTGTTGTCCCTGAGCTTTTTTTTTTTTGCTTGAGGCTAACATTCTACCATTTAAGCCACATCCACACTTCTGGCTTTTTCTGTTTATGTAGTACTAAGGAATCGAACCCAGGGCTTCATACATGCTAGGCAAGCACTCTATCACTAAGTCACATTCCCAGCCCTCTAAGTTTTTTCTTGACCCCTGTCCCAAGGATTAGGGAGACCTAGATGGAGCACTAATCAGAAACCACGTGTGGCCAGGCCCCTGGCCAGGGGCCTCTACCACAGTTCTAAGTTATCAGGGTCTAACTGTATCTATTGCCTTCCTATTGGGAGGCTAGCTTGTCAGTATTGATAATCATTCCTTCCCTTCTTTTTTTATGTGGCTTGGTTAGTTGCTTCTAGACTGCAGAAACTTTTTTTATCTGCAGGCACTTTTTTGGGGGTGGGGTCAGTCTGGGACTTTAACTCTGAGTCTGGACACTGTCTCTCAGCTCTTCAGCTCAAGGCTAGTGTTCTACCACTTCAGCTACAGCGCCATTTCCAGTTTTCTGGTGGTTTATTGGAGATAAGAGTCTCACAGTCTTTGCTGCCTGGGCTGGTTTTGAACCACGATCCTCAGATCTCAGCCTCCTGAGTAGCTAGGATGACAGGCATGAACCACTGGCACCCAGCTATTTTATTTTATTTTTTTAATGTGTGCCAGTATTGGAGCTTAAACTCAGAGCCTGGTCACTGTCACTTAGCTTTTTCACTCAAGACTGGTGCTCTACTTGTGCCAGACCTCGAATTCTGACATTTTGATGGCTAACAGGAAAGAAGAATCTCAGACTTTCCTTTCCTTTCCAGTGTGGGCAGCGGTGGGAGTTATGTGTGTGTGTGGCTTGGAACCGGGATCCTCAGGTCTCAGCCTCCTGAGTAGCTAGGATGATAGGCGTGAGCCACCAGCGCCCAGCTGAAAAATGGATCTTCTTCAAAACCATCTCCCATGGGAAAAGTGATTTTTTTTTCCACCCTGATGTTCAGTGATAGTGTTTAAAGATAAAAATTGTGTCCGCAGGTCCCAGTTGGATATAATTAGAATAATTGTCCCGTGTTTCGATGGCCCTCTTTCTTGGAAGTTCAAAGCACTCTGTGAGCATTATCCAATTAATTCTGGAAATAGCCGGGTGAGAGAGGTGGGGACAGGCCTGTCATGCTCCATTTATGGCCAGGCCACTGCCGCACAGAGGTTAAGTGACTTGCCTCAGTTCCCACAGAGCGGGAATGGAGCCCCGCGCAGCGCTCAATGGACCAGCTGAAAAGATGGAAAGGCAGGTGGAAGGAGCCAGAATTGGTGCACCTGGCAAGAGATTTCTCTCCAGCCCCCCATGTCACAAGCTTCTGTCCCCGGAACCCAGTGGCCTGGCCCTTCTCACCCCGCAGCACCTGTGGGGCTCCCCCCTCCTCAGCCCGGCCTTCCTGAGGACAGTGAAGTGATTGAATACAACTTCCTACAGCCAACAAGCAGTGGTGACCGAGCCTCGCCAAGCCACATACATTTTATGGGTTGGAGAACAAATTAACTATGAGGAATAATCTCTCTCTCTCTCTTTCGGAGAAACAATCAACAGAGTCATAATTGTTTATGTAGTTCTCTGGATCATGTGGTTATATGAGCCGGTCCTAGTGGAATTATAAACACCCCAAGCCACTTGGTTGATATCAAGAAGTGGGATCCCCAGAAATGGCTTTGACCCCTACCCCCCAAGTGCCACAGTGGAAATAGCTTGTGGGAGCCCAGGGCACACTGGGAACATGGTGGATGGGAAATCCTGCTAGTAGTCTGAGGGAGTCCCAGGGAATTCTGGGAACATGGTGGATGGGGATGGGAGGTCCTGCTGGGGGGTCTGTGGGGACCCCAGGGCATGCTGGGACCATGGTGGGTGAGGATGGGAGGTCTTGCTGGGGGTTTGTGGGAGACCCAGGGCATGCTGGGAACATGATGGGTTAGTCTGGTATTGTTGGGGGGGGTCTGTGGGGACCCCAGGGCACACTGGGAACATGGTGGATGAGGGTGGGAAATCCTGCTAGTAGTCTGAGGGAGTCCCAGGGCATGCTGGGAACATGGTGGATGGGGATGGGAGGTCCCTTTGGGGGTCTGTGAAGATCCCCGGGCATGCTGGGAACAGTGGGTGAGGATGGGAAATCCTGTTGGTCATCTGTGGGAGTCCCAGGGCATGCTGGGAACATGGTGGGTGGGAGTGGGAGCTCCTGCTGGGGTCTGCATGAATCCCAGGGCATGCAGGAAATGTGGTAAGTGAGGATAGGAGGTCCTGCTGGGGGTCTATGGGGACTCCAGGGCATGCTGGGAACATGGTGGGTGAGGATGGGAGGTCTGGCTGGGAGTCTGTAGGAACTGCAGGACATTCTGGGACCATGGTAGGTTAGTCTGGTATTGCTGGGGGGAGGTCTGTGGGGACCCCAGGGCATGCTGGGAACATGGTGCATGGGGATGGGAGGTCCTGCTGGGGGTCTGAGGGAGTCCCAGGACATGATGGGATCATGGTAGATGAGGATGGGAGGTCCCTTTGGGGGTCTGTCAAGATCCCCGGGCATGCTAGGAACATGGTGGGTGAGGATGGGAGGCCCTGCAGGGGGTCTGTGGAGATCCTGGGGCATGCTGGGAACATGGTAGAGAAAGATGGAAGGTATTGCTGATGATCCATGGGGACTCCAGGGTGCTGAGGTTCCAAGTGTATGTCTAACAGCTTTGCTGGCAAGTTCTGTCCACATTAGACAGGGCACAGGACTGAGAACTCTGAGGATGGACTATGCACTTATGCCACAGAGAAAATTGTGTCCTTAGGGCTTTTGTGATTCACTAACCAGGAGGAGGAAAGTGCCCCACAGGCACATCCAATTCACCCAAAGCCTGCGTGTCAGCTCTGGAGGGACAAGTGATAGAGGATGGAGCAATGGAAGCCAGCAGAGGACGCTTCCGGTCCTTGCTCTCCCGGTGCTGGCTGTCTTGGAAGAATCAGATGTTAATGTTTAGGACCCTTACAGGTGAATGTGGTGTGTGTGTGTGTGTGTGATACAAGAGATAGAGAAAATATCCCACTTAGAGGGAGCAGAGACCCAAGCTTACCAGTGGGAAGGACCAGGAATAGCAATGGGTCAAGGGTAAGAGCCCAGTGATGGATGCATGAAAGGAATCAATCTAGGTTTTTTGTGTGCCAGTGTTGGGGCTTGAACTCAGGGCCCGGGTGCTGTCCCTGAGGTTCTTTTTTTCCCCCCTTCCTCTGGGTGTGGGAGCTGTCCCTCAGCTCTTTAGCTCAAGGCTTATGCCCTACCCCTTGAGCCACACTGCCACTTCTGGCTTTTTCTGCTTATGTGGTGCTGAGGAATCGACCCCAGGGCCTCATGAATGCAAGGCAAGCGCTCTACCACTGAGCCACCTTCCCAGCCTCGTCCCTGAGGTTCTTTTGGTCAAGACTAGTGTTCTACCACTTTGAGCCACAGCTACACTTCTGGCTTTTTTTGATAGTTTAGTGGAGATAAGAGTCTCACAGACATTCCTGCCTGCACTGCCTTTGACCCTGGATCCTCAGATCTCAGCCTTCTGAGTGGTTAGGATGACAGGCATGAGTCACCAGTGCCTGGTCCAACCTACCTTTCATTGTCTGTAGTTTGATTCATTAAGGCTACCTACAATTTCCTCATGGGAGTGGACAGAAGAGGATCAAAACGTTCCATGGGGCCAAATAGCCTGGCCTTCCTCTCTGACCTCTTGTGGCTAATGCTACACCTGTATTCAAGCCAGCAGGACCCTAAGAATGGGCAGAACTCTAAAGTTGGGTTCTCCTGGCTTGAGGTCCAGAGTCCAGGAGGTGAACTGGCATGGAGCAGAGGGGTGACATGTCCTCATCATCCTGTGGTACCACAGTGACAATCTGGCCCTGCTGCGGTCACCTGCAGCCCCCCCCTTTGCCATCTTCATCAGGGCCTGCCAGCTTACACTTTGTTTGTGCACCAGCCACAGAGAGAGGGGAGGCCCAGGAGGGGGCCAGCGTCCTGCTGCTGGTGTGTCAGAGCCTGGACTGGGGGTCCCCAAGTGTCCCTGTCCTTGGAGCTTCCTCCTCCTCCCTTTTCCTCCTCCTCTACCTCCTCCTCCTCTTTTCCCCCTTTTTGTGCTGGTACAGAGGCTCGCACTCAGAGCCAGGACACTATCCCTTAGCTTTTGTGCTCATGGTTGGTGCTCTCCCACTTGAGCCACAGCTCTACTTGTGGCTTTTTGTTGGCTCATTGGAGATAAGAGTCTCACAGAGTTTCCTGCCCAGGCTGGCTTTGAACCACGATGCTCAGATCTCAGCCTCCTGAGTAGCTAGGGTGTGACAGGTGTGAGCCACCAGTGCCCAGCTGCCATATTGTAGCCCATGGTTGGCTCATTTCAGAGAATCTCAGTGGCATGGTAGAGCTGGGCTTTTGTTCCACAAGTTTCATCATCCTCTTCTTCATCTTTCTGGTGGCCAGGTGGCTTGGATGCTGTGTGTGGTTGCATGGGCTACTCTGTCAGGAGGAGGCCTGGGGGGTCCCCATTGGATTCCCTTCCTCCCCCATCACCAGAATTCTCAGCTTAGCAGAGCCTTGAGCCAGCCCTTCCTGGCTGCCTTCCTATCAGGAGAGAATAGGTGATTATACAATAGATTTAAAGTCTCTGATACCCACAAATCTACATCAAAATATATTCTTTAGCCGTAGGGGGACGTCTCAGAATTGTTAACCTTCTCCCCAGGTGTTAGAGATAACACACTGTGAGATTAGATGTATATTTTCTTCAAGATACACCACCCATAGAGGGGTTCATATTTACATCTTTTGTTGATACTTTTTTTATAGATTAAAAGCGCCTCTTTGCTAGGTGATAATTCTCCTAAGTACTGTAATTTGCTGCCATTAATATTTGTCTGAGTCCTAGTTTGCAAAATATATATTGAAGCCACGGTAACAAGTCACATAATTGCTTCTTTCGAAGCCCAGGAAATGAGTAGTTTCTTTACCCCAGCCTTTATCCTATTAACCTTGGAGGGAAATTAAAAAAGGGGGTTCACCAGGATCTTGGGCACAGCTGAGTACCATTAGCTGGAAATTCCAGTGCCCACTACCGGCGGCGGGGGGCCGGGAGGGGAGTGGTGAGGGCAAACATGCAGACTAGAAGGATCTTTGCTGTGGGCTGCAGGTCTAGCCTTGTGTTGGCCCTGAGACATGAGAAGAGGTGAGCTCAACTGAGCATGCGCCCAGCCCAGCGTGGGCCCGAGCCTTTGCCAGTTGGTCAGAGTTGTCTAGCTGGGCCTTTCTGAGAGTGGAAGCATCCATGTCCCCACCCAGCTCTCTCAAGGGAGGTGGGCAAAAGGCCCCTTGTCCAGGGGACAGGGGTCCTGCGCCTGCTACCAGCGAATATACAGGAACTGGAGCTCAGAGCTGCCACCGCTGGGGTTGATTCATGAAAAGTAGGGCTAAGAGGTCAAACAAGCAAAGCAGGATGGTGATTTTGGGGAGGTAGTGCCAGGTGAGGCTCTCCCGTGTCAGTGTGACAGGCAGGGTGAGGCCCAGGTGAGCAATGGGGACCCCAGTTTTCTCTGGTGCTCCTTGCGTGGTGGATTTTCCTCTCCAGGTAGCCTCTGGGTCCTTGCAGGTAGATGAATGCTATGTTTGGGTGTGTGGCTAGGAGCTTCCACCTTTAGTCACAGCCTGTTAGTCCTGGGGACTGTTGGCCTGAGTCTATAGCACAGGAAGTAGGCCAAAACCAGTCATCAGGTTCCAAGGGAGTTATTTGGGTTCTGAGGTTTCTTTTGGGAGGGGAAGGGTCTTGAACTCAGGGATTGTCTCTGAGGTTTTTTTTTTTTTTGTGTAAAGCTATCACTCTACCACTTAAGCCAGAGATCCACTTCTGACTCTTTGGTGCTTAACTGGAGATAAGAGTCTCACGGACTTTCCTGCCCAGGCTGGCTTTGAACTGTGCTCCTCAGATCTCAGCCTCCTGAGTAGCTAGGATGACAGGGGTGAGCCACTGAGGCCTTGCATATTTATTGTGTGTGTGTGTGTGTGTGTGTATGTGCATGCACACCTGCATGTGTATGCAGGTGTGCGTGCTGTGATGGGGTTTGAACTCAGGACCTGGTTGCTGCCCCTTAGCTTTTTTTCTTTTTTTAACCCAAAGCTGGCTCTCTACCACTTGAGCCACACTTCCACTCTGCTTTTCAGCTGGTTAATTACCAATGAAAGTCTCTCCAGTTTGTCTGCCTGGGCTGGCTGTGATCTGTGATCCTCCGATCTTAATCTCCAGAGTGGCTAGGATGGCAGGTGTGAGCCACAAGCACCTGGCTTTCCTATTCTAATCTTCTTGGAGTACTCTTCTTCTGGTCACTCAGCTCAGCCCTAGACTCCTACACAGCGCCCAGGTATCCAGGGCAGTGATGTTTGGCCAAGAGAAGAAAACTGGTGACTCAGGTCACACATTTCCTGGTCTGTGGGGCTCATATACCAAATCCAGCTACCTTGGGAAGGAACCATGCAACTGTTAGTCACTCACTTGGATTCTTGGAAAGGATCTCAGAGCAGGGTGGGGTGGGGCAGCTGAGAGGAGCCTGGGATTAGGAGGGGAAAGGGATTTATCCCGTATCTCACAGAGCAAATTACAATGAAAACCGAACTCTGCTGAGGCCCCTTCTCTGCTGGCTCCTTCTGGCCTGGTTGTGGCCATGCAGAATACAGATTGATCTTTGCATGCCAAACCCAGTGGCTCTAGGCTCTGACCTGGTGGTTGGTCAGTTCAGATGACCTCATTTTGCATCTTAAGGTTGTGAACTACACTCACTTCTGGCTTTCTGAGTGGTTCATTGGAGTTAAGACTCTCACAGAATTTTCTGCTTGGGTTGGCTTCCAACCACGATCCTCAGATCTCAGCCTCCTGAGTAGTCAGGATGGTAGGCGTGAGTCTGACCAGCACCTGACTCATTTTGGTACTTCCAGACAAGGTCTTGCTACGTAGCTGGGTTGATGTGGAACACACAATTCTCCTTCCTCAGCCTCCCGACGGCTGGGATTATGGGCGAGCATGTCACCACACCCAGTTTACCTTTGAGTTTCTCTTTGCACTTGACCCCCAGCCTTGGGTTTAATAATGGTAGTGCACATGAGGTGAGGCCAGTTTTCGGGATGGCAGATGGTTCTGTGGATTGCTTCCAGTTCTCACTGAAGTCTCTAGAATCCTGGATGGCAGATTAGCAGGGTCCTAAGAGCAGGGAGGAGACTGGCTGTGGGAGGAAGGAAGGAGCTTCATGATGGCTTTAGATTGTCCCCAGGGTCATCCCTATGTTGAGAGATGAAGGAAGGCATAGATGAACATAGTTCCACTGGAACCAAAGCAAAGAATCTCAGACTTTTCTGCCTGGGCTGACTGCTGGGGGGATGGGGGGGTGAGCTGCTGTCCCAGGCAGATTCGGCCCAAAGCAACCCCTGACTCCTGGAGCCTGTACCCCCCAAACAAAAGCCACATCTGCCTCCTCGCCTCTGCACACATCTGCATTATTAGCAATGCTAATATCATTCTGCCATGATAAATAATTAAACAATTATGGTCATGAATCAATAAGTTTAGCACATTTTTTTTCTCATCAGCAAATTGTACTGTATAAACAAGAAATAGAAATTACCAAGTCTAATTTCCTCCCCCTTAAAATTATAAGCATTTTTATATCTAATAATTTTTTTTAAAGTACTCTAACTCCATGTCGGGAAAGTTAGAACTTGAAAGACTTCTCAGTTTCCAACTAAATAGCATTTAACTCTAAGGTTTGATTTCTCAGAATCGGATGAACATTTTTTTGAATTCTGGCCTTAGAATATTTCTTTGTGGTGCTAGAGAAAAACTCTCATCCAGATTCCTGTTTCTATGCCTCCTCCCACAAGGTGAGATTGGCCTGGGGTTTTCTATTCTGGGTCTGCAATTCCAACCCAGGAGAGCAGGGTTTCTAGAAGGTCTTGAAGGAAAGCACAGGTTAGAAATTCACAGTGAACTTTATAGTCTTTTGGTTTGGCCCGTTGGTAGGTATTTTATCTTTGTGCCAGTACTGAACTTGAACTCAGGGCTTGTGCTTTTTTAAAACAATGTGTGTATACGTATACATATATATATATATGTATACATATGTATACACACATGTATATATAATCATATAATATTTAAGTAGTTGTACAAAGGAGTCGCCATTTAACGAAATGGTCTATGAATACAATACATTTTAATGTATATTAAAATTATTTTAAAATATCTTTCCTTTCCTCCTCTCTCCCTCCCTTCCTTCCTTCCTCCCTCCCTCCCTTCCTCCCTCTTTCTTTTCTTTTTTTCTGGTCCTGGGGCTTACACTCAGGGCCTGACCCCTGTCCCTGAGTTTGTTGCTTTTCTTTTCTTTTTTGTTCAAGGCTAGGCACTCTATCACTTGAGGTAGTGCTCCACTTCTGTCTCTCTTCCTCCTCCTTTTCCTCCTCCTCCTCCTCCTCCTCCTCCTCCTCATCTTCCTCCTCCTTCTGTAGTTCATTGGAGATAGGTGTCTTACAGATGTTCGTGCTTGGACTGGCTTCAAACTGCAATCTTCAGATCTAATCCTCTTGAGTAGCTGGGTCTATAGGCAGGAGCCACTGGAGCACAGCTCATATTATTATCATTTTTAAAAAATAGTTGTATGAAGATGTTACCATTCAACATGTCAGTTTATAAGTGTCATGCATCTTGATTGATGTCACCCTTCCCAGTCCCTCCCAATCCACCCTCCCCTCAAGTTTCTTAATTTCATAGGATATGCATTGAATATGATGACTATATTCTCCCCCATTTCCTCTCTTCATTTCTCTAACTCCCTCCCCTCGATCCCATCCCTTTTAAGTACTACTTTGTGGTATTTATTGTGTTGAAATGTGAATTCGTTTTTCTAAGGAGCTGCACCATTGGAATTCTCTCCTGCCAATACCATACTTCAGTTAATATGTTTGTGTACACTTGCATACAACTCCATATGTATTTACTTGTTCATGTATAATTAGATATAACTTCCGTATAGGAGAGAAAATGTGCCCTTTGTCTCTGGGCCTGACTTCCTTCAATTAACATACTTTGGTGGTGCTGGGAAGGTGGTAGAGTGCTTGCCTTGCATGAGGCCCTGAGTTCGATTCCTTAGCACCACATAAGCAGAAAAAGATCAAAGTGGTGTTGTGGCTCCAAGTGGTAGCACTAGCCTTGAGCTGAAGAGATGAGAGACAGCGCCCAGGCCCAGTGTTCAAGCCCCACTACATACTTTGCCCAGGTTCATTCTTTTCTTTGCAAATGATGTACTATTCTTCCTGATGGATTAGCAAAATTCCATTATATATACATATATGTATTTGTATATACAACAGAATACATTGTATATGCATATACATTTATGTATTGTATACACATATACATTTGTATACATATTTAACATGTGTATACCACATTTCCTTAATCTATTCATCCATTGTAGGGCATCTGGGGTGTTTCCATACCTTGGCTATAGTGAATTGTGCAGAATGAACAATGTGGTTGTATGTGTGGCTTTATTGTATCCTGACTGGAAGTCTTTTGGATAAATGCTGAAGTGTGGTATTGCTG
>NW_012267308.1:812426-835664 GCF_000151885.1 Dipodomys ordii
ACCACATAAACAGAAAAAGATTGAAGTGGTGCTGTGGCTCCAAGTGGTAGCACTAGCCTTGAGCTGAAGAGCTGAGAGACAGTGCCCAGGCCCAGTGTTCAAGCCCCACCACAGACAGAACAACAACAACAACAACAAAAACAAACATACTTTGCCCAGGTTCATCCTTTTCTTTGCAAATGATGTACTATTCTTCCTGATGGATTAGCAAAATTCCATTGTATATACATATATGTATTTGTATATACAACAGAATACATTGTATATGTATGGATATGTATATATGCATATACATTTATGTATTGTATACACATATACACCTGTATGTATATATACATATATATATTTGTATACATACTTAATGTGTATACCACATTTCCTTAATCCATTCATCATTGTAGGGCATCTGGGGTGTTTCCATACCTTGGCTATAATGAATTGTGCAGAATGAACAATGTGGTTGTATGTGTGGCTTTATTGTATCCTGACTGGAAGTCTTTTGGATAAATGCTGAAGTGTGGTATTGCTGGATCCTCTTGCTTGGCTTTTCCTGCTCAGTGCTGGTGCTCTATCACTTGAACCATCTTCTACTCCTGGTAGTTATTTTATTTTTTAATCAGTTTTGTTTTTGTGGTTGGCTCTGTGTGTGTATGTGTGTATTATGTGTGTGTGTGTGTGTGTGTGTGTGTTTGTAAGTCCTGGGGCTGTCCCTGAGCTTTTCTTGCTCAAGGCTAGTTAGTGCTCTAGCCCTTGAGCCATAGCTCCACTTCTGGTTTGCTGGTTTATCAGAGATAAGAGTGCTATAGATTTTCCTGCTTGGGCTGGCTTTGAACCTCGATCCTCGGATCTCAGATGGTGGTTAGGATGACAGGCATGAGTCACTTATGCCTGGCTTCAAGGAGGAGATTTTAAAATCAGGTGAATCACATCTCAAGCTTGGTGATATTCCATGGGCCTCAGTATGACGTCCAGCTCCTGAATATGGTGTTTTCTGTTAGGTGTGTTAAGTCCCATGTAGAAGGAGCATGTCCCAGGATAAAAATTCCAGGGGGTCTGAAGACCAGGCACAGGTGGCCAGGGCATTGTTTTGTGCCTGTTCCCATGGTCCTTCTGGATGCCCTTTCCTGCACCCTTCTCTCCCAGGATGGTCAAAGTCATTGCCTCTTCAGGGCCTTCCTTCTCCATCCCAGGAAACTCCCTTATTCCCACAGGCCTTGGGTCCTCATTACTCTAGGGACACTGGGATACTTATATTCTCACATGCTGGGATTACAGGTATGTGCTACTATACGTAGCCAAAAATGCTTGGAAGACGTATGTGTGTGTGTGTGTGTGTGTGTGTGTGTGAAGAGCTGTGGCTGAGATCAGGATGGCCTCTGCCCCGGTTTTCCCCAGTAGCTGGGTCTGCTCTTGAGTTGTCTGGCTGCTGCCTCCATTTGTCTCTGCCTGTGGGAAGAAGACTCAGGGCCTCGGGTGCCAAGGCCCGAATGCTGGAGTGCCAGATTTTGTTTCACTCCGTGGCTCTTAGCAACATGTTTGTTAGATTCTGCTCATTCTGTTTTCTATTTCACACTTCCCCAAGGCTGAGAAATCCATCTATCTAGTGCAAAAGCTTCTGACAAGCCTGGGGTGCAGGAGACCCCTGCTGAGCCCAACCCTGGGCTTGCTGGGGGGGGGACGGGGAGGGGGTGAGGTTGGGGTGGGGTGGGGGGTGGTGGGGGTGGTGGTGATACACTCTGGGCAGGACAGGCTGAGGATGAGGACAAGGTCCCTCAGTACACCCTCCACCTTTATCCTGGCCTCCTTAGTCCCTCTCAGGCTGGTAAATGCCCAGTGGGCTCATTCTTCTTCCCTTCTGTATTGTAGCCTCCCACTGGGGTAGCCTGGATCATCCTCCATCTCCTGCAAAACTCGGTCACCTCCCCGCCCCAGCTTTCACGCTGCATCGCCAATCTCCGATCTTCTTCAAGTCTCCAGTTACTTAAAAAATAGTTCTTCTGATTTCCTGTTTATCTATATAGATTTATATTAACTTTTTTGGGGGTGGGGTAGAGGATGGTCTTTCTCTTCCTCAACGAATCAGTGAATTAATTAAATCACAGCTATACATCGGTAGCTCATTCCTGGGATCCTAACCCACTCATCAAGGTGGGATCTGAGGATCGAGGTTTGAAGCCTGCCTGAGTAGGAAAGTCTGTGAGGCTTTTATCTCCAATGAACCAGCAAAAAGCCATAAGTGAAGCCGTGGTTCAAGTGCATCAGCTTTGAATGAAAAAGCTAAGGGGCAGAACCTAGGCCCTAAATTCAAGCTCTAGTATTAGCACACAAAAATAAATGAAGGTCCTCATTTTTAATATCTATCTATCTCATATATCTATACATCATACATAATATATCTATATGTGTATATATTTATATGTATATATCATATGGCATATTTTATGATCTATCACATGTAACTATATAATATACATGATATATCTATACCACATATAAGTGATGGATAGCTTGATATATATATCATATATATCTGACTTGATTGTCTATATTTAAAAATTTAAATTTCTAATAGCATTCAGAATTAGTTCACCAAACTGGATTATACCAAGCCAGCAGGTTTAAAAATATTTCAAAGATGTTACTTTCATGCTTCAGATCCTTGAAAAGCCAAATACATTCACTTCTGAAGCGAAGTCTTGGGTTTTTCTGGGGAAAAGAGAGAGAAAAAAAAGAAACGTGTTTAATAGCACATATGGCATAATTTTATTTGACATCTGTTTTGTAACAAACAATATTTAGCTCAGTTATTTGCCGAATGATACAGTACACAGTACAAACAAAAAGTCCAATGAACAGTTTTTACTGAGTTTGTAATATATCAATATTTATTGCAAAAGAATGCAAAACTTAAACATTTAAGTGTGTTATTGATTGTAATATGCAAAACATTGATTACAGGATGCTGCCATTGCAAAAAAAAAAAAAAAAGTGCCGCTCGCCAGGCGTTGGTGGCTCACGCCTGTAATGTTAGGTACTCGGGAGGCTGAGATCTGAGGATTCTGGTTCAAATCCAGCCTGGGCAGGAAAGTCTATGAGCCTCTGATCGTCAATGAACCACAAAAAAGCTGGAAGTGGAGCTGTGGCTCAAATAGCACAGCACCAGCCATGAAAGAAGAGCTAAGGAACAGTGCCCAGATCCTGAGTTCAAGCCCAGATATCAGTGCGTGCGTGCACATACACACACACACACACACACACACACACACAGAACAAAAGAAACAAAACATAAAAGCTGTACCAATGCATTGACTGATTGACTTATTGCCTGTTCCTCTTGATGGCATGGAGTCACAGACCTGTTCCCCCTCACATCTGATCAGAGACAGCTGTCAATATATTTAGGATGCTTTAGCTCATCACAGCAAAAATGGTGAAGAATATTGGCTCCATTGCAAAGAGTGATTGAGTTTAATGGAAGCAACATTTAAAGAATCAGACTGCACTTTCTTTTGGCAGTGCCAAGAGAAGGTGTTGATAAATGGAGCCGGAGTATTTAACACCAGCATATACAAAAGATGAGAAGGGTAGAGTATTCATTTAAAAAATTCTGAATTTTCAGGCTGGGAAGGTGGCTCAGTGGTAGAGTGCTTGACTTGCATACATGAGGCCCTGGGTTCGATTCCTCAGCACCACATAAGCAAAAAAAGAAAAGAAAAGAAAAAAGCCGGAAGTGGCACTGTGGCTCAAGTGGTAGAGCGCTAGCCTTGAGCTGAAGAGCTGAGGGACAGCGCCCAGGCCCAGAGTTCAGGCAGGCCCCATGACCGGACCCCCCCCCAAAAATTCTGAATTTGCAATGACTTGTTTATAGGAGTGGACAACAGGAGACAGGACAGAAATAAAACTGGATAACACTTGGCTCAGACATGGTGGCTCACGCTTCTGTCATCCTAGCTACTCAGGAGGAGGCGGAGATCTGAGGATCATGGTTGGAAGCCAGCCTGGGGCAGGTAAATCTTCGTGAGTCTGATCTCCAGTGAACCACCAGAAAACCAGAAGTGGATCTGTGGCTCAAGAGGTAGAGTGCTAGCCTTGGGCAAAAGAGCTCAGGGACAGTGCCAAGGCCGTGAGTTCAAGCCCTATCGCTGACAAATCCAAAACCCCCAAACCCAAACCCCAAAACTTCAAAACAAGGCTCAGAATAGAAGCAGCACCCTAGCCAGGAATGTGACAGACTTGATCGCCCTGGCCAGCTTTCCCTGCCCCCCTCCCCCCCACCCCGCAACTTCCAAAAGAATAATTATCACACTGATGGCAGAAGCAATGTTCGCAGAGGATCTCCGTGTTCCCAGTGGATGGGGGAGCTTTGGGAGTTCCTGGGCCATCATTCATTCCCCTGGCCTCCGACTCTGGTCCCAGGAAGCGTTTTGCAGCTTCTCTGGGCTCCTGCTCAAGCACCCTGGGACCCAAACACCTGGACAAAGGCTGTGACAAACGTCCCCTGATGCCCAGCAGCTCTAGCAGGCCTGATGGTCGGGTTCTGAGTGCTTGTGTCAGGAGGCAGAGGTAGGGAGGCCAAATTTGCATTCTCTCGCTACTGGTGGCCTGAGAACTTCCATGAACCCACATTTGTGGATGGGGCAGCAAGGGGCTCAGGTACCCCTTTTGAGGAGAGCCCCTTGGGTCTCATTTGTTCCTTTTTAGCCTGAGGTGCCAGGGGTCCCCCAGATCCTCAGCACTGGCTGCTTCTGCTCTTGGATGTTCTTGTCACCTGTGTGTTTAGCTTCTTAAGCATCCATCTGAGGGGTTTAAAAGGAGGATTAGGTGCCGTGATGGGGCTCTGCAGCCCCTGGTTCACAGCAGTAAGCATGTGGGGAAATGCCACCTGCAGGCACATGGGGTGGCGCACACCTGTAATTCCAGCCCAGGGAAGGCAGAGACAGGAGGATGCTCCACAGCGAGGCCCTGCCTCGAATGATAAAAAGGAAAGAAGTGAAGCAAGCAAGCAGGGAAGGAAGGAAGGAAAGCAGGAAGGAAGGAAGGAAGGAGGAAGACATGGAGGGAGGAAAGAAGGAAGGAGGAAAGAAGAAAGGAAGTCAGAAAGGGAAAGAGGAGGATGATAAGGTGAAGTGGGGTAAGGAAGGCTTGGGAAGGGCAGGGCAGGGGGATATGGAGGAGGCTCACCCCAACTCCTTTGTCCCACTCTCCCAGGTGTGGCAGGATCATTGGTCAGATGTCCTGGGACCTGGTTGTGCCTATTACCCATCACAGAACACCGGTGATCACCCAGGGCGACGATGCACTTCCTGATGCGGCCAGGAGACCCCGTGCATTTGGAAACAATAAACACATGGGCGATGACAGGCATTGTTCGGAGGGGGTGGTGGGATCTCCCTGTGAAAGATGGTGAGGGGAAGCCACCAGGAGACACAGTTCACCTTCGCCAGCCGTGGCCATGGGAACCCCAGCCCACGGGGTAAGGGGAAGACCTGAGAGCAATCCGGTCCACCCTCTTATCCCCCCACTTCCCTCTTGGGCCTTTAGCAGTAATCAGGAGCCAAGAAGGAAATAGAGACAAAAGCAAACAATAGATATCACAAGCAAATAAGAACACAAGTAGAATAAATAATTATCTGTATTTCTTTTTCCTGGATTTAATGACATTCTCTCTCATATATATGTATATGTATATATTCGATCTGTCTGTCTGTCTAAAATCTGGAGAACAAGGATGATTCCCCCCCCCACCTTAATTATAGCAGGGTTGTTAGTAAATTTACTGAATGGTGAATGTAAAATATTCTGATGGCCTAAGTAAAACCACATATTTAAGCCTTCTAAATGAACATTTCTGGTGTGTATGTTTTTTTTTTTGGGGGGGGGGAGTAATTTGTACCATCTGTGTCAAAATTCTGAGTCTAAAAAAAAAAATAAAAAAAAAGAAGCGGCAGAACAAATGGCTGGTTCCATAAACCAGTCCTAGTTCATTGTTGAAATTGTCACACATTAACATCACAGGCCATCTGGGAAGACAAAAGCTTCTAACCAGATTGCCGAGATGATTTTATTGGTCTGGTATTAATCAGGATGTGGCATAATATTGAAGCAGAAAGAAGAGATGAGGTGAAGTGGGGTTCTCCACCGCCCCAACTGTGCAAATTGTTCCCCCAAGCTACAATGTGGGGCATTTTTTTTTTTAAAGCTGGCTTTATCATCAGAAAATGTAAATACAAGACTAGGTAATAGTTCCGGTTTGCACACAGGCTTCGCAAAGCCAAGAAAGTTCCAGTGCAGGCCCAGGAACAGACCTGAGCCCTGATGCAAGGAAGGAAAGAAGGAAGAGGAGAAGAGCTTCCTCGGGAACAGGGAAGGGTGGCAGTAGGAAGGTCTCGAGTTCAAGGTCAGCCTGGACTACATAGTAAAGTAGGGGAGGGGAGAGTCAGAACAAGGGGAGAGATGCACAGACACAGAGCTGCATATACAGAGAGAGGGAGAGACAGACAGGGAGAGGGAGAGAAGAGGGAAGAGAGACAGGGGGTAGAGCCACACCGAAAAGGGAGACCAAGAGAGAGAGAAAGAGAGGACAGGCAAGACCTTTTCTTAAAGAGCGCGAGGGCTACACAGAGACAGAGAGACAGTGAAGACCGAGAGAGAGAAAAGGGAATGAAGGCCAAAGGGGAGGGAGGAAGGGAAAAAGGGAGGAAGGAAGGGAAGGGGGTAGGAAGGAAGGAGTGAGCGGAGGGAGGGAGACTGAGCGACATCTGTCCAGCTGTCCCATAGCCCCACCTCGCCAGGCCTGCAGCTCTGACCCATCTTGAGGTTCAGCCATGTCTCAAACCCCTTCCTCTAGGCTGGGGTCCCCTGGATCATCCCCAGCCGCCACCTTGCAGCTCCTCAGCTTATGTCCAGGTGTGGGTCCTGGTGAGCAAAGGGTTCTGGGGTCACTTCTAGATTCAGCGTGGAAGACAGAAATGTTATATCATGTTATCTCACCCCCACCCCCACAGGAATGTGATATCATTCCCCCACCCCCCCACCCCCCAGAATCCTTCAGGCAGCAACAGCGTAGAGTGATGCTCATACTTACACAATACACAAATGACCTCCCCGGCCACCCATTTGGTCAGGAGTTAAGGGGGGGGGTGTCAATTTGTCCCCCACAAGGGTGGCTTGAAGGATCTCAAGTCTTCCTCAAGAAGCTTCGTGCTGGTTCACTGGAGATAAGAGTCTCACGGATTTTCCTACGCAGGCTGGCTTCGAACCTCGATCCTCAGATCTCAGCCTCCTGGGTAGCTGGGATGACAGGGGTGAGCCACCGTAACTCAGCGAATGGAGGCTTCTTTAGGGATATATTTCTTGGGTCTCCTGGCACCCTAAACGTCTCCTTTGTAGCACATGTGAATTTTAATTAAACACTTTATTATGTAATTACTGTGTGTGTTTTCCTATCTGAGCACAAGTCGATCCCCGGTCTCAGCAACCGATGATGACAGAACAGTTTGGGGGCGTTCCCGCTTGCATTTAAGGATGCAATCAGAACGGTCCAATGACTCCTTAGAACTGTTATTAATTATGTTGCAAGACATATTACAAATCATTTATTACACGAGACAGTGCAGTCATTAAAACTATCTCTCCCTTCTCCCATCCCTGTAATCTATGATACTCAAACTGGTGCCTGTACTTGAACTCTGGCAATCTGTTACATTCAAACCATCCCTGAACCCCACTGTCTCTGCTTTGGGGATCTGTTTTCTCAGCCCCCCACCCCCAGCCCCACACCCTGTCCCCCCCATCTCCCATGTTCTATAGTATACAGTGATGTTTGAATCCAGGAAGGATGTCAAGAAATGCATCCGGCTGGGCACCAGTGGGTCATGCCACTCAGCTAGCTACTCAGGAGGTTGAGATTGGAGGATCATGCTTGAAAGCCAGCCCTGGCAAGAAAGTCTATGAGACTTTGATCCCCCATGAACTAGCAAAAAGCTGGAAGTGAGCTGTGGCTCAAAGGTAGAACATCACCTTTGAGTGGAAAAAACTAAAGGGCAGAACCTAGGCCCTGAGTTCAAGTCCCTAGGAATGACATAAGAAATTAAAACTATCCTAAACTACAAAGTCTCCTTGTCTTCCATTTTGTTTGTAAAATATCTTTTTACTGAATTGCTTTTTTTTTTTTTTTTTTTGTGCCAGTACTGAGGCTTGAAATCAGGGCCCAGGCACTGTCCCTGACTTTTTTTTGCTCAAGGCTGCTACTCTACCGTTTGAGACACAGCTCTACTTCTGGCTTTTAGCTGGTCACTGGTGATAAGAATCTCACAGACTTTCTTGCCCAGGCTGTATTTGAACTGTAATCCTCAGATCTCTATCTCCTGAGTAGCTGGGATTACAGGCGTGAGCTACCAGCCAGCCCCCTTGGCCTTGATTGCTTCCTTCCTGGATACTGAAAAGTCTATTTTCTGGTGACGTCAATCCCTGCACTGTTGAGATCACAGTTGTTGCCCTGGAAATCATTATTATTCCATTTATTTCCTTCCCCCCTCCCTTTTATTATTAATCCCAGCAGGTGACCTCTGTAAGCCTCCAAAGATTAGCATTGATTGAAGACTTGCAGGAAGAATATATCTTTTCCTTTAAGTTCAAGAGCGAAGTAATTGAGACCATAGCCAGGCCCCATGACAGGAGATTTGCAAAGACAAGAGCACGTGGCAAGATCCTGTTCTGTGAGGGGTGGTTTAGAGGGGAGCTGCTGACTTTGTTTCCTGATGTTCGTGGCGTTTTTGTTTTGTTTTGTTTTGTTGCTGGTCCTAGGGCTTGAACTCAGGGCCTGGGTGCTGTCCCTGAGCTTTTTTGCTCAAGGCTGGTATTCTACCACTTGAACCACAGTTCAATTTCCAGCTTTTTGGTGATTCATTGGAGATGAGAGTCTCAGGAACTTTACTGCCAAGGCTGGCTTGGAACCCTGCCCCTCCAGATCTCAGCCTCCTGAGTTGCTAGGATGACAGGCTGGAGCCACCCTGTGCCTGGCTCATGGTTTTTTGTTTAAATCTCTGATCTAGGCTGTCCATGTCCTTGGCACCACCTGGGGAAGGACCTCTTGTAGACTTATCATTGCTGAGACCCAAGAACTCATAGGGAACCTTTCAACTTGGGGCGCTCAAGAGCAAATTGTTTTGGGGAAGAGGAAGGGCAGTGTGGCTGGTGCACTCCTAGCTGAGGGATGAAAGGAGGGCGATGGGAGGCAGAGACCGCAGGGCCCTCATGGGGAGGCCTTACCTGAGTGCATGGGCACACAGACGCACGGACATGATGTAGACATGCGCACACAGTGACACATGCAGACAGATAAAACCGCCAGCACAGACACAGAGACAAACCACACACACACACACACACACACACACACACACACACACATTCTCTCCCACTCCCCTCCCTTACCCCAGCTCTTTTTCTCCCCCTCTTACTTCCTCTTTCTCTCTCTCCCCTCTATCTCCATTGCCTGTCTCTTTCCCTCTTCTTCCTCTCCCTTTCCTCCCTCTCCTCTGGCTCTTCTGCCCCTACTTCTCCTTCCCCTCCCCTCTCCTCTTCTATCTTCTCTTTTCCTTCTTTCTCCTCTCTCTCCATCTCTCTTCCTCCTGTCTTTCCTCTTTCTCTCCCCTCCCTCCCTCCCTCCCTCCCTCCCTCCCTCCCTCCTTCCTTCTTCCTTCCTTCCTTCCTTCCTTTTGCCAGTCCTGGGGCTTGAACTCAGGTCCTAAGTGCTATCTCTTGAGTTCTGCC
Source organism: Dipodomys ordii (assembly GCF_000151885.1). Lineage (NCBI taxonomy): Eukaryota > Metazoa > Chordata > Mammalia > Rodentia > Heteromyidae > Dipodomys > Dipodomys ordii. The sequence goes on from NW_012267308.1 coordinate 822,201, forward strand.
ACTTTGAGCCACAACTCCACTTCTGGTTTTCTGCTGATTCATGGGAGAGAAGAGTCTCATGGACTTTCCTTCCCCGGGCTGGCTTGAACTGCCATCCTCAGATCTCAGCTTCCTGAGTAACTAGGATGACAGGCGTGAGCCACTGGTTTGACCAACTCTCTCTCCTCCCCTCCCCCTTTCCTTCCCTTCCCACATCTCCCATCTCCTGCTCTCCTCTCCTTTTCCTTCCCCCCCCCTCTCTGTCTCTCTCTGCCTCTCTGTCTCTCTGCCTCTCTGTCTGTCTCTCTGTCTGTCTCTGTTTCTCTCTCTTGTATTTCCTCCCCCCTCCCTCCACGGAGAGCTGCCCCTTCCTGGGCTGGGGCAGGTGAAGGCCTCCCCCACCCCCTTTCCCCAGCCAGCTCTCCTGGGGGCCTTGCCACGCTGTGCAAATGGCCGGCTCTAATGTCTTTCACTGAGCTGCAGGACTCCTGGGCCCAATGGCCCGGTGTCTCCAGACCATTAACCCGATGGCCACCCATCCTGGCCGTGCGGCCATCGCAGGCTCTGTGGACCTCAGCGAGTGGGGGTTCAGGCCTTGCGTGCACACAGCTATGTAGGAGGTCAGTGTACAACCTGCTCTTCACCACAGGAATGCAGTTGGGGGCCCCCTGGCTACTTGGTGGGGCTCTCTGCAGTGTTGGAGGGGTGGGGTCAGCACCCTCAGAGAGCAGGCCTGGGTGAGCTTCCCCCCACCCCCAATCTCTCCAGGATTCTGAGGGGTCCCTGTGGAGTCAGGGAGGCCTTGGGCTAAGGACCCCTGAGCTGGCCTGGAGGCTCCAGCTACTCCACCACTGTCTCTGCTTCTGAGGTTGCTCTTTGGGACCTCTGACCTCCTGTGACCTCTGATCTCCTGTGACCTCCTGGCCTCTGCTCCCCCCGGCCTCCGTTCTCTTCTGGCCTCTGCTTTTCCCTGGCCTCTGCTCTCCTGGGGCCTCTATTCTCCCATGGCCTCCATTTTCCTGTGGCTTCCACCCTCCTGCGGCCTCTCCATTTTGGTTTCCTCAGGGCCAAGGCCAGCAGCTAGCAGTCTCTGTGTCACTCTGGGTCGCCTGGGTGGATGGGGATTTGGACGGGGGACACAGAGCCACACCTGAGTTAGGCTGCATTGGTTGGCCAGGCCTGGGGCTTTGGTGAGTCTGGCTCATTTTTGGCTTTGAATTCAGAGTAATTGCTCAGGGCTGAGCCCTCCAGGAAGCCAAGAGGCTGAGCTCCGCCCCCTCTGCCCGGCCCCTGCCAGCTCCTCCCCTGCCAGCCACCCTGTCCTTAGGCTCCGGTGACACAGCCTGGCCCCATGTGACTCCTTCCTCCTGGAGCCACCCATCACCTGCTGAACGTGGGGGTCCTCCTTGGGGGGAAGGGGCACTGCTGATTTGGGGACCCCCCATCTTTGATCTCAGCTCCTTGCCCTTTAACCTCTGCCTTCCTGTGGCATGGGCATAGAAGAGGGTTTGGTAGGGGAGACGGTGGCAGAACCTGTCCTCTTGTCTTTCTGTCCTGCCTTTCCCAGCTGAGCAAAGCGAGAAAGAGGGAGCAGGAAGAGGGAGAAGAGTGAGAGGAGGAAGAAGAGGAGGATGTAGGGGAGAGAGAGGAGGAAGATGAGGAGGAGGAAGAAGAGGGGGAAGAAGAAGAGAAGGAGGAGGAAGAAGAGGAGGAAGCCCAATCTGGTGCTGGGACCATTGTTTCTTCATGCCCCTCCTATGCTACCTACACCTCCCCTCCCCTCCCCTTCCTTCCTCTCCCCTCCCCTCCCCTCCACTAAACTCCCTTCCCCACAAGCCAGCTCCGGTCTCTCCCATGCTTTCAGGGACCCAGGGCTTCCCTCTGTCTTTGCATAGTCATGCTGCTTCATAACTGACAGCTCTGCCTCAGTTTCCCCTTCCTTCCTGGAACTCATTTGAGGCAGCTGATCCCTCCATCTGACCCCAGCATGGAGCCCAGGGCATGTGGAGCAAGCTCGGCATGATCCATCATGGTGGATAAAAGAATTGAAGAATGAGCCGGGCATTTGCGGCTCATGCCTGTCATCCCAGCTACCCAGGAGGCTGAGATCTGAGGATTAAAGTTTGAAGGCACCTGGCCAGATTGGCTTCTTAACTCCAATAAACCACCAAAAAGTCAGAAGTGGAGCTGTGGCTCAAGTGGTAGAGTGCCAGTCTTGAGCGAAGAAGATAATGAACAGTGCCTAAGCACTGAGTTCAAGCTCCAGGATGTGTGTGTGTGTGTGTGTGTGTGTGTGTCTTTCTGCATGCACACACATGACAGAGTAAAAGAATGCATGCATGAATGATTGAATGAGTGAGGCCCAGATCACAGCACTGCCTGCCTTTGGAACTCGGAGTAAGAGGCTTTCTTGACCTCGTGTGAGGGTCTCATCCTCTCTGCCATCGACCCACTGTCTGCCGCCTAAAAGAGACCTCCACTGCTACTCACTTAGGTAGTGTCTTAGCACCTCAGGCTACAAGCAGATTACGCTTTTCCCTTTGTCCACTCAGTGACTCCATGAAGACCCTGTGATGAACAGAGCACTGGTGGTGGCTCACACCTGAAATCCCAGCTGCTCAGGGAGCTGAGATCAGACTCTGTCTGAGCAGACAAATCTAAGAGACTCTTATCTCTAATGACCTAGCAAAACTTTGGAAGTGGAGATGTGGCTCAAGTGGTGGAGCACTTGCTTTGAGCTAAAAAGCTAAAGGATAGTGTCCAGGCCCTTAATTCAAGTCCCAGTACTGGTGTGCGCATACATAGACACGTACATACAAACATGCACACACACACACACACACTGCTCTGTTAAGTTTTTCCTCAAATCCAGTCACAGCTCCTGTCTACCTGGTAGAGTTAAAGGATTAAGAGCTAGCCAGTTCATATCCCAATATAAAAAGCCTCAGAGTTTTACATGGAAAGCCTGCTGCTCCCGAAGTTCCCAAAGCCTCACATAGCTCCCTCTAAGCACCCCCACCCCGCTATCTCCTAAGACCTCAGTTGTACCTGCTCGGGACCTGACAAACTGCATCAACCCCAGGCACTATCTGTTAAGGACCTCTGATCCAGTTTGTAAGGACGGAGGGGTATTGGGGACCCCTTAGGAGCCTTTCACAGGTCTGGACCCCCAGAACTGGCACAGACATGCCCCTGGGGGGACACAGGCCCACCTGTGCAGAAAACAGATCATTGGAAGCCAAGTGTGTGTGTGTGTGTGTGTGTGTGTGTGTGTGCGTACACACATGTCATAGCACTTGAACTCAGGTCCAACACTGTCCCTGAGCTCTTTTTGTTCAAGGCTAGCTGTGTGTACCACTTGAGCCACGGTGCAAATTCTGGGTTTCTGGTGGTTAACTGGAAATAAGAGTCTCACAAACTTTCCTGCGCATACAGGCTTTGAACTTCAATGATCAGATCTCAGCCTCCTAAATAGCTGGAATTACAAGCGTGAGTCACCAGTGATCAGCAATGGGTAATTTGTATGGTGTGTGTGTGTGTGTGTGTGTGTGTGTGTGTGTGTGTGTGTTTGCACACACCCATATGCCTGCCAGACCTAGGGCTTGAACTCAGGGCCTGGCCACCACCCTTTAGCTTTTTCCACTCAAACCTGGTGCTCTACCACTTGAACCACAACAGCTCTGCTGCAGCTTTTTGATGGTTAATTGGAGATAAGACGCTCATGGACTTTTCCTGCCCAGGCTGCAGGAACTGTAAAACTCAGATCTCAATCTCCTGAGTAGTAGGGATTACAGGTGTGAGCCACTGGTGCACAGCCCCTTGGATTTTTTTTTCTTTTTCCAAATTTTTTATTGTGATTAAGTGGTTACATAATTTCCCAAATTTCACAGTATTGTAGGATAGTGATGCTTAGTTAAAGTCACAAACACATTCTAACTTTCATGGAGCAAGTTGTCTATCATGTTCTATAGCATTTATGAGTTCTATGAGCTTTGTGATACAGTTATTTCTTCCACATTGGGTGATATGTACATTTCTTTTGTTTTGCATAGCATCAGCTGTTCCCTCTTTCCCACTCATTCCCTCCCTCCCATCGCTGCCATTGAGTTGCTTAGTTCATTTTGGTCAATGTCCAGTGCAGCTGATGGGTCCTGCTGTGGTATGTTTTTCCCTGATTCCCTCTAGTTCTGTCATCTTCCTGGTTCCCCTCTGGTGTGCACATATATACCATACATCTGATCAGCAGCATGGGGATCATTTAGTAGTGATTCGACCAGCTGAGTGGAAGTCCTTTGTTTCTTAAGTCTGTTAATTTTGTCGTATCACCTAACATTTTGGATTTAACATCCACTTATCAGGGAGACCATGTGCCGTTTGTCTCTTTGTTCTTGGCTTACCTCACTCAACATGATTTCTTCTAGCTCCATCCATTTCCCTGCAAATGCCATTATTTTGTCCTTTCTAATGGCTGCATAATATTCCATTGTGTATAGCTACCACAATTTTTGGATCCATTCATCTGTCGTGGGACATCTGGGTTGTTTCCATATCCTGGCTATTGTGAACAGTGCTGCAATAAACACGGAGGTGCATGTGTCCTTGTATACTGGTTCCTGTTGTTCAGGATAGATGCCTAGAAGTAGCATGACTGGGTCATGAGGGAGGTCAATCTTTAACTTTCTGAGGACCCTCCAGACTGCTTTCTCCATATCCTCTCCAGCATTTGTCGTTCAGCCCCTTGGATTTTAAGTGTGCAATAAAAGAGGCGTTCAAATGTGCGGGTGGGCTTTTCAAGACACAGGGAGCTCAACCTTGAGTCTGGCAGCCATGTGGAGGGCTGTGCAGCCGGTGTCCTCTGACAGGGGAGGTGGCAGCGGTACAGGTGAGTCAGATGCTGTGTGTCTGCTCTCTGTGGGAAGTCGGTGACAAATGCTGTTCATCTTGGGGGAGCAGGAGGGGGGACAGCTGAGCACCTCTCCACATGGGCGCCCTTTGATGTATCAGCTGCCCTCTACGGGGTACAGGCGCCATCCTCTGACGGATGGCAGAGGCTCAGATGCCAGCATCTACCTACAGCTGACAAATGGCGTTCTCTCCTGCAGCAGAGAAGGCAGCTTTCACATAGGAAGTGGGGCATGTGGCTTCATAGGGTAGTGGTTAATACATCTTCATTTACATGCAGAAGGCTCTGGGTTCGAGTCTCCGTGGATCTTTGGTATTGCCAGGAGCTGGTAGCTCACGCCTGTCATCCTAGCTACTCAGGAGGCTGAAATCTGAGGCTAATGATTCAAAGCCAGCCTGGGCAGGAAAGTTTGTGAGACTCTTTAGTGAACCAAAAAGAAGACTGGCTCAAGTGGAGTTGTGGCTCAAGTGGTAGAGCACCAGCCATAAACATAAAATCTAAAAGAGAGCACTGGGGCCCTGCACAGACAGAGAAACACACACACACACACACACAGAGTTGGGGAGTCTATCTTACCTGGTGACACAAACCTCTGGACCTGCAAACAGGCACATCTGACCCATCTAGAAGCTTCAGGCTTGACAGCCATTTCCTGAGTCAGGGCTGTGATGGAGCCTTCCCTCTTCCACGGGGCATGCTCAGTTGAGGCCGAGGCAGCCTTGGGTCCTCTGGAGGCCAGGATGGATTATTTGGGAGGGGACCCCAGAAAGCATCGTGGGGGGCAGCAGTGGGAAAGGAGGAAACTGCTCAGCAGATGCCATTATACACCAAGCTTCTGTTCTGAGGTACAGAGACCCTATGCTCCAAAGTCACGTAGGGGCTTGAGGAGGTGGCCAAGGTGTGGAACATCTTATCTGGCTCCTGGCTCCAGATCTTGGATTACTATCCCCAGGATTTGGGGGTGGGGTGGGGTAGGCATGGGAAGCTGTCAGCCTCCAGAGGCCCTGGGTAAACACAGAGCCTACTCTCTGACCTAAAAGATGTCTTTGTGAGCCTGGCGCTGGTGGCTCACGCCTAGAGTCCTACCTACTCAGGAGACTGAGCTCTGAAGATCATGGTTCAAAGCCAGCCCAGGCAGGAAAGTCTGTGAGACTCTTAAGTAGTTTATGAGACTCTTAAGTAGTTTATCTCCAATAAACTACTTAGAAAAATCTGGAAGTCGCTCTGTGGCTCAAGTGGTAGAATGCTAGCCTTGAGCACAAAGAGGCTCAGGACAGTGCCCAGGCCTTGAGTTCAAGCCCCAGAACAGACACACACACACACACACACACACACACACACACACACACACACGATGCATTTGTAACTCAGGACAGGACAGAGTAGGATAGGCACCATTGCAAATATAATGTGGACTCCTGGGTGGGTTCTAGATCAGAACAAAGGACAGAAGATAAAATCTAGAAAATTCTTCATAAAGTATAACCTTTAAGTATGACATAGCCAAGAATGGTAGGTCAAGGGGCGGGAAGGAGAAGGATTGGGATTGGGGGGGAGGGGGGAGGTAGGGAAGGGATGTGAAGGGTAAACAAAGGAGGAGGATGCAATGCTTGGTAAGAAATGTACGCATTATCCTGCCCATGCAATTGTAACCCCTCTGTACAGTATGTTCACAAATAAAATAAAATTAAATTAAAAAAAAATAAAGAATGGTAGGTCAGGCCTGGAAATCCCAGCAACCAGGAGACTGGGAGTCAGAGGATCTCTGTTTTGTTCTGGAAGAATAAGCAGAGAGATTTCTGCTTCCAAAAGAACCCACAAAAAGCTGGGATGGAGGCATGGTTCAAATGGTAGAGTGCCAGGTATGAACAAGAACGTGGAGCAAGTGTGAGCCCATTTCTATGATAATTTTGCCACACACATCCTGCCTGTTACCTTAGACTTCAAAGAGTGAACACACACACACACACACACACACACACACACACATTACCTCGGAGGGAAGGGAGCTGTAAGCCTTGGGACCCTCACGGGCTGACGGAGAGCAGGGCAGGCCACCCTTAGGGCTCTGGGGACTCAGCCATTCTCTGTGCTTATACCACCACAAGCCTGGGCAGATCAGATCCTGCTCAGGGCTGAGCCACGCGGCCCTTCTGTGCTGAGATGGGACAGGCCTGGGCTCCTGAAGCTTTTAACTTTTGTTCAAGTGTCTTGGGGACAGATGGAGTTCTAGCCACTGGACCCCAGCAGACACATTTCCAAGATGACCCACCATGCCATTCAATAAACATAAAGCATCTTCCTCCCTCCCTCCCTCCCTCCCTCCCTTCCTCCTTTCCTTCCTTCCTTCCTTCCTTCCTTCCTTCCTTCCTTCCTTCCTTTCTTCCTTGCTTCCTTCCTTCCTTCCTTCCTTCCTCCCTCCCTTCCTCCCTCCCTTTTCTCTCTCCCTCCCTTTTCTCTCTCTCTTTCTTTCTTCTCTCATTCTCTCTATCTCTCCCCCTTTCTTTTTCTTTCTTTCTTCCTTTCTCCTGGGTGCTGTCCCCGAGCTATTTTGTTCAAGGCTCATGCTCTGTCATTTAGGCCACAGCTCCACATCTAGGTTTTGGTTGGTTCATTGGACATAAGAATCTCATGGACTTTCCTGCCAGGACTGTCTTTCAACCTTGACCCTCAGATCTCAACTTCCTGAGTAGCTAGGCTGACAAGTGTGAGCCACCAGTGCTAGGCTAGCATTATTGACAAGAAAGGGGGAGAAAAAAAATCTTACCACAAATCTTCAAATCTGTTAGCTGAAAACTAGTCTAAGATCAACACATTTGAATCCATTAATTAATATGGTGAAAAGGCATGTTTCATATTAGACTTATTAAAATCACTTGTATTTAAGTGTTTTTGAGCTCACATTTTCCAAGGCTGTGTGTTTTCCTAAAGTGCTGCAGTCATGTTATGCAAATGCCTATTTAAATTACCAGAGGTATTTGTTTTCTGTTTCTAGTCTGTAAAACATCATTTTAATACAAGTTATTTGGGAAATGCACATTGGAACACACATACAAGGAAGGAAAATAAGATTTGAGATGGCATTTCTATGATAATTTTATTGCCCATGTTGACCGTGTTTTTGTATTTGTCGGTAAAAGGTAATGCGAAATATACATGAGACATATTTCTGGGATTTATTGTCGTAGGTGAAATTAGCAAAGCAAAATTTGTTTCCTTGTTGAACCCCAGGCAGGTGAGTCCATCACCTGGAGAAGTTTGTTCAGAGAATCTGTGATGGCCCCACTGTAGACAGAGCCTCCAGCCACCGTGGAGAGAAATCGTTACTCCTTCCGGACTTTCGCAAAGCATCTGGCACCTGTCTGTGACATTTGAGCTGGCACTTTGCATGGGACAGAGGACAAGACTGGCTTAAAGCAGAACAGGAAAGCTGGGTAGTGAATAGGGGGATCACAGTCAGGGTAGGCGCGAGCCCTGGGGAGGTCTTGTTTGTAGATGTTTAAAAATCTTTCTAAGCTGGGCATCAGTGCTCATGTCTGTAAACCCAGTTACTTAGGAGGCTGAGATATGAGGATTGGAGTTGGAAGCCAGCCTGGAAAGGAAAATCTGTGAGACTCTTATCTCCAATGAACCAATAAAAAGCTAGAAGTGGAGATATGGCTCAAGCGGTAGAGCACTAGCTTTGAGTGAAAAAATTAAAGCTCTCAAGCGCTGAGTTCAGGTCCCTGTACTGGCACATGCACGTGCATGTATGTGTACGCGCACATGCACACGCACACACACGCGCGCGCGCACACACACACACACATGCACAAAACCTAAGTTTCACCTCTCAACACCTTGTTGATACAGGTATGAGACAAGCATAGTAATATGTCTATAGACAAAAGGCAGCATTGAGTTAGGGCACTCTGAATTAAAGGTTCAGTATCAGTGCTATTGCTGAGCATCCTGGTAGCCAAAGCACAAAAGGCAAGCATGATTCTCATATCACTGATCACTGGCCAGTCAAAAAGGAGGGAGACAATTTCCTCTTCCTCTTTCAGTCTTTGTGGAATCTGCGGAGAGCAGAACCAGGACACAGTAAGATTTGTCCACGGCGGTGATGACTTTGCCCTACAAAAGGGGCATGGGTTCATAACAAAGATTTGATGGTCAGCCATATTGTGTGTGTGTGTGTGCGCGCGTGCGCACATAAGCCCCAGTCCTTAGGTTTGAACTCAGGGCCTGGACACTGTTCCTGAGCTTTTGTGCGTAAGGCTAGCACTCCACCACTGGAGCCATAGATCCACGTCTGGCTTTTTGATGGTTAATTGAAGAAAGGGGTTTCATGGCCTCTCTGTATTTTATATTCTATGACACATACAGTATCTATTATATTGCATAAAACTAATATATAAATGCATACATATTTATATAAATATATAACATGGAATTTTACTCATCTATGAGGAACAGTATTACATTGTTTGTAGAGGAATAAATAAACTTGGAAAAAATGATGTTAAATAAAGTACTCAGGCCCAGACAGACAAAGTGCACATGCTTTCTCTCCTATGTGGAAGTTAGATATAAATTGTAATCGTATATGTAAATACACACAGGGTCCTATGCATATACATGCAAATGCATTAACTGAAACATGATATGTGTAGGGGAGGGTTCCAAGATGTAAGTCCTTTGAACAGCTAACTTGCAGTCTAATGTAATGAGAACCAGGAATCTGGACCTTTGGGACCAAAGAAGAGGGGGTGAGGTTGGGGGAGGGAGGGCAGATGAAAGGAGAGAGGAGGGTGGGAGAATGCAGGTCTGTGCAGAATGTGCACATGTGAAAATGGAGGTAGGTAAATGGAAGGGGTGGGGTTGGGAGAATCGGGGAGAGACACGGCAGAGTGGCACTGATCAAGACGCATTGTGCTCTTACACTGACACGTGGAATCGAAACCCCTTTGTACAACTACTTAAAGACAATAAAATAATAAAAAAATAAAAGAACCCTGATGAAAATCTCACCGAGGTGAAAAATATAGGGTAACTTTCACAAATCACTAATAATTCTTTTGCCTTTCATGGCAATAACATTGATTTAATTCATTAGATTCCTTTCGAAATCTATATTTCAGTTTTAGAGTTGTCAGATTCTGTTAATGACAATTTGGCCCCATCTGTTCCGACATGGAAACGAGGCGCCTCACACAGACAAGATGGATCTCTGAGAGTCGAAAGAGGAGAAGACGGAAAGACATTTCACTCTGAGGGAGCCCAACTTTGAAGATTCACACTGCCAGAGAAAAGCAACCTTGAGAACTTACCCTGGCAGCCTCCAGAAAGATAAGAACCACCCCTCCACATCTGTACACCTCTGTATACCTCTTCCCCCACCACCCTCAAATCAGATGATCACTCTGTGTGTGTGTGTGTGTGTGTGTGTGTGTGTGTGAGTGCTGGAGTTCGAACTCAGGGCCTGGGTGCTGTGTCTGAGCTCTTTTCCTCAAGGCTGGTGCTCTACCACTTTGAGCCACAGCTTCACTTCTAGTTTCCTGGTTGGTCATTGGAGATAAAGAGTCTCATGGACTTTCTTTTCATGCTGGCTTCGAACCATAGTCCTCAGATCTCAGCCTGCTGAGTAGCTAGGATGATCGGAGAGAGCCATGGGTGCCTGGCATATCACCATTTCTTATTTGGGAAGGAGAGAGACTTTTTTTTTTTTTTGCCAAACATCTCCATTCATTCTTTGTCTCTCTCTCTCTCTTTTTAATGACAGAGCGATAATTCTGGTGTCAGCATATCAGAATTCTAGAGGTTGTAATTAAAATGAAAGCGAGTTTGTTGTAATTTGGCCATTCACATGATTCTATTACAGTTAAGTCATAATTTCAGTACAACGGTGAGCTGCTTGCCCAGGGGGCAGTAACAGGGTTTTTAGCTGGCAAGGAATGTCTCCCATGATGCTTTGGGCCAGCCAGCCTGCACATCTGTCTGTCTCCTCAGAGACAAGACTGGACACATGGGTGAGGGGTATCTGCCCAGCTGGGTGGCTGATGCCAGCCTTGAGGAGCCTCGCTGGGCTTGGGGCAGGCCCCTCTTGGGAACCAAAAGTGGGGCCACATTTCTTGTGAATCAGGACATCCTTGGCCTATCCAGATGCGGGGGAGATATTCAAAAGGCATCGATAGTGTTTCTTTGAAGGAAGATGCTCTTCTGATGATCAACAATGGAAAAAACAAACCCACACCTGACAGAAGCCAAGGAATAGAAAACCTAGAAAAATACTTTAAAAAATAAGCATGAAACAAGCATTTAAAAATATTGGCCAGGCCATCAATGGTTCACACCGGTAATCCTAGCAACTCAGGAGGCTCAGATCTGAGGATTGTGGGTCAAAGATAGCTGGAGCAGGAGTGTGTGAGACTCTTATCTTCAATCTCTTATCTCCAGTAAAAAGCTAGAAGTGGAGCTGTGGCTCAAGTGGTAGAGCACCAGCATTGAGAGAAAACGCTAAATGAGAGCATAAGGCCCTGAGTTCAAGCCCCAGGACTGGCACAAAAAGGAAAAGAACGAATTCAAGCAAGCAAGCAAGCAAGAGATGGCGTAATATAAAAAAATTATTTTTTTTACTTATTTAAAACAGCCGGCTGCTGTTGGCTTACACCTGTAATCCTAATGACTCAGGAGGCTGAGATCTGAGGATCACAGTTCAAAGCCAATCTGGGCAGGAGAGTCCCAGAGACTCTTAATGAACTACAATCAACCAACAAAATGCCAGAAGTAGAGCTGTGGCTCAAGTAATTATTGACTGAAAAACGAAGGCACAATGCCTGGGTTCTGAGTTCAAGCCCCAGTGCGCATGCACACACACACACACACACACACACACACACACACACACACACACACATGCATGGACAAACCAAAAAAAATCTTTAGAATTAGGTGGGATTGTCAAATTGTATCTCCACCATATGCATTTAATTAACTTACTCTAACAAATTGAGCTTCATTATAACTCAGAGACAGTTCTAGTGTAGGGTGACATTAAGTCGAGTTAATCATAACTAGCAAGTCTAAAGACAGAAGAAAATCGAATGGCAAAAAGATACAAAAGAAAAAAGAAAAAAATCGTTCTGGTGGATCTGCCTCTTAATTTTCAAATACAAATTAGAGAATTTATTTTTTTTCCATTTTCCATGACATCTCTTGAGCAAATTAAAAATCAACAAAAATACCCAGGGTCTATGTTACCTGCCCAAGTGTACTGAATGTATAAAAACTTTAATCAAACACCCAAGTTTGCTCAGTTTTAAATTATGTTAGTTTAACAGTTCCTTTTCTCCTATTTATATGAATGTCAACATATTCCCATCTAAATATATTGTTGGCTTGACAAGCCTTACAACATATCCAAAGTTCAGTGAATTATACTTGGATTCATGTGTTTTGTTTTGTTTTTGTTTTTCCACCAGACTGGGACTTGAACTCAGAGCCTGAGTGCTATCTCTTAGCATTTAGCTCAAGGATATTACCCTACCATGTGAGCCACAACTCCACATCCTACTTTTTGCTGGCTAATTGGACATGATTCTCATGGATTTTCCTGCATAGGCTGGCTTTGAACCGAGATCCTCAGATCTCAGCCTCCTGAGTAGCTGGGATGACAGGCGTGAGCTACTGGCACCTATCAACTATTTTGTGGAGTTTTATACAGACTAAGCTTTTGCCTTGGGAACAGAAGCTGGCTGACCTACAAAGAACAATGCTACTTGAAGACGTAGTCTTTCATCTTTCTTCCTTATCCCATGAAAGGGAAGAAGGTAAGACATCTGAACTATTGGAAAGGCCCCATAAGCGCTGTACATTGCAGTGTGCAACCACGCTTGGCGAGCAAGAGAAATGAGATAGTTTAAGCTAAAAATGAACATGCCTGACCTGGGAAAGTAGCCCTTGGAAATAATTAGGCCACTGAGACGTTGGATGCTTGAGTCCGAGTCAGATATCTGTTGAGTAAGTCAGACTTCTACGATTTTAAAAAAAGAAATGGCCAGAATGCATGTTAGATCATTGGTGGGGGTTTGTGTGTGTGTGTGTTTTTAAATAAACAATTTATGTCTGACCTTGCAGGATTGGAGGGTGGGGGTAGGGATGGCTTTCTAAGCCGGTCATAATGAGATCAGGGGCCTTGCTAATCAAACTAGAAAGATTGCTGGATATAAAACACACACACACACAAAAAAAAGAAAAGGAAAAAATCCTTACCTGTTTAAGAAAATTATATATTTTCAGTAAATTAATTCCATCTGGACTAGTTAGACCACATAATCAGCTACGTTATGCAAATAGTTATCTTTGCGGTGGAAATCCATAACTTATTTTCTGCTGTAATACAAAAAAAGAAAAGGAGGGATAAGTATTGATGAATTACATACAGAATGAAATCTCCTCTTGCAGTGCTGTGGGTTTTATTTCATTATGATGACAATTTTATTTATTTATTCATTCAATTTAATTTTTGTGTGTGCCTGATAATCCTGGGGGCTTAAACTCAGGACTTAAGCACCGTCCCTGACCTTTTTTTTTTTTTTTTT
>NW_012267308.1:837459-879415 GCF_000151885.1 Dipodomys ordii
AGAGAAGCAACCTCTCTGTCTCACATTCCTTTTTAATTTGTGTGTTGATATAAGGATTTGAACTCAAGGTCTCTTGCTCTTGTTGGGCTTCTTTTGCTCAAGGCTGGCACTCTACCATTTGAGCCGCAGCTCCACTTCTAGATTCTCATGGGATTTCCTGCCTGGGCTGGCTTCAAACTGTGATCCTCTAGATCTCAGCCTCGTGAGTAGCTGGGATGACAGGTGTGAGTCACCAGTACCTAGCTGTACACATTCACATGACACATTGGAAACCAATAGAAAAAAGGTAAATATTTTCTTCTCTTTATTTTATGCCTGTATCAGGTCTTGAACTCAGGACCATGTGTTCTCACTTGGCTTTTTTGCCCAAGGCTGGAGGACTATAGAACCACCTGGCTCTTTCCATCCCCCACCCCACCCAGGAAAGCTCAACTGCGGTACAGTCCTGGGAAGGTGACATTTGCATCCACCTATTTCTACAGAGAAAATGCCAGTCTCTGCCATCCATTCTGCATGCCCAGTTGCCCTAATTTATGTAGTCCTTTGTCATTTGGGGGGAAAGTGGGTGATAGTCTGAGCTTTGTTGAAATTCCTCCTCAAGACTGGTGTTAGTAGCTTATGCTTGTAATTGCAGCTACTTTGGAGGTTGAGATCTGAGGATCACAGTTCAAAGGCAGCCTCGGCAGGAAAGTCTGTGAGACTTTCATCTTCAGTGAACCAGAAAAAAAAAGCCAGAAGTGGAGCTGTGGCTCAAGTGGTAGAGTACCAGCCTTGAGGGAAAAAGTGGAAGGCCATCGCACAGTCCCTGAGTTCAAGCCTGAGTCCTGGCACAAAAAAAGAAAAAAGAAGAAAGAAAGAAAGAAATTCCTTCCATTCTCCCTTTGCAGGGTAGATCATGGCATGCTATGTACACACATGTACACACATGTGCACATGTATGTATGTCCACAAGGGGTGAAGGGGAAACTGAGCAAGCCCTATTATGGTCTGTATTTGTTCTTCCTTCTATTTTTATGCTCATTTCAAATATATGTGTGCAGAGTTGTGAATTTTTATCTCTGACCTTTGTAGACATAAAACCATTCTATCATATACCTGTCAGAGAGGGGAGAGAACCAGATGAATATTCTCTGCCTTTTAGGCATTGAAAATGAAAAAAAGAAGCCGGGCATTGGTGGTTCACCCCTGTAATCCTAGCTAACTCAGGAGGCTGAGATCTCAGGATTGTGGTTCAAAGCCAGCCTGGGCAAGAAAGTCCAAAAAGCTAGAAGTGGAGCCGTGGCTCAAGTGGTCGATTGCTATACTTTTAGTGGATTGCTATACTTTTACTTTAAGGGACAGAGCCAGGGCCCTGAGTTCAAGTCCTAGCACTGGCATGTGTGTGTGTGTGTGTGTGTGCGCGCACGCACGTGCATGCAGAAAAAAAAAAAGAAAAAGTTATCAGCATTTTCCAAATTAGAGATTCCAAACAAACAACAGCAACAACAACAAAATCCCTTAAACAATTACCTTTCCATTCCACTCCACCCAGCCAGGATGCTGTGTGTGGATTTGGTCATTTGGGCCTCTGCCCAGACATGGCCAGACCAGCCATTTCCACTCCCGTGTCCTTGGAGGAAGGGTGATGTGGGGGGCAGGAGCAGCTCTTTTGAAAGTTGAGGGCTGGTGCTGGTGGCTCACACCTATAATCCTAGCTACTAAGAAGGCCGGGATCTGGAAGATTGGGTTCAGAGTCAGCCCTAAGAGAAAGTCTGTGAGATTCCATCTCCAAAATAACCAGGGGAAAGCAGTACTGGAAATATGAGAATGAAGGCTAAGGATGAGCATGAGGTCTTGTGTTCAAACAAGCTTCTGTTGCTTCACAAAAACCAGCTTGACCCCAGCTGGCCTCCAATGACTGTTTCTCCTCTTAGAAAATATTAAGTGATAATTTAAATATACAGTACAGTGATGTCTTATATTTGACTCACAGTGGAACATTTCTCCCTTTCTTTTTTCTTTTTCCTTCCTTCCTTCCTTCCTTCCTTCCTTCCTTCCTTCCTTCCTTCCCTTCCTTCCCTCTTTCCCTCCCTCCCTCCCTCCCTCTGCTCCCTCTGTCCCTCCCCCTCTCTCTCTTTCGTGTGTGTGTGTGTGTGTGTGTGTGTGTGTGTGTGTGTGCTGGTATTGGGGTTGGAACTCTAGGGACTTGGTTCTGTCCCTTAGCTTTTTTTCCCCTGGAATTCTTAGCATTTTTTCCCCCTCAAAGCTGGCACTCTACCACTTGAGCCACATCTGCACTTCCAACTTTTTGCTAGTTAATTAGAGATAAGAGTCTCATAGACACTTCTGCCAGGACTGGCTTCAAACCACAAGATTCAGATTTCACCCTTCTGAGCAGCTAGGATGACAGGCATGAGCCACTGGTGCCTGGCTTATTTTTAATTAATTAATTAATTGTGCTGGTCTTGGGGCTTAAACCCGGAGCCTGGATGCTGGACCTGAGCTTTCATGCTCAAGGCTAGCACTCTAAACATGTAAGCCACAGCGATATTTCCAGCTTTTTGGTTGCTGATGGTACATTAGAGTCTCATGGATTTCCCTTCATGGGCTGGTTTTGAAGCCCAACTCTCAAATCTCAGCCTTCTGAGAGGCTAGCATCATAGGTGTGCGCCCCTGGTGCCCCACTGCTTTCTTTTTGTTTCTCTGAAGAGCAGAACTCATGTTGCAGATTACAAAAGATCTGTGGGTGGGTTGGGGTGATTTAGGGTGAATAATGAGAAACTTGCATTCTGTAACATCTGTCATTTTTTTTAAGTTGCATTTATTTTTACATTCCCCTAATTAAAGCAAAAGACCTTCCCCTCCCCCACTCCCAGCTAAGGTTTAGAGCCTTTTTGAATAGAGAGGATGTTTCCATGCAATTTCTCTCCCTCTCTCCCTCTCCCTCCCTTTCTCTTTTTCTCCCCCTCTTTGAATAGGGAGAAAACTCCCATACAGGTTCCCCCCCTTCCCCCTTTCTTCTCCCTGTGAGGAAGATACTATAAAACTGTTTATAAAAACGGAGCTAATGAGATTTGGAGCATAGTTACCTGATATTAAGCTGTTTTGATGAGGGAGGCGAATTGCTGTGGTTAACAAATGTAAAACTATCACTTTTATTGATACAGGTTTGTGTATGTGTGAAATTAATCAAAGCGTGGGCCGTGATGAACGGTTTCTGTAGAATTCTGTCAAAGGTTAAGAGCTAGTTATTTTTAAGAATGACATGAATCTAGCAGAGACAGTGATTGCTTAAATGACCATTGTAATTACCAATTACTTCTTGAAGCAGAGAATATATTCACGGCGTGGAGTCTTCTAAATACAGAGACATTAGCCCATTTACGTCCTAATGCCCATAATTTAGCTCCTGAAAAGGGCACGAGAATACAATGAAAGATATAATAGATACGGTCTAATATCATTCCCAAAGAATATTGGATTCATCAAAGATGAATATTACTTTATGTCAGATTGTTTTTTTATAAACCAGTCAAAATATATCTCATCTCGGTTCTTTTTTTTTGCTTTTTGCATTCCTGTATGAGGGGAGAGAATATCAACAGCCCCTTAATTAATCAAAACTGGGGCAGGTGTAAGAGGAGGTCTGGCTATTAGAAATGTTCTTGTTACCCTTGTGTGTGTGTGTGTGTGTGTGTTTGTGTGTGTGTTGGTCCTGGGGCTTGAACTCAGGGCCTGTATGCTGTCCCTGAACTTTTGTACTCAAGGCTAGTTAGTGCTCTACCACTTCAGCCACAGCTCCACTTCTGGCTTTTTTTGGTGATTCATTTCCTGCCTGAGCTGGCTTTGAATTGGGATCCTCCAGATCCCAGTAGTGAGCAGCTAGTATGACAGGCATGAGCCACCGACACTCACACTGATCTTAATTCCATATTTGGATTGATATAATGATAGCAATGACCTTGTTTCCTGATGCTGTGGAATCAATTTAATAACAGTAACAGAAATATTATTTAGTTAGTACAGTTCGGCTGCTCTAATATAGTCACGCTCTCAGCCAAATGATGGGAAAATATAAACATTTAATCAGCTCTTATTCACAAAAAAAAGAAAGCCTAAAAATTAATCATGTTTAAATTCTGTGTCTTCGGGAAAGCAATTCAGATGCTAAGCAATTTGGATTTTTCTTGCCTTTTATTTTTGCTTATTTTATTTTATTTTCCCCTCCTTCCTAGATGCACAACCCCTGATAACCTAGCTTGTGTGCTCAATTATTGTCTCCTTGGGAGATCTGAACTGCTTGGTGCCTGCCAAGGGCTGGGGACTCCAAGCTGTGGAGACTGTCTGATTGTTTGTTTGTTTGTTTGTTTTCTCTCTCACACCTAGCAAGGGCAAAAGGTTATACAATACTTTGTGAAAACAGGCAGCCACCTGCTTCTCACCCTGATGGCTGAGTATTGTGGGCTGAGCAGGTGTGTGTGTGTGTGTGTGTGTGTGTGTGTGTGAGTGTGTGTGTGTGTTTATTGGTACTGGACTTGAACTCAGGGCCTGGATGTTGTCCCTTCACTGTCTTGTTCCAGGCTGATATTCTACCACTTGAGCCACAACTCCACTTTCAGCTTTTTATGGCTAATTGGAGATTAGAGTCTCATGGATTTTCCTACCCTAGACTGTCTTTGAACTGTGATCCTCAGATGTCCTCCTCCTTTGTGAGGAGCTAGGATTACAGGTGTGAGCCACCAGCGCCCAGCAGAGCTGGTGTCTTAAAAACCATCAGTGGTGAGTAGATACTATATACTGGCCAGGCCAGGACCTGCCCCTGGTTTCAAGGTTTCTCAAGGTCATTATTAACAAAAACCTCTGATGTCTTGTGTCCTTGTGAACGTGTGAAGGTTGGGAGGAAAAAGGAGGATATGGGAAGAGCTAGGTGAGGAGATTTAGCAGGGCAAGGAGAGGGAAAATAGTGGAAGAGAATATTGTATTCAAGGTCAAACTTCTCAGCCCAATGACCTTGAGGATCACTTCCTCCAGCTTCGGTAATGATTCTTGTACAATGCAAATTGGCAATGATGTATTTGATGATTCCTTCCACTGTGGGGCTGTCAGAGGTCTGAGCAAGACATTACAAGTAGTTAGCAGGTTCCTTTGTTGCTCCTGTCTGGTGACCCCTCCTTCTGCTGGAGGCCTGGGCTCCTCAGATCCACATGGAGAAACTTCCCTTTCCATCTCTGTTTGCACCATGGATTGCTTTTCAGATGACTCTTTACTCTTTTAGATCTTTGGGTTCTACCCACAGCTAATTTTGCACCCGGCTTTGGAGACACTTGGCAACATCAGGAAGGCATAGCATCATCTTGGTGTACACTGAACGTGCACAGGACACCAAGCATCTAGCTAATGTGGTCAGTGAAAGCAGAGGTGAGAAATTTGAACCAGAAGTAATGGCATAACCAGCAAGCGCTGGGCAGAGGCAAGTTGTGGGCATCATGAATTTTCCAGCACCCAGTGTCTCACACACCAGTGGCTCATGCCTGTCATCCTAGCTGCTCAGGAGGTTAAGATCTGAGGACTGTGGTTCAAAACCAGCCTGGGAAGAAAAATTTGTGAGACTCTTCAATGAACTACCAAGAAAAGAAAGAAATCTGGAAGTAGAGGTGTGGCTCAAGTAGTATAGCACCAGCCTTCTCCATACAAGAACAAGTGGTGACAGAGGAAGAAAGAAATGGAGGCAGGTGGAGACTACTGAGTAGAGGACTCATTCTGGTGAGGACTCATTCTCCAGACCTGTGGACCACTTGGAAGATTCTAGAAAGAGTCTACTGCCCTGTTTCAGAGGACACTTTACAATTGAAGACATTTTCCACACAGTTACCAGAGATTTTTCTCAGGAGTTCCTGCTGCTTGCCTTGTGAGAACAAGAAAAAAATCAGCTTAAAGAGTAGGAATTTGAATATGTGTGTGTGTGTGTGTGTGTGTGTGTGTGTGTGTGTGTGTATATATATATATATATATATATTCATTTGTGCCAGTCCTAGGCTTGAACTCAGGGCCTGGGCTTTTTTTTTTTTCAAGGCTAGCATTCTATCACTTGAGCTACAACTCCACTTGCAGGGTTTTTCTGGGGAGTTTAATTGAAGATAAGAGTCTCATAGACTTTCCTGCCAGGGCTGGCTTCAAACTGTGCTCCTCAAATCTCATCTCCTGAGTAGCTAGGATTATAAACATGAGCTACCAGCACCTGGGTATGGAACACATTCTTTTGCAAGCTTTCCTGGACCTTGTGTCATCGTTAAGCTGAGGTATGACCAATGCCTAGCCTGTTGCTTTGTCCCAGTAAACTTTAAAGTCAATGACTGGGAGTAGAGATGTGGTTCAAGTGGTAGAGCACCAGCCTTGAACAGAGAAAGCCAAGGAAGAATATGAGGCCTTGAGTTCAAACCCCAGTACTGTGTGCCCCCCACCCCTGGCTAAAAAAAAGACTAAGTCTTGCTGTGTGCCAATGTCTCAAGCCTGTCATCCTAGCTATTCAGGAGGCTGAGAGCTGAGGATCATGATTTGAAGCAAGCTTAGGCAGGAAAGTCTGTGACACTCTTACCTCCAATGAAGCACCAAAACAGCCAGCAGTGGAGCTGTGGCTGAAGTGGTAGAGCACTAACTATCCTTGAGCACAAAAGCTCAAGGACAGCATCCAGGCTCTGAGTTCAAGCCCCAGGACTGGCACAAAAACTAAAACACAAAACAAAACAACCTTGCCCCTGAAAAATAAGTAGGCTAGGCAGCTTTAGGTAGCCCTGATTCATTGCTGTCCAATATAACACAGAAGGCTTGGAAGCCTGGGAAGTCTTCCTTTCCCCTCCCCTCCCTCCCCTTCCCTATCCCCTCCCTCTTTCCATTTCTCCTTCTCTGGCCCTCCTCTTTCCTTCCTGTTCTCTCTCTTTCCCCCTCCCTCTCTTTCTCTCCCCTCTTTTCTCCTCACTTCCCTTCCCCTCTCTTCCCTTCTCCTCTCTTCCCCTCTTTTCTCTTCCCCTTCCCTTCTCTTTTCCTTCCCTTCCCTTTCCTCTCCTTTCTTTTTCTTTCCTTCCCTGGTCTCCTTTCCCCCTCCCTGTCCTCCCTTTCTTTCCCCACTCTATCACTCCCTTCCCCTCCCCCCCTGCTCTCCTCTCTCCTTTCCTCTTCTGACAGTGCAGGGATTGAATCCAAGGGTGGGTGTGCCCCTGTGTTGCTGCCTTAAGGGCAGGGTATGACATTATGAACTCCTCTTGTCTGGTTACATGGCTGGAACCTCAGGAAGCATCATTCTGGGTTCTGCAGGGCATCAGATGCAGCAGAGAAGGATTTAGACCTTGGTCTCCTGGCTTCCAGCTCTTGCCTGTGAGCCACAAGGCTTGCTAGACAGTAGCTGCTGTAGCCCAGGACAAGGACTCCAGATCTCCCCTGCTTCCCTGGCATGCCCTGTGGACTATGATTTATTTGTAACCCACAGCAGATCCAGGGAGCTGGCGGCCAAGTCAGGTGCCATTGGCCAGATGCCTTTCTTGCTCCAAGAGAGATGACTTGACTGAGCACTTGCCAAACCTGGGACATGATGCACAGGATCTGAGGTTAGTACCAGCCAATGGCTCCTTCTGAAATTGGAGCAGCAGCATCCCTCTAACCCTGCACTGACCGCAGTCCTGCTTCTCCATCTACATCCTTGGTGCTGTTCTCCAGACACTTCTGAGGTTGTCAAGCCCACAGCCAGCATAGTGAAAACCCAACGCATCACGCATGTGATAATCACTCATCTTCTTTCTTTTCTTTCTCCTTTCCTTTCTATATGATGCTTGGGCTTTTCAAATGTTGTCTATAGTCACCCAACCATATGTCCATCCATTCATATTTTCATCTGTCTGTCCATCTACCCACCCACCATCAACTCAACCATGCATCCATCTGCCATCGATCATCATCTATCCATCCACCCACCCACCCACCCACTATCTACTCAGTTAGTCATCTGTCAATCTCAACCATCAATCCATCCATTCACCATCTGCCCACCATCTACCCACCATTCATCTATCTAGCCATCCACCTACTTCCTTCCATCCATCTATCACCTATCATCCATCAACCATATTTCATCCATCCTTAATCATCTCCCATCCATCCACCATCTTCCATCCACCCACTATCCATCATTCATCCATCCATCCATCCATCCATCCATCCACCCACCCATGTATCCATCCACCCACCATCTACTCAATCATCCACTCATCATCCACTATCTACTCAACCACTCATCTATTTACCATCTATTATTGATCCATCTACCCACCATCTACTCAACCATCCATCAATCATACATCATCCATCCTTTCACTATCTGCTCACCATCTATGCATCATTCATCCATTTATCCATCCATACATCCATCTACCCACCCATCCATCATCTACCCACCCATCCATCATCTACCCACCCATCCATCATCTACCCACTCATCCATCATCTACCCACTATCTACTCAACCATTCATAAATCAATCATCTATCCATCATCCATCTACCTACCATCCACCCACTCACCATCTGCCCACCATATGTCTGTCATTCATTCATCTATCCTTCTACCCTTATCCATCTATCACCATTATCCATCCACCAACTTTCATCTATCCATCATTCACCCACTATCTATCCATCTTTCCACTACTTTCCATCCATTCTTCACCTATCTAGTGATCCATCATTTAAAAATCCATCCATCCATCCATTTATCCATCCACCCTTCACTTATCTACCATCTGCCCACCATCTATATACCATTCATCCATCCATTCTCCATTAATCCAATGTCCATCATCCATCCATCCATCCATCCATCTGCCATCCACCACCATTCATCTATCCATTATCAACCATCCACCATCTTTCTTCCATTTACTTCAGCTTCCATAGGAGCAAAGGCCATATGATGCCCAAATTTCTGAGTAGTTGTACTTTCCTTAGACCCTGTCTACTTGACACTTCCTGTGTCCCCAGGAGATTGGCAAAGGCCTCTGTGAAGCATTCTTCTCAGTGATGGCAGCTTTTCTTCTCCTTGTCACTGTGGGTGACAGCCCCAGGCTGTCCTTCTCTGCTTACATGTGGTCCTATCTTTGATCTTGAACAAATTTCCAGGCATCCTAAAGAATTGATTTGTCTGAAGAGAACACCCAAGGACAGAAAAATTGTGTCTCTTCCTTGAGTCAAAATGCAGATTTCCCCATTGAAACACAAATCCTCCATTTCAAAAGGTCAGCTGGGATGGTACTTAAAAAAAGAATCGCAGCTGCTTTCCAATAGGACACTGGAAACAAAAAAGTCCCGTCCAAGAATACTCTTTGGCCCTGTGCCCACAGCATCTTCTGATTGAATCGCCTACATTATCATTCCCTTCCAGCGTCTGTGTCTCAGCTTTGTATGTTGGAGATAGATGGTCAGACTGACAGATGCACAGGCTGATGGGCAGGTGGCTCCTCTACCTAAGTAGATTTTTTTCAGAATGTGGACACCACAGGGTGGAGCCGGCGATTCCCTCTTTAGTTCGTTCATATGGCCAGTCAGTCTGACCTCAGGTCACATTCTTTTTCTTTTATCTTTTACACTTAATAATTTTTTAAGTAGTTGTACAAAGAGGTTTCAATTCAACATGCTGATTTCTGTTTCTTTTTCTTTACTGGTACTAGGGTTTGAACTTGGGGTTGGCTAGTGTGCTGTACCCTCCTAAACCACATCCCCAGACCAGCTTTTTGCTGACTAAGAAGCCATAGACTCTCATAGACTTTTCTGTCCTGGTTGGTTTGGTACTGTGATCCTCTGGATGTTGGCCTCCTGAGTAGCTAGGATTACAGACGTGAGCCATCAAAAACTCTATTTACATCCCATATTTTGATATGCCAGTAGACAATCCTTGGCTAGAAACAAGAACCTCACTTTTTTCCACCACATTCTAGACCTTTCCAGGCCAGAATCCCTGTATAACCTTCTAAGGATTCCTTTGCACTTGCCCTGCTCAGCTATCAGTGGAGGCAAGAGAGACAGGGTGTACTGAGAGAGTTCAGATGTGCTTATTTACTGATTTACACCTACCCGTTCCCAAAGCATTTAAAGTGGATGATAAAAATACATACAGTACAATAGCATTAAAATAGAAAAGGGATCAAGATGAGGCCTGAACAGTGAACTCAGACCAGGGATAAAAATCAGCGTACACACAAGTACTTTGGAAGGTCCTGGTGGCCGGAGGAAGTTCCATTAAGTAAATTCAATGTACAAATGTCAGAAATGATCCTAAAATCGGAAGAACAGGCTTATGCTACAGGCATACACTGTTAGGCTTTATGAAAGGATTTGTCAGAAATATTCTTTTTTTTTTGGTCGTGGGGGCTGAACTCTGGGCCTGGGCGCTGTCCCTCAGCTCTTCAGTTCAAGGCTAGTGCTCTACCACTTGAGCCACAGTGCCATTTCTGGCTTCTTTCTGCTTATGTGGTGTTGAAGAATTGAACCCAGGGCCTCATGCATGAAAGACAAGCACTCTAACATTGAGCCAACTTCCAAGCCCTTTTCAGAAATATTTTTAAGTCTATTTGAGTGCATTTGAAATGAGAGATGGCATTCAACATCTCTACAACTTGTATAAAACATCTATGAAAGCCAGGCACCATTGGCTCATGCCTATAATCCTAGCTATTCAGAAAGCTGAGATCTGAGGATTGAAGTTCAAAGCCAGCCTGGGCAAGAAAGTCTGTGATGCTCTTATCTCCAATTAACCAACAAAAAGCCAGAAATGAAGATGTGGCTCACGTGGTAGAGTGTCAGCCTTGAAGGAAAAATCTAAGAGACAATTCCCAGGTCCTGAGTTCAAGCCCCAGTTGCTGGCACACACCAAAAAGAAAGGTCTGTATATACCAAACAATGGTTGGTATTTGTGAGTTATCAACCTTGTAGATATTTTCCCATTTTGCGATCTAATTTTGCTCCTAGGTGTTTAAGAGTAACTCCTCCAGGTCAGCTCTGCTGTAGACTCTGGGCTAAAATGATGAATGAAAAGCAAACGTTTAGCCTTCATTATACCCCAGCCTCAGGAGGGAGAGAAATGTTAACCAATTAACCACACAAATAAAGGACAGGCACTACTGTCTTACAAGTCTTGAGCAGGTGAATGGAGTCTCCAGACGTGGTGTGTGTGTGTGTGTGTGTGTGTGTGTGTGTAGTGAAAAGATGTGTGGCTTATCCAAGTGACAGTGGACAGAGATCCCCACAGGGAAGGTGGGCAGATGACAAGGCAGAGCAAAGCTGGGGCAAGGGCAAGGGGCAGGAAGAGGGTTCTGCGCAGAGACGGAAAGGGTTCCACAGGTTGCATATGAAGAGGCGTCTAGGCTGGTGGAGGTTGAGGCAGGGTAAGAGAGAGGGCCCTGGGGTCATCTAGGGTTCAAGATGAAGGAGTAAGTGGGCAGCTGGGAAAGCAGGGTGGATGGGTTCAAAAGCAGAGGCTGAACTTGGAGTGGGATTCTGATGAGGAGGGCGTGGCAGTGGGTGCAGGGCAAGGCCGAGGGCAGAGGTGGGACAGACCTGGAGGACACCGCCGGCTGGGGCAGGGTCGATGGAGAAGAGACTGGCTAAGGGCAGGGAGCGCGGCCCAGCATGGAAGTGTGTCAGAGCGGGATGGAGTGGCCAAATAACGCGCTGGCCAAGGGTGCGGGGCGTGGCGAAGAATGATGGTGGAGCTGGAGGGTGTGGCCAAACGGTGCCTGGCCACTTCTGCAGAGTTTGGGGGCGTGGTCAAGCGTGGTGACCTCTCAGAGCTGGAGGTCAGGGCCAAATGAAACTGGGGCCAATGCTGGAGAGGCTGGTCAAGGGTCCCGGGCATGGCCAAGCATGGAGGAGGTGTGACATAACTGGAGGGCGTGGCCAAAGGATGCCTGGCCAATCCTAGAAAAGCTAAAGAGGAGGGGTGTGGCCAAGCACGGTGGCGTGTTGGAGCTGGAGGGCCTGACCGAATGACACCTGGCCAATCCTGAAGAGGTTAAGGGTGTGGGGCGTGGCTAAACATGGAGCTGTGTCATTGCTGGAGGCGTGGCCAAATGGCACACGACCAATCCTGGAGAGGGTGGCCAAGGGTGTGGGGCGTGGCCGAGGTGGAAAGCGCCGGCAAATCTGGAGGTGTGGTTGCTCATGGAGGGTGTGGCTGAGTGAGAGGGCGGGACCAAATGTGTAGGGTATATCTTGGCATAGGAGAGACAGAGTGGTCTCCTGGGGAGCCTTTCCTGGTCATTGGGAATCTGGATGGGGGACGGAGAAGGTGACCACTCCTTGGTGGCCTCCATGCCTGTCTGATCTGGCAAAGCCTGGTATGAGATCTGAGAGGACGGGATCTGAAAGGATCTACCCTGTTGTTGTGGATCTCTGGGCCCCTCCACGGGTTGTCACAGACCAGCCAACCAGGAGACAGTGAGACCTCCCGGACCTTCTTCATGACAGGAACTACACCGAACTTCAGGAAGGTATGTAAGAGTGTCCATTTTTATAGGCAGTGTGTTGTGCAAGCATCTCTACTGATGAGGACAGAGCTTGTCCCGCATGGCGCCAGCCCAGGCATCAGGAACGGCGGAGTGTGCATTTCTGATTTCTGAACGCCATCCTGATTAATTGGTCTCTTCTTGCCTTCTCCCTCCGCCTTGCCTCTCTCTTTCTCCCCCCTTTTCCTTGTTCTTTCTATCCCAGGGTGATCTTAAAAATCCCCAAATATGGCAAGATGCCTCTAACAAGGGGAAGGAGAATTAAGCCAAATGAATTACAGCAAAATAAAAGGAATTAGGTTTAATTTAAGCAGGTAACAGAAAAGAATTGTGCTGGTCTTTCCCCCCCCTCGACTTCCTCCTGGAAGGAACCCACAGGAACTATGTTTTTTTTTTTAAATGTTATTTTATTTTTAGCCAAATGTAAGGCAACATGGCTGCCCTGGTTTGGAAAAGCTCTCCAACCTGATTTGCCATCTTGGCCTGGGCCAAGATTACAGGTTTACAAGTCACTGACCATGGTTGCATTTTATCATTATTAAGGTTCATTGCTAACCTTTCTCCCCTTATTTCCTTCCCATTTAAAGTTTCAGGGATAATAAATTCTTTTGATTTAGCAATTAGAGGAGCACAGGATTAGTCAAATGTAGGCTCTGAGAACAAGTAGAATAAGAATGTGGGTGTCAGGGTGCTACTGGAATGCCCCAGATCTTGAGGCTAAAATATTTAGGGGGGGGTCAAAGGGGAGGGAGTATGGTGCTCTGTTGAGCATGAAATTGGATGTTTTTCTTTTACTGTAATTTTATGCTCTTTAAGAAGTTGTACAAAGGGGTTACGATTCAACATTTCAGTTTCAGCACAATGCACTTGATGAATGTCACCCCTTCTGTCATTCTCCCCCATCTCTTCCAACCCTACCTCTCCCCTCAATTTTCCTAGTTCCATCTTGCATAGCTACATTGAATATGGTGACTGCATCCATTCTCCATTCCTCTCTGCATTCATCTGCTCTTCTTTTCCCTTGATATCTCAAGTTCCAGCTCCCTGGTATTCACTTTGTTAAACTGTGAGTTAGTTGTTCAAAGGACTCACACCAGTGGTGGAATCCTCCCCTGCATATACCATTACTTTGGTTAATACATGTGTGTCCATGTGCATATGGTTCTGTATATGTTTACGAATATCTTTATAAATTAGATCTAACTTCCACATATGAGAGAAAACATGTGTCTTTTGTCTCTCTGAACCTGACTTACTTTACAACATAATTATTTCCAGGTCCATCTATTTCTTTGCAAATGATATTATATCATTTGGATGAGTAAAATTCCATTATATCTATATCTACATAGCTGGATGGGTAAAATTCCATTATATCTATATTTATATCTATGTATATGTATATCTCACATTTTCTGGGTCTGTTCATCCATTAAGGACATCTGGGCTGTTTCCATACTTTGATTATGGTGAATAGTGCAGTAATGAACATGGTTGTGCCTATATTATGACTTGTAGTCTTTTGGATAAATGTTCAGCAGCAACTGAGCTTGAACTCAGGACTTGGGCACTGTCCTCTAGTTTTTCTGCACAAGGCTAGTGCTCTATCACTTGAGCTATAGCTCCACTTACAGCTTTTTGGTGGTTAACTTTTCTGCCAGTGATGGCTTTGAACTATGATCCTTAGATTGTAGTAGATAGGATCCTGAGTAGCTAGGATGCCAGTGTTTGAGCCACTGGTGTTTAGCTAAGGAAAGATGTTATTCTTTTTCTTTCTTTCTTTTTTGTTGTTACTGGTACTAGGGCTTGAACTCAAGGCCTGAGCACTGTCCCTTGGCTCTTTGGCTCACAACTTGAGCCACCACTCTACTTCCTGGATGGTTTTTAATTGAAGAATGTAGCCCTAACCATCACCTCTCTTTGTAAGCAGATAAACAGTTAGGTTTGTGGCTGATGTATTCCCGAAGTGAATTGTTCTAAGCTACTCTGTTGTCTGGGGCTTTGCTTTTCCCACTCCAACATTGAGTTGGCTAGCAATAAAAGTAAATAAGAATTATACATCATTTCATTCATTCTTTGTATTACATTTGTGTAATGCATAGGGATATAACACAACACATTGCCATATTGTTTTAGAAAATGCAATGACACAATTAATCCTTGCTAGGAAATGGTGTGTGTGTGTGTGTGTGTGTGTGTGTGTAGAGGGGAGATTCAGTGGAGAGTAGGATTGGTACGGGGGGCTTTCCAAGAGATGGACTGTTCTGCGTGGGTTCATGGGTACCAGTGAAGACCTGGGCTGACCTGAAGCAGAGAAGAGGCCCTCCCAGATTTCAGAGGGTTTTTGTTTGTTTGCTTTTGTTTTGTTTTTCTTTTTGCTTGTTCTATGGTTGGTTGGGTCTTGAACTCAGAGCTGGATGCTGTCCCTGAGCTCTTTTGTTCAAGGCTAGCACTCTACCACTTTGAGCGACGGCTCCACTTCTGGTTTTCTGATAGTTAATTGAAGATAAGAATCTCATGGACTTTCCTGCCCAGGCTGGCTTTGAATTGCCAGATCTCAGCCTTCTGCGTAGCTAGGATGATAGGTGTGAACCATCAGTGTCCAGCTTAGATTTTGCAAGCACAGTTTTTCCTGAGTCCCTTGTGCACTTTTTAAAAAATATATTTTTATTGTAAAGATATTGTACAGAGGGGTTACAGGTATAAGAGCAAGGTAATGAGTCCATTTCCTATCCAGCATTGTTACCCCCTCCTCCCATGTGCTCTCGGTGGGCGTGGCCTGTGGTATCTCCATGGAAGTCCAGTGGAGTGTTCTGGGCAGCATTTCCGTTATGGCCATTGCTGGTGGCCTTTTTATTTTTTGCCAGTCCTGGGGCTTGAACTCTGGGTCTACACACTGTCACTGAGCTTCTTTTGCTCCAAGCTATCATTCCACCACTAAATCCAGAGTGCCACTTTCAGAACATTTTTTTTTTTTACTGGTTCATTGGAGATAAGAGTCTCACAGACTTTCCTGCCCAGGTTGGCTTTGAACCTCAGTTCATACATCTCAGCATCCTAATTAGCTAGGATTATAGGCATGAGCCGCTGGTGCCTGGCACTTTTTTTTTCTTTCTGTCTGTTCAGGGATAGGGCAGCGCTGAGATCCGTCAGTGATTCTTCCCCAACGCAGAAAGACACTACTGCCGCGGAAGGAGCAGCGAGGGCCCTGGGAACAGATGGAAGCCAAGAGGAGCAGCTTTACCCTGGTGGTATGTCCAGTTTTGTGCACATTGCCTTGTCCTGTCACGTCCGTCCCTGATTTGCACAGTGAACAGCTGGTGGGAACATCTGTGGGCTCTGGCTACAGGACTTCTGGACAATGGCTGTGAGGGCCACACAGGTGTGCCTGAGGAGCAAAGCCCCCAGCTCTAAAGTGGTGGTGGGGGAGGGGTTCCTTCTAGCCATAGGGTCCTGGCTGTTTTCTGCCAGGACTTTTCCCTGGAAAGTCACATCTGTTCTTGGCAGTGTGCCAAATCATAAAGGGTCCATTTCAGCCCTGCCATGTGGGTTATACAGAGACCACAAAGGTGGCTGTGAAGAACCACAGACCTGCGACAGGTGGAGATGGAGACTAGCGGGCTGTGTCTGTGAGTTGGGAACTTACAGAGATCACAGGTTTAAAGCCAGACACCAGTGGCTCACATTGTCATCCTAGCTACTCAGGAGGCTGAGATCTGAGGATTGTGGTTCGAGGCCAGTAGGGGCATAAAAGTCGACGAGACTCTCAATTCTGATGAACCAGCAAAAAAGCCAGAAGTGGAGCTGTGGTTCAAGTGGTAGAGCACTAGCCTTGAGCAAAAAAGGTCAGGGACAGCGCCCAGGCCTTGAGTTCAAGCCTCAGACCAGCATATCACACACACACACACACACACACACACACACACACACACGCACACACACACAGAGAGAGAAAACAGAGATTTAGCCTCACCTACCCTGGGAGAGAGGAGGCAGGAGCACTTGATATAAGATCCACCAGGCAGACATTTGAGGAAATCATACTATAACAACTCAACCCCTCAGACATGCTGTAAGCAATTAAAAAGAATAAGAAACTATGCATTTAGTGCACTTTTGTATTTTGTCACGTCTTCAGTGTCCTTCCGCCTACAGAAGCCATCAAATAAAAATTCACTGTTTCTTCCTTTTAAATAATAAACTCCAACCTGATATATACATATATAGATATATATATATTTGACACCTAATGTTTCTTTGTTTATTATCATCCAGACACGTTCTCCTGTTAATGAATCATTGTAATGCTTCAATTAAACACAGGAAAAAGAAGGAATCCAGTGCCGTCACATGCTGCCGATTTAACCTGGCCAATATTTTTATTGCCTTGTACAATAAACCTAACAGAGCACAACTTGCTTTGGACTGGTGGAAAATCAGTTATGAACCGCCGGGGAGCGGCCAATTTTTCAAATGCAGCCATTCAAGTCAGACTATCCCCCCACCCCCACTCCTTCATCCACTATGGCAGTTATAATCTTTTGAGGATATATATGTATATATATATTTTATCACCGCAATAACCTCTTCAAAAATCAGTCTTTACTGCAGTTAATGACTGGACAGCTGGAGATGTAACTGGCCTTGGCTTTCTTTTCAGCTATTAGCTGACAAACCAGTTGTTAACTGAAGGTAATAACTGATTTCTTCTAGAATTTTCTTGACCAAGTGACTCACTGGCTAGAAGTTAATTTTTATTCCCCTTTCTGTCCCAGCTTTCGGATCTGAGATTGTGGAAGAGACTGGAGATCATGGAAGAGACTGGAATCGGGGGGCTTCCTAAGTGAACCTCCTAAATTGCCACACCTACCACAAGCCACTGGGGCTGGTGGAGTTGTGAAGCATTGTGGGAAGAGATGGCTCTGTGGATCCAACTGGACAGAGAAGGGAGCCGAAGACCGTTGAGGTGTCAGGCTGGACTGGGCTACCAGCAAACCTTGAGAAATCTGGGGTGAAAGAGAAGCCATGAATCTGAATTGCTAGGTAACTTGTGTTTGGTTAAGTCCGTGTGTTAAGATTCCTATATTTTCCTTTCGTATTTGTTCTACATTCTGGTAACATATGGGTTTCTTATTTATTTTTACTTTTTAAATTGTTATTGTAAAGGTGATGTACAGAGGGGTTATGGTTCTATAAGTCAGGTAAAGAGTACATTTCTTTTTGGACAATGTCACCCCTTCCCTTACTCTTTCCCAGTTTTTCTCTCCAGTCCCCACCTACAAGTTGTAGAGTTCAGTTTCCAGTGTTGAGTGGGTGTCACTGCTGTATTTGTTCACCCTTTGTCCCTTCATTTCTGCGCTGGTTCTGGACTAGAACTCAGGACCTGGACACTGTCCCTTGAGCTCAAAACTAGGGCTCTCCCAATTGAGACACACTCTACTCTAGCCTCCCCCTTCTCTCCACCCCCTGTCCTGAGATTTGAACTCAGGGTCTGGGCTCTGTCCCTGAACCTCTCTGTGCTCAAGGTTAGCACTCTACCACTTGAGCCACAGTGCCACTTCTGGCTTTTTCTGAGTAGTTTATTGGAGATGAGAGTCTCACAGACTTTCCTGCCTGGGCTGGCTTTTTACTGTGATCTTCAGACCTCAGCCTCCTGAGTAGCTTGGATTACAGGTGTGAGCCACCAGTGTCCAACTTACTTCTGGCCTTTTGGTGGTTAACTGGAGAAAGGAGTCTCATGTACTTTCCTGCCTGGGCTGGCTTCAAACAGATCCTTAGATCTCAGACTCCTGAGTAATTAGCATTACAGGCATGAGCCACTAGCACCCATCTTGTATTTTATTTTTTATTATTTTATTTTTTTGTCAGTCGTGGGGCCTGAGCTCTGGGCCTGGGCGCTGTCCTTCAGCTCTATAGCTAAAGGCTAGCACTCTACCACTTGAGCCACAGCGCCACTTCCAGCTTTTTCTTTTTATGTGATGCTGAGGAATCAACCCAGGGCCTTATGCATGCAAGGCAAGCGCTCTACCACTGAACCACCTTCCCAGCCACCCCCCCCCTTTTTATTTTACTTATTGAAGTATTGAAGGTTGAACTCAGAGCTTCCCATTTGTTAGGGACATGTTCTTGGGTCCCGCCTCTAATCTAAAATTTTTAAATTTGCTGTTCCTGGGGCTTCAACCCAGGGCTTGGGCACTGTCCATGAGCATTTTTGTCAAGACTAGTGCTCTACCAATTAAGTTACAGTTCTACTTCTGCTTTTTTTTTTGGTAGTTTATTGGAGATAAGAGTCTCACAGACTTTCCTGCTTGGGCTGTCTCTGAACTTCACCTCTCAGATCTCAGCCTTCTGAGTAGTTGGGATTACAGGTGTGAGCCACAAGTGTGTGTGTGTGTGTGTGTGTGTGTGTTTTAAGGGTGATCTCAGCCAATTGAGGTTCAGCACCAGAGTTAACATATTTTCAAGCAGAAGAAAATTATTGGGATGAACTACGGCAGGTTCACCTGAGTCAAATCCAAACAAGGATCGTGGATAGAGAAGGTTGAACCAAGGCAAAGATGACTGTCAAGAGCAATTCACCCTCAAGGCCTGCCAGCCCTTGCTGCAGCTCTCTGATCTTTCTTGGAAAGGCACCGGGCTACTAGCTTTATTCATGTCTGAGTATAAATATTTCCAGTCCTGGGCACCAAAAATGGACAAGGTACGGCCACCTTGGCACTAAGAAAACATTACAGAGATTTCCTTTGTTATTATTATTAGCTTTAACTAGTTGTACAAAGGAGCTGCCATTTCACAGAGCATTTATGAATACAATGCATCTTGATTGGTGTCACCCCTTTTAATAGTCTCACCCCTCCCTCCCCTCCCCCTCCCTCCCTCTTCTGAATTTTGTGAAATATACATTGGATTCTTGTCTGCATTTCTGGCCCTCTTCTCGGCTTTGTCTCACCCTCTCCCCTTCGCCCCACGCCACCCCTTTCAGAGCAAATTGAAACACCTGGTGTTTTATTTTGTTGAACTTTGACTTGGCTCTTCTAAGAAATGACAGTCTTTGAGATCTCCCTTGATTCCCCCATATTTCAAGTTAACCCATTTGTATAAACTTGCATACCACCCAATGTATTTACTTATAAGTTTAAAAGCTAACTGTGGCTTCCACATATAAGAGAGAACATGGATTTTTTTTTTTTGTTTCTCTGGGCCTGACTTGCTTCATTTATCATAGCTTTTTCCCAAGTCTTTCCATTTCTTTACAAATGGTACAGTGTCATTGAGATTTTCTATTCACTGCTGCATTTGAAATTTTCCAGGTTGATCAATTAAGATTTGACTTCTGAAATCAAGGCACTGATTGGAATAACTTTACATATGTGTTTTTAACAAGCAGAGCAAAACAAAAAATTAATCTTCTTAAAAGTGAAGTAAGAGATTTGTGTATTTCTCTCCCCCCACCCCCTTCTTCACAGCCTGGAGAGAAGACCAATTAAAATCACTTCAAAATTTTTTTAATGAGTTTTAATTTGAGAGAGAGAGAGGAATTCATTCAAGAATATGAATTTCAGTAAATATTTGGAATCATTCTATAATGTGCTTCTTTGAAGCCCATTTTGCTTGTGAATTAAATATCAAATTAAAAATTAAAAGGAGCTACTCAGGATGCTGAGATCTGAGGATTGTGGTTCAAAGCCAGCCAGGGTGGGGAAGTCCTTGAGATTCTTAGATTCTTATCTCCAATAAACTACCTTCCAAAAATGCCAGAAATGGAGCTGAGGCTCAAGTGGTAGTGCACTAATTAGCCTTGCACAAAAGAAGCTCAGTGACAGCGCTAGACCCTGAGTTCAAGCCCCACCATTGTCACCAAAAAATGGGAAGGGGCATAGTATTGTTTATAAATTATCTGTTAGGGCCAGACCCCAGTGTTTGAAAGGTGTACAACTTCTTGTGGGAGAGTCAGAGGGGTTTTTCCAGACTGTCTTCCCGTTGCCAGATTCAAAATGCATACTACAGGACTGTGAGGTTTTTTTTTTTTTTTTCCTGAAATCATTTTGAATTTCATAAACCCCACTCTTTAACCTTTGGTAAATGACAGAAAGTGCAACATATTCTTAACACTTTGGATCATTCTGTACAATTGCCGGGGCCCCAAAGAGCTCATCTTTTCCAAATTTAAGCACTTAAAAAAGTGAAATGCTCCAAGAAATTTCAATTGGCAAATGCTACGCATATCAATGGGAGCGGATTCAAAGGGCAAGCAAACCACAGCCGGGCCTCATCCCAGGATTGATTTTTAATGACTTCCCATTGATTTGGTCCCTTTCAAATTCCCTGCCCAAGGTGGGACTTGCACGCCCACTTGGGAAGAGGGCGGGGGATGGGTCCACACCCTGGTGGTTGTCAGCGACCAGGAGAGTCAGGAGAGCCAGCCCGGCCTCCGGCCTCTGGCCTTAGGTCCCTGGCCTCTGGTCCCGGGTCTCCACCTGGACAAGCGCTTGGAAGGTCAGGAATGGCTGAGCTTAGAAACTTCTCTTTCTCTCTCTCTCTCACCTCCTCTGCTAGTTTTGTTCTTTTTGATCTCCTCCCCTCCCTTCCCTCCCTTTCCCTAGCTTCCCCTTCCTTCTTTCTCTTCCTTTTCTTCCCCTCCCTTCTCCTCCTCTCCTTTCCTCTTCTGCCCTCTTTCCCCTCCCTGCTCCTTTCCCCTCCCCTCCTCTCCTCTGACCTCTCTGCTCCCTCCCCTCCCTTACCCCTTTCCCCCTCCTCCCCACCCCTCCCTTCCCCTCTCCTCTCACCCCAGCCTCTTGAGTAGCTAGGATTACCGGTGTTAGCCAGCAAGCACCTAGCCTTTTAACCCTTTCAGAAAAATGCTTCATTTTTTTTTCACTAGAGTATTTTTAATTTAGAGTTTAATTTTTCTTGATGAATAATTTACACTATTTCTTATCAGTGTGTGTGTGTGTGCCAGTCCTGGGGCTTGAGCTCTGGACCTGGGCTTTGTCCCAGGTCAAGGCTAGTGTTCTACCACTTAAGCCATAGCTCCACTTTGAGATTTCTTGAATACTTCCTTAGTGTTCTTTCTTGGAGTTACATTTTATGTCTTAATTTATCAGGACCAGATTCAAACTTCAATTTATTCCAGTGAGATGTAGACGTACCATGAGCATATAGTTCTATTCTCTTCCCTTTTGTGGCATTCTTGTTCTCTATTTCTCTCTCTATCTATCTATCTATCTAAATCTCTCTCTGTGTATCTGTGCACATTCATAAATGCATGTATTTTTATATATTATATATATTCATATATATTATAAAATTACATATATAATTATATATTCATATACAATATAAATCTACCACTACACTGTTATAGGTATTTGATGTAATAATTTTTATTGTTTTATTTAATTTCTTATTTTGTGTAATTGATTACTTTGTGTAATTTTATGTATTAGTTATTATTTGATATACCTTCTCTTTAAGGATCTGGAGGAAGTGAGGCGTGGTCAGCCATCTTCCCTGTGAACAGACTGTCGGTATCTGGTGAAGCAGATCCCCCCCTTCTTTCCCTTCCCCCCACCCCAAATTACACCAAGTGAGTTTTTTACTTACAGATTGGCACCAGGGGAAAAGAATCCTCAGATTCATTATAAGAAAGTCCCTTACGTCTCAGGAAAGCTTCATGAGAAGTTGTTTTATTTGCTTGTGTTCCCCTGAGAAGCCAAGGGAGTCCACAAATCAGCCAAGAGCCCATGGTGGGGTGTTTATTCATCTATTTATTTGGTGCCAGTCCTGGGGCTTGAACTCAGGGCCTGGATGCTGTCCCTGAGCTTTTTCACTCAGGGCTAGCATTGTTCCACTTGAACCACAGCACCATTGCCAGCACTGGAGATGAGTCTCCTGGACTTTTCTGCGGGGACTAGCTTGGAACTGCACTCCTCCGTCCTCAGCCTCTGGAGTAGCAGGGACGACAGGTGTGTGTCTCTCGTGTGGCTCCGCTCCTCAGCAGGTTTTTGTCTCACGCTCATAAGGCTTTCTGGGCATTGAAGGACGTGTACTGGGGACAGAGGCATTGAACAGAGACCAGGCAGTTCCAGCCAGCGCCAGCCTTATCTCAGAATGTCCCATTCTAGAACATTCTAAGTTATGCAACATCTTTGGGCAAGGAAGGAGTGGGAATTGGATCAGTTCAAGGCCACTTGGAAGACTGTCTTGCCTATATTCATATCTTTTCTTTTGTTAACTTTTTTGGTGCCACTCCTGTGGCTTGAACTCAGAGCCTGGCTGCTGTCACTGAGCTTTTTCACTCAAGGCTGGTGCTCTACCACTTGAGCCAGAGCTCCACACCTGGCTTTTCGATGGCTAATTGGAGATAGTGGGCTCAGGGAATTTCCTGCTCGTGTTGGCTTTGATCCTTGATGCTCAGATCTCAGCCTCAGGAGTAGTTAAGATTACAAGGTGTGAGCCACTAAGGCTCACCTTATGAACTTTCTTATCTATCATTTCTGCTTTTCTTTCTTTGGTCCTGTAGATTCAAGGACCATCTGAAATCATTTCTTTAACCAAATAGACTTTTCTATGACTTACTTCCATTGAGAAGATACATTTCCTTTCAATGTTATTTTTGTGTGTGCCGGTACTGGGGCTTGAACTCAGGCCTTTGTACTCTCACTTGGCTTTTTGGTTCAAGGCTGGCACTCTACCACTTGAGCAACACCTTCACTTCTACCTTTTTGCTGGTGAATTGGAGGGAAGAGGCTCATAAACTTTTCTTCCCTGCGTCTAGCTTTGAACTGCAATCTTCAGATCTCAGCTTTCTGAATAGTGTGGATTACAGGTGAGAGCCACCAGCGCCTAATTTCAAACAAAGATTTGAACAGACAATGAAATGAGAAGGTGTAACTCATCTTGACCAAAGAATCTTTCAAACAAAGATTTGAACAGACAATGAAATGAGAAGGTGTAACTCATCTTGACCAAAGAATCCCAGTTAAAGAATGTAGAAGAAAAAGAGGGAACTGGAAAGTCATATTACGCACTAATCACTGTTGCAAGTAAGAATTCAGCACTGATGAAGCTAAAATTAGCAGGCTTGAACAGATCAAGAATATTTGCATAGCCCCAGGTTTCTCCCCCAAGTTTTTTACCAAGTACAAAAGGAAAAAAAAATATCCCACTTTGCCAGAGGTGAAATCTGACAGGGCCACCTAAATACATGGACATAGTGAAATCCAAGGCATGACTTTGGGTACTGGTGGCTCACACCTATAACCTTAGCTTACTTAGGAGGCTGAGATGTGAGGATCCTGGTTCAAAACCAGCTCTGGCCAACAAAAACTATGAGACTCTTATCTCCAGTAAACCAGCCTAAAAGCTAGCAGCAGAGCTGTGGATTAAGTGGTAGAGTGTCAGCCTTGAGTAAAAGAAGTCAAGCAAAGGAGTAAGGCCCTCTTTTCAAGTGCCAGTACTGGCAACAAAGGAAAAAAAAAGAATGAATAAAAAAGAAAGATGGAAAGGGAAGAAAGAAGAAATCCAGCGAAGTATTGGAGCTAGAGATTAAATCTGGAGCCTTATGTGGCTTTTCCACTCTTCTACACCCAAAGAATTTCTATGAGGAAGAGGATTTGGTCCTGTGTCTGACCACAAACTCACGGAAGGATTGTGGACTTCCTGCTGTTTTCTGAGCCTCAGTTTCCCCCTAGGCACAAAGGAATTTGGGAGTAGATGAAGATGTTTTCAAATGTTTTTGTGGGGCTGGGAAGGTGGCTCAGTGGTAGAGCGCTTGCCTTGCATGCCTGAGGCCCTGTGTTCGATTCCTCCGCACCACATAAGCAAAAAGAAAAAAGCCGGAAGTGGCGCTGTGGCTCAAGTGGTAGAGCGCTAGCCTTGAGCTGAAGAGCTGAGGGACAGCGCCCAGGCCCAGAGTTCAGGCCCCACAACTGGACCCAAAACAAACAAACAAAAACAAAAAAAATGTTTTTGTGTGTGTCAAAGAATCCTTGTCCCCCAATAAAAATCCACAAAACAGTGCCTTTGAACCTTCATAACAATGTATAATCTGAATCTAGTCAGGAGTTATAGTTAACTCACCCACACTGAGGAATAATCTAAAAACACAATTCAATGTCACCAGTTGCTGGTGGCATGTAATCCTAGCTCCTCACGAGGCTGAGCTCTGAGGATCCTGGTTCAAACCCAGCCTGAGCAGGCAAGTCCTTGAGACGCTTATCTCCAACGAACCACCAAAAACCCCCAAAAAGCCAGAAGTGGAGCTATGGCTCAGTTAATGGAGCACTAGCCTTGAGTTGAAAGCTAAGGGATAGCACCTACGCCCCGAGTTCAAGCCCCAGAACTGGCACAAAAGGAAAAGCAACCCCTCAGTGTCAAGGTCGTGAGAGATAAAGAAGTCTGGGAAGCCGGCACCAATGGCTTGTGGGGACTGGAGGAGTAAGCAACCTCAGCTTGCTCGGTGTGGATATCTGTGTCTCAACTACTTGTGGGCTGTGGTGGGTGAGGGGTACATGGGAATTTTCTGCACGATTTTCCCAACTCTTCCTTAAAAAAAAACCAAAACAAAACACCTTTTTTTTTTCCCAAAAGAAAAACTTGAAAATAGAATAAAAATGTGGAGAAAGAGAAATACAGAGACAAAGAAAACAAAGAAAGTGGTCTGGGAGACTTTATCTTGTCAAGAACTCTGGGCAGAGTGACTAGCACAGAGAGTTTGCTAGGAATGCGTAGATAAGATGATTCATTCCTTGTGTGAAGTACGTTCCCAAAAGAATCTCCAGCCTGACCTTGACAAAGAGACACTCGGAATGTTCTAGACTTGAAGTCACTTTTGAAGTCCCAAGCCTTCTGGATGCAAAGTCTTGGGACAAGTTGGTCAGTTCTCAAGGATCACTTGGGTGATAAAGCAAGGGACAATGCCCAAGCCCTGAGCTCAAGCCCCAGCACAGGTACCACAAAACAAAACAGAAACAAAAATTGTGTGAAGTGAAGAAAGTCAGGTTCAGAGAGACAAGGAATCCACGTTTTTTCCTTTCTTTGTGGAAGCTAGATTAAACTTCTAAACCTCGAAGTAAATACGCTGGGTAGTGTACAAGGACGCTCATGCATGAACTGAAATATAGGAGAGTCAAGGGATCTCTCATGCAGTGTCAGTCCTTAGAAAGGCCAAGTTGAAGTTCAGCAAAATAAAACACGGAAAGGAGTGGGGTGAAGCCAATGGGAAAGAGGTAGACCAATGAGGAGGAGAAGAGGAGAATGCAGTCAGGAATCCAGTGTATAGCCTACAAAATTCAGAAGAGTCAGGAGAGCAGGGATGGGTAGGAGAGGGATGGGTGGGAATGTTGAAAGGGGTGACGTCAATCAAGATGCATTGTATTCATAGACCACTTTGTGAAGTAGCAACTCTTGTACAAATACTTAAAGATAATAAAAAATTAAAGACAACAAACAGCAATAAAGAGCAAAAAATGAAAGAATAATAAGAAGAATCATACGACAAGACACAAAGCAAAAAAATAACCCCACAAAGAGAATAATAAAAATAACTATTCCCCGCCCCCTACACACCTCAGACAAATTTAGTTTTTGTGTCTGTTATCAGCCAGATGACCAGAGTGGGTCCAGCTTCCGTATGCCCTGTCCTTCTGGGAGAAGGCTTGATTCTGGAGTCAGATCGCTGTGGGCTGGGATTGCCAACCTATGGAGTCTTGAATGCAAGTTACTTACGTCAGACTGCCTCATCTACAAAAGAGGAGTCCCTAGAATAGGAACTGGTCCATAGAATAGAAAAGTGGCAGGACTAGTATATGGGAAGGCCTGAGTTCAGTGTCTGGCAAGGAAAATGCATCATCATCATCATCATCACCATCAAATCCATTATCATCATCACCATCACTACATTATCATCATCATAACCATCACAATCATCAATCACATCACCATCACCATCATCATCACTATCACCACCGTCATTACCATCATCACCTTCTGCATATCTTTATATTTGGCTACATGGATGATCAGCAAGGCGTTAGGTATCTGTTAAGGCCAACAATTTCAAGCATGGCATCTATGGTCTCACATCTGTAAACCTTAGCTACTCAGGAGGCTGAGGTCTGAGGATCTAAGTTCGAAGCCAAGCCCTGGCAGGAAAGTCTATTACTTTCAATTAAGCAGCAAAAAGATGGAAGTGGAGCTGTGGCTCAAGTGGTTGAGAGCCAATCAAGAGAGAGGGGGGGTTGGGGGCGGGTGGGGGGGCAGACCTTGAGTTCAAGCCCCAGTACTGGCACAAGAGCAAACAAAAAATGATCAACAGTTCTCCATCATGGTCGTATTCGATGACCATTGTTGCTTTTAACAGGTTGTGGCTCTGTGGCAATTGTTTGTAAAATCCCCACACCAATAGTTTTACCCTGGAAAAATAATCACCCATACCAACATCACCAAATCAACAGCAAGCATCTGTTTCTGCTCTTCAGACCACAGGACTGCTGAGCAATCAACTGATCGACTATCAGCCCTACCAGCGATGATTCTCTCAAATGTAGACTCATGCCTGTCATCCTAGCTACTCAGGAGAAGGAGATCTGAGGATCCTAGTTCAAAACCAGCCTGGGCAGGAAAGTCTGTGAGACTTCTATCTTCCATGAACCACCAAAAAGCCAGAAGTGGAGCTGTGGTTCAAGTGGTAGAGTGCCAGCCTTGAGTGAATAAGCTAAAGGACAGCACCCGGGCCCTGAATTCATGTCTAGCACTGGCACTCATGAGGGGGTGGTCACACACACGCACAAAGGTAGACATGATCCAGGGTTGGATTTCAGTGTGGCTCCGAAAGAGTTAAGTGAAATAAAGAATATTATCAATATTGTATCAGTCACAGATGAGCAAGTACAATAGGAGGATCAGTGTAATTCATTCATGGGTTTATGGACACCAAGTCCTCTGGGGACTGTCACAAATCCACTCCATGTTCCTGAGTGTGAGATTTAGCATTTTGGATCTTTGATTTAGCTGAAAGATGTGTTGAAAAAAAAATCATGCAAGTCAGACAACTCCCTACAGGCGGATTCATCTGTGCCGGCTTTGACGTAACAGTCATTCTTATCAAATGTCAGCAGTGACTTC
This sequence comes from Dipodomys ordii, assembly GCF_000151885.1. Classification (NCBI taxonomy): domain Eukaryota; kingdom Metazoa; phylum Chordata; class Mammalia; order Rodentia; family Heteromyidae; genus Dipodomys; species Dipodomys ordii. Next base: position 865,109 of record NW_012267308.1, read on the forward strand.
CCTTCTGTAACTCACCCTGGCGTCCACACGCAGGCAGGAGGTGCTGCAGGGAAGGGCCGTCCTGGGAGAGGGGCAGGCACACCTGGGGCAGCCATGGTTGGGCAAGGAGGCAGGTGTGCATGTCTTGTTTCCTGCTCGGGGTTGGGGCAGGAAGGGTATCCCTATCTTTTGCCTCTTCCTCCTCCTCCTCCTTCTTCCTCCTCCTTCTTCCTCTTCCTCTCTTTCCCTCTTTCCCTCTTTCTTTCTTTCTTTCTTTCTTTCTTTCTTTCTTTCTTTCTTTCTTTCTTTCTTTCTTTCTTTCTTTCTTCCTTCCTTCCTTCCTCTTCCTCTCCTTTCTTTTCTTCCTCCTCCTCCTCCTCTTCTTCTTCTTCTTCTTCTTCCTCTTCTTCCTCCTCCTTCTTCCTCCTCCTCCTTCCTTCTTCTCTTTCTTCTTCTTCCTCTTAATCCTCTCCCTCCTCCTCCTCCTCTTTTCCTTGTTCCTTCTTCTTTCTTCATGTGTGCCAGTCCTGGGTCTTGAGCTCAGGGCCTGAGCCTGTCTCTTAGCTTTTTCACTCTAAGTTGGTACTCTACCACTTGTGCCATAGCTCCATTTCCATCTTTTATTCCTGTTTATTGGAAATCAGAATCTCACAGACTTTCCTTCCCAGGCTGGGTTTGAACCATGATCCTTAGCTCTCAGCTTCCTGAGTAGCTAGGATGACAGGTGTGAGCCATCAGTGTCCAGCCAGGAAGAGAGTTTTTTTTAATTTTTTTTATTCCTCAAGAACATAAACGCAAGTGGGACGGAAATGGGATAGCTCAGTGGTAGGGGAGTTTCCTAATACACGGGACGGCTGGAGTTCAACCCCCAGCTACAAACAAACACACAAATAAGCACCTGGAGTTTTCAATGCATAATTTTGTTTCTCTGTTTCTCTGTCTGTCTCTGTCTGTCTGTCTGTCTCTTTCTCTCTCGTGTCTGTACTAGGGCTTGAACTTAGGACTTGGGTGCTGTTTTTGACCATTTTTGCTCCAGAATAACACTCTACTATTTGAGCCACAGTTCCATGTTTCGGGTGGTTCATTGGAGATAAGAGTTTCACAGACTTTTCTTCCCGGGCTGCCTTTGAGCCATGATCCTCGGATCTCAGCCTCCTGAGTAGCTGGATGGCAGGCTTGAATCATCAGTCTCTGAGGATGAAGTTGATCGGGTAATGAAACGTGTAATCCTTGGAAGTCTTGGGAAGAGATCTCTCTTCCCAGATCTTCCTTGTGGAGGGGAAATCATGGCATCCAGTGTTTAAGGGGTAGTTAATCCAGTTGGCACAATGGCAGAGCTGGGCTTCAAACCCGGGTCTGAGGACAAGCCCATCACCAGTGCTGGTTTTGTGGTAGTGATCCCAGGGCCTGCTCTCTGGTAGCAGCTTGTTTGGGGTGTCAAGGGTGGGGTGCTATTGATGACATCAGGACATCTCACTGGCTTGGAGGACATCACAGCGTAGCTCTGAGTACAGTCTGAGGATGGACCGGCCAGGAAGTGGACACAGTGACCCTAGCAAGGTGGCCTTTGAGCTGGAGAGCCCGGGGTGACACTTATTTTACCAAACTTTACTTGAACTTAATTCTATGGTATGCAAAGAAGTCCCTTCTGTGTGTAAAATAACCTAAACAATCTGCTGTACCAAAACAACCATTGGTGTGCAAGAAACAATATTGTGTGCAAAATAAGCTACTGCATCAAAACAACCTATGGTGTGCAAGAAACACTACCATGTGAACCATGATCTACAGTGTGCAAAACAAGCTACTATGTCAAAGCAATCTATGGTGCAGAAAAAAACCACAAAATTACTATGTGTAAAATGTCCTTATGGTATGCAAAACAAGCTACTGTCCCAAAGCAACTAACAGTGTGTAAAAGACCCTACCGTGTGTACAACAATCTACCATGCGCAAAGCAACCTACTCTGCATACAACAGCCTATGATATGTAAAAAAAATCCTAGTGTGTGTAAAACAGCCCACTGTGTGCAAAACAACCTATAGTATGGACAGACTCTACTGTGTGCAAAATGACCTATGGTGTACATGAACCCTACTGTGTGCAGAAACAACCCACTGTGTGCAAATCTTTCTTTCTATTGTCTGTGAGGCTTCTGGCTACACCCTCTCCACAAGGCCAATGAGGGGCACCGGTGAAGAGACCAGAAGAAGGCAGCCCCTGCCTTCAGGGAACTGGCTCTCCCTGCCAGGGCTAGTTCCGTTGCTGTGGTGTCTGTGGCTCCCTGTTTTAAGAGTCCTGGCTTGAGGCAGTTCCATTTGGGAAGGTTTCTTCCTAGCATTTGGCATGGAATTATTACCAAATGTTAGGGAGGAGGCTTGCCAAATGCTGCATATCCTTTCAAACCCCCAACTCCTAAACAATGAAAACTTAATAATAATAATAATGAACTCAGGAGAGAAGAGTCTATAGATGGAGTGGGTGGGGGCGCCCCAGCTGCTGAGCACCCCAGCTTTGAGCCATGTCTGCTCACTGAGCAGCAGGAGCCAGGGGTGTAGGATGTCAGCAGGCTCTCTCAAGAAGAGACAGGAAGCAGTGGCTCTTGAAACCTTTGGACTCCATGACCTTTATTTTCTCTGTCCTTCACGGAGTGTTCTGTATCCAGTAGGCGTTCATCGATGCTGAAGATCTACAAGTCTGGATGCTTCCAGAACCATCACAGCTCACCTCCCTGGAACCCACCGGGGACGGGATCCACACACCGCCTTTCCTCACCAGGGCCCATTCATTATCTTTATGTAGCATTTTTCTTGCAATATTTCAAAGATACGGCCCAAATTTCCTTTCTTTCTGACTCAGAGAATGTGGAACACCATTAACCTTTCCTTAATGGCTCAGGGTGGTTGCTGTGAACCTGAGATGTGGAGCGGGAGGTAATATAGCCCTCTGGGCTCGAGAGGTGGGCAGGGGTGTTTGCTCTCTGCTAATGGCCTCTGTGGTGGAGAATCCTCTAGTCCACAGCCTCTTTCCTGGATGTGTATGTATGTGTATATACACATGTATATGTTATACGCATTTATATACAGATGTATGTATATACACATTCATATATGTACACATACATACACACATATCACATAGATACGTAGTCATATATACATATACCCATACACACATATATGCATGTGTATACATATGTACACACTCATATGTGTACACATGTACACATTATACACATGTATACATGCATGCACGCACACGTGTATATATATATATATATAGGTGCTATACATGTGTGTATATATATCCATTTGGTTTTTTTCTTATGATCAATATCAGTCCTCCAGTTTTTATGCTTGTCAGTGTGGCATTTCTCTCTTCGTCAATGACCATTTCTGATTGGCTGTGGACTCAAAGACAAAACTCTAGGCCTATTGCAAGGATGCATACAGAAAATGTTCATCTGTTTGGGCTAAACATCTCCTAAGCATCGATTAAGTTCCCAAATGCAACTCTGCAGTCTCTATGTAGATCACCCCAGCCACAATCCAGCACAGGCCAGCTGCAGCTTCTTTGGGCACTCTGTCCCCCTGCCCCTCCCACTCTGTCCCTCCCCCTCCCCCTCCCCTCCCCCTCTGGGGAATGTCTGACAACTCTGAATGGCCACCAACCATCTCTATGTCCATGTGACTGTGTCGAGTTTGCAAACCTTTCCCAAAGTTTGGCCTGACCTAAGATCGTCATTTCTTTTTTTCTTTATTTTTATTTTCTTTATTTTTAAATTTAATTCTGTTGTAAAAGTGCTGTACAGAGGAGTTACAGTTACATAAGTAAGGTAATGTGTGCATTTCTTGTTGCACATTGTTACCCCTCCTTCATTTTTCTCCTACTACCCTTCTCCCCACCCCCCTAAGTTGTAAAGTTCATTTCCAACCTAGTGTCTTGTGAATATCGCTTTCATTTCTTTTGATAGGTGCACACCACCATGTCCAGCTTTTATCGGTTGAGATGGAATCTCACTAACTTTTTGCATAGGCTGGCTTTACACATTGATCTTCTTAATCTCAGCCTCTGAGCAGCTAGGATTACAGGTATGAACCACTGTACTGGCTAGAGGCAAACTTTCAGAAATGTTTTCCTAGCCAGGCTCTATTGTCTCACGCTTGTAACCCTAGCTACTCAGGAAACTGAGATCTAAGGACCCAGGTTCAAAGCCAGCCCAGGCAGGAAAGTCTGAGGGACTCTTATCTCCAATTAACCAATATAGAGCCAAAAGTACAGGTTTGGATCAAGTGGTAGAGTGCCAGTCATGAGCAAAAAAAAGCTAATGGACAGCACCTAGGCCCTAAGTTCAAACCTCAGGAAAGGTGCACAAGCACACCTGTACACAGGCGTGCACACACAGACACACAGACACAGAGACACAGACACACAGACACACAGACACACAGACACAGACAGACAGACAGACAGACACACACACACAGTTTTCCTTTGAGAACCAGGTGCTAGAATATCAATTCTGAGAAATTATATTTTGCAATCAAGTATCACACATTCTGGAATGTAATGGGAATGGGATTAGGGTTAGGGTTAGAGTTTGTAGTTTAGGTTAGGTTTAAGATTAGGGTTTAGGGGGCTGGGAAGGTGGCTCAGTGGTAGAGCACTTGCCTTGCATGCTCGAGGCCCTGGGTTCGATTCCTCAGCACCACAAGCAAAAAGAAAAAAGCCGGAAGTGGTGCTGTGGCTCAAGTGGTAGAGCACTAGCCTTGAGCTGAAGAGCTGAGGGACAGCGCCCAGGCCCAGAGTTCAGGCCCCACGACCGGACCCAAAAAAAAAAAAGATTAGGGTTTAGGACTTAAATGAAAGGGAGGGTTAGGGTTAGGTGTAGGGCTAGAGTTTAGGGTTTGGGCTAGCGTTAGGGTTAGGGCTAGTGTCTAGGATTTGGGTTTAGGATTAGTGTTTGTTTTAGCATTAGGATTAGGGTTTGGGGTTAGTAGTTACAGTTCAGTTTAATGTTTGTTTTCAGATTAAGGCTGTGTCTTTTTATCTCTTTCGGTGTTTTGGCTTAGCATCTAGCTGTAGTGTTTGTGGTTATTTTGTTGTTTAAGATTTGCGGTTAGGGCTTATATTTTGGTTAAGATTAGGATCGTGCTATCCACTTTCTTTGGGGACCCTGCTTGGCCCTTGGGTCTCCATTCACGGATGTCTACCCTTTTAATGGGCCCTGGGTTTTGGAGTGATGGGAGTAGAACTCTGATTATTAGGAAGCCTTAGGTTCTCACAGCACTCTTGTGCAAAGCCAGAGGACTTAGAACCCAAATGTCTCAGGGGCGCCTGGCTTTCTGGGAACCTGGTTGGCTTTTGTGCTAAATGATTCCTAGTTTGGGCCCTGAAACCATGATGGTAGTAAAGCGAGCGGTAGGAGCTGAGGCCTTTGGTAGGATGCAGACATAATCAGAGTTCATTTCTCTCTTTTCTGTTTTAGTTGGCTTCTAGTTATGGCAGCCCCTGAGCTGATTGTAATTGTGCTTCAGGAAATTGGGCTGGTCTTAATGAAACCACTGGATTGCTACCCAGCCACATCGGGAAAGCTGACTTCTCCAATGGACTTGTGAAAGGAAGAATCAGAAATCCATGAAGTATCTGCTGCATTCTTCTGTGTTCCCACAGATGTGGGAGGCGATGCCCAAATGTTCAGTGTGAGCCTGAATTAAGTGGGGCTGTGAAGTCAAGTTCTCCTTCCCAAACCTTGCCCTGTCAGTGCCCATAGCAAAAGAAATAGCAGGTGCCCTGTGATTGATATCTCTTATCTGTCTCTGTCTCTATCTCTCTCTCTCTCCTACTGGGGGCTTGAACTCAAGACTTTGTGCTATTACTTGGATTTGGGTTTTTTTTTTTAACTTATGGCTGGTGATCTAACACTTGAGCCTTATCTCCCCTTCTGAGTTTTTGCTGTTTAACTGGAGATAAGAGTTACATAGATTGGTCTGCCCAGGCTGGCTTTGAATTGTGATCTATTGTGAGTAGTGAGGATTACAGGCATGAGCTACTGGCTCTTCTCCCTACATGAGTTCTTGATTCAGCTGACCAGGAAAGTTACTGTGACAGAAACTTCTGGCTTGGGGTTTTGGGGTATTTGCAATGTGGCTGCTTTGGATCTGTAAAGTGGGATCTGACATTCTAAACAGCTCCCCAATAGACAGTGCTCTGTTTGTTGAGATGGGGTCTTTATAAGAATGAATGGAGGTTATCTGTAGAAAGAATGACCCACAAGGAGACCATGGCTGAAGATGGCAGATGATTTGCTTGGGCAGATGAGGAGCAGTACACCGGGGACCTGAGGACCTGCTGTAAGTCAAATACCACCAAGATATCTTCATGCCCTCAATTGCTTTAGTAAAAGCATGAGACATTTTAAGTCTCATTTAATGGGAAAAATGCATATAAAACATATATCCATAGTTGATGCAAATGAGTGTCTAATTGTGCCAGGTGCTAATTCACTGAATTCTCTAAACATGATTAGGAGGAGTCAGCTCCTTTATCAGACTCTGAAGATTCAAGCACAGAGTAGTTAATGTGGTAGAGCTGGGATTTGAACCCAGGTGGTCTGGCTTTAGAACCTCTTATAGATTGGTTAACCATTCTATTAATCTATGTATTAATTTTTTTCCTTTGGAAGAGATAAGAAAATCACTATCCAGGCTGGGAAGGTGGCTCAGTGGTAGAGTGCTTGCCTTGCATGCATGAGGCCCTGGGTTTGATTCCTCAGTACCACATAAACAGAAAAAGCCAGAAGTGGTGCTGTGGCTCAAGTGATAGAGCACCAGCCTTGAGCTGAACATCTGAGGGACAGCGCCCAGGCCCAGAGTTCAAGTCCCATGACCGACAAAAAAAATCATCGTCCATGGTAATGATAATTCAGTATGGGGACCCAGTAGAGATGAGTGGGAGAATCTAGGGGTCAAAGTTTGGAATGAGCAACAGGTAGGACTGTCTTCTGTAGTGACTTCATGGTGCTGACACTGGCTAGACCCAGCCTGCCCAACTCACAGTTTGTCTGTGGGGCTTCAGAGCAGAGACACCTTATTGCTTTGGGAGCCATGAAAATCTTATTGGTTCTCTTCTGGGGAATTTGAGCCATTGAAGGCCCAGTAGGGCTAAAAGGTAGATCTAGAGATGAGAGCACACTGCCAAAAATTGGCAAGTTCTTTGCAACAAACATGACTGCCCGTGTGTGTGTGTGTGTGTGTGTGTGTGTGTGTGTGTGTGTGTGCGCACTGGGGCTGAACTCAGGGCCAAGGCACTCTTCCTTAGCTATTTTTGCTTAAAATTGACATTCTACCACTTAAGCTATACCTTTACTTTGGACTTTGGGCTGGTTACTTGAAGATAAGAGTCTTATAGACTTTTCTGCCCCAGCTGGCTTCAAACTGTGATCCTCAGATTTCAGCTTCCTGAGTAGCTAGAATTACAGGTATGAACCACTAGTGCTCAGCCTCAGTACTTTTAAAGGTAAGAAACACACACACACACACACACACACACACACACACACACCATTTAGATGCTCCAAAATAAGAAATGAACCAGTGAATGAGTAAATGAATTCATACATGCATTTGTACATATACGGATAGCATAGCTACATTAAATGGATGGCTGCCACTAGAAATCAGTTGCAACAGTTTCAAAATGAATGGCTATTTTCTCTAGCAAGAAGTAACACACAGACACTGTACTTATTACCTGACTCATGTAATTGTAATCCCTCTGGACATCACCTTTATAATATCAATAAAGTAAATTAATTTAAAAAAGAAGTAACACATGAAAGATAACTAAAGAAAACAAAAAATGTACAAAGATAATTCTGCATCTCTTCACCTGACCCTGCTAGCCTTTTTGTGTTTTTCCTTCCAAGTGTTATTCAGTGCATACCTTTTTCTCCAGCCAAACTTTGAGCCATTTTGTACAAATGTTTGTGTCCTGCTTTTGTTTTTTAACCTTGCAGCACAACGTAGATCCTATGTCAATAAATATTCTTGGGAAACATGATTTTATGGCTACAGAATGTTCTATCAAAAGGATGCAACATAATTTATTTAAACAGTTTATTTGGGAACATCTAAAATTTTTTCTTCTGTTTAAACTCTGCAACTCTGTGTGTGTGTGTGTGTGTGTGTGTGTTTGCTAGTACTAGTGCTTGAACTCAGGCCCTTATACTCTCATTCAGCTTTGTTAAATAGCACTCTGCCACTTGAACCATGACTCCAGTTCCAGGTTTTTTTTCATTAATTAATTGGAGTTTGAGTCTCACAGATTTGTTTGACTAGGCTGGCTTTGAGCGACGATCCCCAGATCTCAGCCTCCTGAGTAGCTAGGATTTCAGGCCAATCTATATGGACTAGGTTGTGTGTATGAGCTATAGATTATCACTGCAATCGTCTTCTGAAAATTTTTTTGTTTCTTTTTTGGCATTTGGTTCCTATAGTTTCTCATGATAAACACATCCCTTCAAAGTAGAGTCAAAGCCAAACTCCAGTCCTGTCCTGCCCTTGGTGGCTTTACACCTCAGTCTCTGGAGTAGCTGGGATTACAGGCGTGAGCTACCAGTGCTTGGCTGGCCCTTGATTATTTACAGAAGACATCATGGCCTGTGATAACTAACCAGCTCTTTCAGTTCGGGAAGTCACAATGAAAAAAAAAATCAACTTTAAAACATCTTTCCTGGACTCGTGGGCAGGTATGGGAGGGGGAAACTGAGGGATAGTGATGGGAGGGGTGGTACTGTCCAAAAAAGAAATGTACTAATTACCTGACTTAGGAAATGGTAACGCCTCTGTATAACACCTTGATAATAACCACACAATTCTATTTAAAAAAAAGCATCTTTCCTAGAACAGAGATGAGAGCAAAGCAAAGCACACCTGTGGCTTTAAAAGTTATCATTTTACTATCTTCAGTTATCCAAAAGGGTTTCAGTTCAACACGCCAGCTTGTGAGCACAATGCGTCTTGATCAGTGTCACCCCTTCCCTCCATCTCTCCCAGCTCTCCCAACCCTCCCCCCTTCCCCTCAATGTTCCTAGTTTGATTTTCACATAGGCACATTGAATATTATGACTGTATTTTACCAACTTTCTTCTATTGTTCTACCCCTCCCCCAAGTTCTGTAGTTTTCAGAAAATTCTAGCACGTTCTCCGGCTGCTGGTCTGGTGAGAAGAATCTAGGGAGGTCACACGCTTGCCTTTTAGCTTCTTGTCTTAGCTTTGTTTTCTGAACTCCAAGCGTTCCTTGGTCTTGTCGTGGGCTAAGTTTATCAAGCGCCATTTGGTGGTGGTGATGGTGGGAACAAGAAATCCAAAGCTCACTGAATCAAGTAAAAGGACATTTTACCTAGGGACAAAGTAGAAGAGTGCAGGGTTGGATTTAGGGCTCTTATAAGGATCCCAAGGCTATTTCTCCGTTTCTGTTCTGTCCCCGGCTGGGCTGGTACCACTCTCTGGCTCACCTTGTCCGTCTCTGCCAGAGATCTCTGCTCTGGTCCCCAAGGGAGAGATGGATGGAGCTTGCCTATTAAAAAAAAAATCCGAGCTTAACTCTGGTTGGATGGCACAGGTCGTGTGTCTAGTTCTCATCCTATTAGTCTCTGGATAAATGTGATAGGCTGATTGGCTGAAAGTTGATGTAGGTTTTCCACCCAGGTGTTCTCAGAAAGGGGAGAGAAGGACTGTTGCTAAAAGAGAGGCACAGTGCTGTAACTGTGTTGAATTCTCTTGGAAATGTTGGATGAAGGGGTATGGCTGGCTGCCTACCTGCCTTCCCTCCCTCCCTCCCTTCTTTCTTTTCTTCCTTCTTTTCCTCAGTCCTACCTTCCTCACCTCCTCCTTTTCCTTCTCTCTTTCTCTTCTGCTCCCTCCTCCTCTTCATCCCTCCTCCCCTCCCCTCCCCCATTCAGATATGTGTTCTGGGACTTGGCTCATAGCCTGTAATCCTAGCTACTCAGGAGGCTGAGATCTGAGGATTATAGTCTGAAGCCAGCCCTAGCAGGAAAGTCTGTGAGATTCTTGTCTCCATAACCTTACAAAAGTCCAGAAGTGGAGTTGTGGCTCAAGTGGTAGAACACTAGCCTTGCATGAAAAAGTTAGGCCACAGCATCCAGGACCTGAGTTCAAGTCCCATATAGGCACAAACAAACAGACACAAACAAAACGGGGCTTCTGGGACAGGAAAGGCATCTTAAAGAAGTTCCTTGCTAACATTCCATAACTCACTGTCACTTTTTTTTCGGGGGAGGGGGGTGAGGGTGGGTCCTGGGGCTTGAACTCAGGGGTTAGGTGCTGTCTCTGAGCTTTTTTTTTTTTTTTTGCTCCAGGCTAATGTCCTACCCTTTTGAGCCATAGCTCCACTTCCAGTTTTCTGGTGGTTAATTGGAGATAAGAGCCACAGGAACTTTCCGGGGCTGGCTTTGAACTGTGATCCTCAGATCTCAGCCACCTGAGTAGCTAGGATGACAGGCGTGAGCCACCACGGTGTGGTATCACGGCCACTTTTGAGAGAAGAATGACAGAGGTCAGAGCAAATCTCTTGGGGGTGAGAAGTATTATTTTCAAGGTGGGAGCCTGGCGGGGATCAGATACTTGTTACTGGAGATGCTGACAGGTGGAGATAAGGAAAAACAAATTCCATTACACAGGGGGAGAAAGGGGGGAAAAAGCAAGCACCTGAGACCCGCAGATTGGCTCTCAAGTTGGCCCAGAACTTGAAGGGGTGGGGTTTGAGGGTGTGGGACACTCACACAACTCCCCTGCTTTCGTCACATCAAGTCGGGGCTCTGTTTTCCTTCAGGGGAGGGTCCCAGGCCTCCCACTCCCTGCCCAGTGCTCTCTGGGCCTCTCACCAAGGCGTCTCCCTGCAGCCAGGGCCTCGCCCTTTGCCCGCTCCGGGACCAGTGCTGGAGGAGAGGAAGAGTGCAGTGTGGCCGACAGGGGGCGCCAGCGAACCCTTGATGAAAGCCATCTGCAGGGCCGCAGCAGTGGGGGCTTGGTCCTCTTCTCCTCAGTTGTCCTTGCTTAGTTGATCCAGACCCACAGGACCACACAGAATATCAGCTGAGGTCTCACTAGGTCTGGGAAACCCCCTCACCCCCAAATTACAAGGGTTCCAAGGCTGTTTTCATTCACTGCACCCACTCTGGGTAATGCCAAGTTGCATGGCACAGCTGCATGCCTGCCTGCCTGCCTGCCTTTCTGGTATCTGGAGGGTTAAAAGCAGATAATCACACACACTCTCCATTCTGTTAGGAATGGGGAGGGCGGGGGTGGGGGTGGGGGGTGGGGAGAAATGCCTTTTCCCCAAGCCCATATGGCTACTTCCTTTGGACCTGCTCTGGGCCCTGCTAACCTCTTTGTCCGAGCCGTCACATTAAAAAAAAAATCACTTGACTTTACAATAACAGGTTCAAAAGACGACAGGGCATAATCAGTTGATCCACGAAGAATTGAAATAAAGAACACCCCACTGGCTGGGCTATCAATACCCATAGAGATGGTGAATCTAGAGGAGATGGTAAAGATAATTTCTACACCAGGAGGGGAGGGAGGCGGGGGTTAAGAAAAAAAAAAGTCCTTGTATTTTGGAATTTGTTCAAAGAGAATTTCAGACAAGTCAGATTTGGAAAATGTGGACTTCATTTCTAAACTCTTGGGGGCAGGCAGAGGATTTAAGCACACACACGCGCACACACGTGCGCGGATGCATCTATGAACACACAGACACACAGGTAATTGCAGAGATTTGCGAGGACTTGAACAATCTCTCCGAAGTAGCAAAGTAGCAGAGGAGAGAGAGAGAGAGAGAGAGAGAGAGAGAGAGAGAGAGAGATTCTCAGAACAGTACCCTCAAGTTTCAAGCTTCAGATCAAGCTAGGTACCCACTCACAGTGTACCTGGGACAAAGACCACCAAGCCGGGGTAGGTACCTAGGCACAGTGCTAGTGCTAGGTGCCTGGTAGTTCTGTAGATAAGTTTTTACCATTGTCCCACTTATGATAGAAGATGGTAAACTTTTTCTCTAGCTCTGCTTTTGTTATCAGAAGTGTCTCAAATCTGCCAGTCATCTGTGGGAACAAAACTCAGTTCTGACATGCTAGAACAAGCCTTACCTGAATCAGTAATTTTTTTTTTTAAGTATCCCGGTGGGTGTCTTGGCAGTTGGAATAATCAATCTGTCTCCATCTCTACTTAATCAGGCACAACATAGGCCTCCCTCCCTCTCTCCCTCTCTCCCTTGCTCCCTCTTTTTCTTCCCTCCCTCCTTTTTTCCTCTTGTATCAGTCTTTGTCAACTCTTTAGGATCCAGTCTTTCTGCTATTAACATACCCAGCGTCACATGCTAGCCTTTTCTTTTTAAAACAAGCTTCTCATTGGTGCATGGGGGGGGGGCTTTTTCTTTTATTATTTTTTTACTGTCTCTCTCTCTCCTTTTTTTTTTTTTTTACCCATAATGACACCAGGATCATTATATAATCCCATAACAAAGAGGCTTTTGAGGCACTAGCTTTTTGTCAGCTCTAGGATAGAGAATCCATAATTGCATTATTCAGCTTCTCTCCCCCCCATTCTCGACCACCCCTCCTCCCCTTTGCTCCAAAGAAATCCGACCTCAAACCCTATTGAAATCTCTGCCTTGTTACCCCAGCTTAGACTACCCAAAAGAAAAGAAAAGAAAAAAACAACCCCAGAAAATAACAACAACAACAACACATTTGCCTTGACAATCAGTCTTACAAAGTTGTCTTAAAAAAATAAAAGTTATTTTGTTTGATAATTAAGTCCTGGGGACCACCGAGTGGTGAGATTATTCTAGACCCATAAGGCAGAGAACCTGTGTTTTTTTTCTTCTTTCTTTCTCTTTCTTCTTCTTCTTCTGGAAGTTTAATTACCGTATGCTAATTTCCCTGCCTACTACGTGATTAATTAAAATCATATTTTCATAATCATTTGGCACTAGTATTGTTTTAGAAATCATCATGATCTCCTAAATAGTGTCGGTAAATAAAGTCGCCTCTAAATGGCACAGGCGCAGTGAGGCTGAGGACCTCTGTGTGTTTGAATGGCGAGGAGGACTGGCAACAAAACTGTCTTATTTACATTAAATACACCACAAGGTTACAGCACGAAATCAACGTCATTTGATCACTGATGACTCCCTTACACGCCAGCCCGGCTCTGACTGATTCTCCGAGTCCAGCCCTCTACCACCATTCACCCAGGAGTTTTGCTTTTTTTTTTTTCCTTTCCTCTTCCAGAAAAAAAAAAATAAGAGACAGACTTTAAATAGTTTGAGGAACAGGTAAGAATTACGCTTGGCTTTCCCCCCCTCCTCTCTCCCCTCCCCGTCTCTCTCTCTCGATCGCTCTCTCGCTCGCTCTCTCTCTCTCGGTAATCACTCTTTCCCTCTTGGCTGGATAAAAAAAAAAATTCTTTAGTCAAAGGCAAGAATGCAAAGTCCAGACAAGCCAACGGAGGTTGATGTATGTCGCCGCTCCATTCTGACAATCAGAATCAGCTCTTGGAGAATAGATAGATTTTAATAAGTATGTTTACAGGGAGTCAAGGTCAGAAGCAAGCTGAGCTGTGTTAAATGGTTTCTTAGTTACTAGACAGAGGGAGAGAGAGAGAGAGGGGAGAGAGAGAGAGAAAAAAATGGACGATCACACACCATTCTTTGTAGATTATTATATCAAGGGCTCAGTCTCTGGCTCATCAAAGCTAAATGCCGAAAGACCTATCTAGTTGCTGTGAATTAAGCCAGGGCGACAATGGAAAGCATTTTTTAATGGTACAATACATTTCACCTACCAGATAGAGAGGATTGGAGGGGGGGAGACGCAAGTCGGGGTTTGGGGGTTGTCTATTGGGTTTGGATAATGAGTTATCAAGGAATGGGGTGATTCTTTAAAAAAAAACACCCAGATTGATTAGAAACGGAGCCTGCGGTCCTCGGGGCTGGATTGGGGGACAGTTCGCGGGGCTCAGCCGAGCGGGGTGAGCGAGAAGGCGCACCAGCTTGGGGACCCGTCCACCGCCCGTCCCCCACCCCGCTCCCCCCTCTTCTCAGCCCGGGGAAAATGATCAAGTCAAATCATGTGGACATATTTCATTATTCATTGAACACAATCTTTTACAACGCTCCGTTTACGTGCCCGACTTTGCTCTCCGTGCCCGCGTCGCAACGTTTAAAGGTAAGGAAAACAAAGATGGGGGCGCGCGCGCGGGGCGTGTGTGTGTGTGTGTGTGTGTGTGTGTGTGTGTGTGTGT
>NW_012267308.1:881831-887665 GCF_000151885.1 Dipodomys ordii
GGGGGGTGCGCACGGGTGGGATTAGGGCTCCAGGCAGGGCAGGGTAGAGCGCAGGCTGAACCGACCTAGGGCTCGACCTCTTTCGCGCCTTCTTGTAGGCAAGAAAATAAAATAAAATAAATGCCAGCCAGCCGCCCTGGGCCGCTCTGCAGTTTGAGTAGAAATCCGACAGGGGCCGCGTTTGCTGAGCGCATCCGGCCATGCCCGCGGGTAGAGCCGGAGCGGGGCCGGCTGGTCGGTGTGGACGCGGGGAGGGGACTGCGTGTGCGTGTGTGTGTGTGCGCGCGCGCGTGTCAGGAGGGCCAGACAGGGGTGGGGGCACCCCAGGAAGCCATCTGAGCCTCCGTGAGCGCCACCCCTCCTGTTCCCCTTCTCCCCCTGCTGTCCCCCGATGCTCTCCTAAGTCCCTGGGCCAATTTTGCGCGCCCAGGCCTAAAGCGCAACCGGCCCCCCCAGCCCCCCGCCCCCACCAAGAATCCCCCCAGAGCTTCGCGCGTGGACTTGGGGTGGGGTGCGCGCGCGTGCGTGCGGGTGTCAGGGGGGAGATTAAAGTGGGAACGCACGGTCTAGTTTGTTACGATCAACTAGATTTCTTTTTCCTTTCTTCTTTCTTATTTTTTGTTTGGTTTTGTTTTAGTTTGAAGGCCGCCTTTGCTCTTCCCTGCTGGGGTTGGAAAGTGGGGGAATGAGGGGGGGCTGAAAAAAATTTTTGGCCTTTCATCACTCAGATCTTTGTTCGTTGTTCTCGGAGTGGAAGGCAAGCGACTTAAAGAGGCGAAAAGAAGGAGGGGGGAGGAGAGAAAGAGAGGGGGAGAGAGGGGACGGTAAGAAAAACAGGGGCGAGAGGCGTGTGGGGGTCCCCCTTCCCCCTCCCCCTCTGGGGGGTCGGGTTGGAGGGTGAAGGCTAAGCGGGGTCGTGGGGAAAGGGGACATTACCGCTTTAATTAACTTCAGGATGCTCCCGCGGCCGGGAACCTGGCGCAGCTATGACGCGCCCCCCCATCAATCTATCCATTCCGGGTGCGTGTGTGTGTGTGTGTGTGTGTGTGGAAGGGGGGTGGTGTGGGGTGTGTGTAGGGGGTGATTCGCTCAGAGAGAGAGACAGAGAGAAAACTCGTACAGTAGCCGCGTCAGACCCAACCGCGCGCCTCCCAATCGGGATCCATTTGCATAATTGGATTTTTTTTTTACCGCCTCTCCTTGTCTTCCTCCATGAAACTTGTTTGAAAATCCAAGTGAAAACCGCCACGATCGGACCCGCACACTCATTTTTAAAAAGAGAGAGAGAGAGAGAGAGAGCAAGTTTCAAGTAAGTGTCCTGTGGTCGGTGGTCCGCCGTGCGTCTGCAGAGGTTTGCGCCCCAGGCTGGGCCGGCGAGGTGCGGTGCGCCGCGCAGCCCGGCCCGGGCGGGGCGAGGGCGGGGAGGGGGGGCTCGCTCGGGTGAGAGCGGCAGGCGGGGTAATCGGGGGAGCGCTGTCATCCACGGCCCCGGACTCTGGAGCTGGCCCCGGACTGGTTGCACGCACAACTTTTTACTCTTCTGTCTCCGCTGACTTTTGCCTATCCAGGTGAGGTTGTTCGAGCCACGCGTGTTACCTGTAGCTTGAGTGGAGACAGGGGGCGATCCTGTTGCCGGGGGGGGGGGAGATGCTTGTGGTGGAGTTGGGGTATCGCGGGGAGGAATTGGTCCCCTGCTGAGCGACGGAGGTGGAGGGCTGAGCTGTGATCCACTGGGTGATCCAGCAATCGAGAGAGAACCAGCATTCAAGGGGGGGGGGGGGAGAAGAGAGAGAGAGAGGGGGAGGGAGAGAGAGAGAGAGAGAGCCTTGCTGCCAGTATGGCTTGTCGCCAAATGCTTTTTTCCCTTATTATTCTAAGGTTTGTGTCTCTCCTCATGTGTGATTGTGTGTGTGTATGTGTGTGTGTGTGTGTGGTCAGTTGTGCATTATAAGGGAGGAGAGAAACCCCAAAACCCAAACAAGAAGGGACCTTCTTTACTTGTCCCATTCTCCCTAGCATTATTTATTTCTACAGCTTGGAGGTTTTGTTTCTTCTCCCCCCTCCCCTGTTTTCTTTCTTTCTTTTTTTTTGTTTGTGTTAAAGCCGGGGTCCCCCCACAGATTGACAATTGTGTCGCAAATACCATCAATCATAGAGCAAAGACGCGGCTGCAGTCACAAACACGCCAGCTCTCCTCCGAACAGGGACGAGGTCTGGGCAGACGCTCCGATCATTATTATTTTTTTTAATCTAAGAATGTATTCTTGTTATTATTAATTATTTTCAGTGAGTTAGGGCTTTGGAAAAAGTCAATTCCTTGTGAGGTTCAAGAATGTAGTCCTCCTTTTTTTTTTTTTTTTTGCTTGCTGGGCCAGCCTGAGAAACTTGCTGAGGCTTGGCCCATCACCCTGACGAGAAGAAGGGTTGAAGACTCAACTTTCAGCTGAGGGAATTTTAGGGGGCACACCCACCGAACCCCAGTAGCCCTCTGGCCTTTGCTCAGAGAGAGCCCAAGGCTCAGACAGAAGGCTGCTTTAGTTATGATGTCATGCTGATAGGCCAGTGCAAATGTGTCTTGATTCTATCATTAACCGCCTGACTGGTCTGCTCCGTAATGTTAGCTCCAATGTCCAGCTCTCCTCTTGACAAATGCAGTACCAAAAGACCCTAGAGATTCCCCACTGCACACACAAGGAGAGGATCAGCTCCCCAAAGTACCACCCTGGAGCCCCTGTCTTAGACTTCTCCATTTCCTCCATGTAGTCACCCATGGCTCCTGGGCCCCAGGCTCCCTTTTTATTTTTGCCAAAGTTTGGAAAACTTTTGGAAAGCTTTACTATCTAGAATATTCCCAATCCAGTAGCACTGGAATTCAACTATGACTGACCAATGACGGTTCAACACCATAGGTGGGTCAGCTCCCAAAATCTGTGTGTGTGTGTGTGTGTGTGTGTGTGTGTGTGTACTGGGGCTTGAACTCAGGGCCTGGATACTATCCCTTAGCGTTTTTCACTCGAGGCTGACACTGTACCTCTTCTAGCTTTTGGATGGTTCATCAGAGATAGGAATTTCACAGAATTTTCTCCTGGGGCTGGCTTCAAATCACAATCCTCAAATCTCAGCCTCCTGAGTAGCTAAGATTGACAGGCATGAGCCACCAGGTACTTGTCTTTTAGGAATCTTTGTAGCTATCTTTGCCTTTGGAGAAAAGAAAAATAAAAAGGTTATGACATTTGTTTCTTACCTCTAGTCCGCTAATTGTGAGTTTCATACAAGCAAACTGGATTTTGTGTTCATCTTTTTTTTTTTAAATCATCCATATCATGTTTTAGGATTTCTTTTGATTTCCTATTCAAGTGAAATTTACATAAATGCATGAAAAGGAACTTAACATCTGGGCATAGGGGAAAAAAAGGTTAGTATCTTATGTCATTTGCTGCGGGATAATCTTTAATGTGTTTTCACCCTTAAAACCGAGTTGTGGGGGGAGCAGGAGGGGTTGATGCCACGCACACAGGGTGGGGTGGGGTGTGGAAATGGTTCCTGGAGATATAAATGGTAATTATGGAAAATCTGGAGAACAAGCCTTCAATAAATTGGTATTCTCGTGAACCAGTGCTCTGTAAAACCCATCTCGTTCTATGCCCGGAGTGTTTAAGTTCTGAATAGTTGTCAGATCCTCACCACTCAGCAACTTAACTGCTGGCGAGGGTTGTCTTCATGGGAGATTTGAAGCAGGCAGCGAAGGCCAGTCATGCTGTACTGGTTCTAAGCTAGAGGCCAATGGCCCCATTATGGCAGAGGATAGGAAGGTGGTTGGGGGGGGGGCAGACACATAGTCCTTACCGATCATAGTTATTCCCCACCGGGTACTGAGAGTTGGTGCTGAAACAAGCAATTGTGTGCTGAGTGTCAAAAAGCTGACCGAGAAGGTTCTTTATTCTGCCTTAGGTAACGAAGGAAAACCTTTTTTTTTCCCCTCCCATCAGTTCAGACTTATAAAATCCAGCGATCCATTCAAGTGAACTCCCAAGCTTCGTCTTACGTTTGTTTTTTTTTTCTTTTCTTTCTTTTTTTCTTTTTTGAGCAAGACAAGCTTTATCTCTCTGGTACCAGAAGGAATTCAGAGCTAAATAGCCTTCTCCAAACGTGGTTGCTTCTTGCTCAAAAGTTAGCCATGAATGGCACAGGTGTTTTTAAAGTGCCTTGAATGAAGAGAGAAGGGGGGGGTGCAAAAAAAAGAAAAGAGAGACGCCAATGATGCACACGAGAATATAGATGAACTTTTTTTTTTTTTAAAGAAGAAGAGTATCATAAAAGAAGAAAAGGAAATAGATTTATTTTTTCCCCCAGTCTGAATGGGAACAATTATAGCTTTTTCACATCTTTGAATTTAGTGGGGTGGCTTTATTCTTGTTTTGTTTAATAAGCCCTTATAAGTAAGCTGAAATATCGCCTTGCAATTTTGTCCTCAATGTTTCTTGAAAATGAGACTTTTGAAAATTTCCAAACAGAAGTGAGTTTTTCTGAGGGTCAAGTCTGGTTCCTGGTTGAACACTGAAGTTTCTTTTCTGCCAGAATCTCAATTCTCTGCGGGCTTTCTTGAGATCGGCTTCTTTCTGTCTGCAGGTGACATCTTAGATATGGGCTAGGACACTGGCCTCTTGGGTGACCTAGTTCTGGGGGGCATCTTGCAGGCTGTGAGGGTAATTTGGAGTCTGAATGTCCAGGCGTGAAGTTCTTTTTCTTTGGGGATCCACTTCCTATGTACTTACTGGTCGCTTCTCTGTCTACCTGTATGCTGTCTCCAGCGCTGGCCATTCTGGCTACCACAGAGGTCTCAGAGGGCCAGGAGGGGACAAGGGACAGGGTCCTGTAGGATGCTGTCTGGTTGGACAGCTGGGCTCGCTTGGGGGTTTTCTCCTGGGTAGGAATGAATGTCTTTTAGGAGATTGAGCAGATGATGAGTGAAGGCAGGAAGTGTCCCCACTGGGGTCTCAGTGATGACAGTGGCTTGTGTGTATGTACACACACACACACACACACACACACACACACATGGATGCATGCATGCACAAGTGTATGGGTGGGTGCTGCCTGCTAAGAGCACCAGCTCTGAGACAGTCCCTTGTTACCCCAAATCACATCCTCTGGGAACAATCTGAGTCTGTAAATGCATGTAGGGTGAAGGACTCCAGGTGGGAATATGTGGAAAGAACTGGAAATTGTAAGAACACACCTATCCTCAGGTGGTCTGAGCAGCACAGCCACCTTTTGGTTCTATTCTTTTTTTTTTTTTTTTTTTTACTTTTTTCTTTGGTGCCAGTTCTGGGGCTTGAACTCAGGGCCTGGGCACTGTCCCTAAACTTTTGTGGCCAAGGCTAGCACTCTGCCTCTTGAGACACAGCTCCATTTCTGGCCTTTTGTGGTTCATTAGAGTTAAGAGTCTCACAGACTTTCCTGCCCAGGTTGGCTTCCAACCACAATCTTCTAGATCTCAGTCTCTTGAGTAGTTAGGATGACAGGCATGAGCCACAGGTGCCCAGCACAACCTAGTTGTTTAATCTTTTTTTTTTTTTTCCAAGTAAAGACAGACACTCAGGGAAGTAGGCCCTGCAGTACCTAGGATGGGCAAGGCCTTCCCTGGCTGGCTTAAATTCACTTCTGTTAATGTCTGCCCTAGGTCACGTTACTGAGGCCAAGAGCTGGCTTCAGATAACTCGATTGCCTGCTGGCTTCACTGTGAAAACTAATGGAGATCTCTGGTCTCCTTCCTTCCTTCCTTCCTTCCTTCCTTCCTTCCTTCCTTCCTTCCTTCCTTCCTTCCTTCCTTC
>NW_012267308.1:887715-907097 GCF_000151885.1 Dipodomys ordii
TTCTTTCTTTCTTTCTTTCTTTCTTTCTTTCTTTCTTTCTTTCTTTCTTTCTTTCTTTCTTTCTTCTAGCATTCTACAACTTAAGCCACAACTCCGTTTCCAGCTTTATGATGGTCCGTTGGAGATCATGGTTTCATGGATTTTTCTGCCTGGCTTTGAACTGCAATCTTTCTATCTCAGCTTCTTGAGTAGCTAGGATGACAGGTGTGTGCTGGTAGACCAGCATCCAGCTTGGTCTTCCGCTTTACCTTGGAACAACTCTTTACTTAGAATAACAATGAGTAACTGCTGATCAGAGGCTCTGGCCTGCCAGCAACACCTCTGGAAATGAGAGGACTCCTCCACTGGGGGAGGGGGGAAGGGTTGAATGGGTAACAGGTGGACTGACCAAGGCCCTTCAACAGTGGTCTTAATTAAGGACAGTTTCTCCTTGTGGAATGGTTTCTACCTGCTCATGGTACCATGCTTTGGCACTGTGCCTGGCCTCTACTCTGGCATCTAGTTATGGCAATCAGCAATAACTGTGGTCATTTGTATAGGTCCTCTGCCAGAGGGAGTCAGGATCATAGCCTGGATTTCTCATGAACCACATCTGGGGTCTTTCAAAGGAGCCAGGAAGATCTGATTTGGTCGCCATCTTGGGGATTGTCCAGGTACATGAGAGATAGAGTTTGTCCTGTGCCCCGGAAGGGCAGAAGATTGGGCCCTGTATCATGTTAGGGAAGACTTGTAGAGTCTGAGAGGAGGAGAACTGGGCCAAAAATGTATGTGCAAATTTGATCTTGTTTTGAGATTTCTTCTTCTTCTTATTATTATTATTTAGGTCTGAGACCAGGACTTGAACTCCATACCTGACAATTTCACTTATTGGCTAGTGCTCTACCAATTGAGCCATGTCTCCAACCCCTTATTCCCATTATTAAAAAAATTTTGAGCTGCTGTTGGGGCTTGAACTCAGGGCCTGGACACTGCCTCTCAGCTTTTTTGCTCGAGGCTGGCTCTTTACCATTTAAGCCAGAGCTCCACTTCTGGCTTTTTTTTTTTTGGTTTATTGGAGATAAGAGTCTCACAGACTTACCAGCCTGGGCTATATTTGAACCATGATCCTTCGGTCTCAGCCTTCTGAGTAGCTATGCTGACAGGCATGAGCTGCTGGCCTCTGGCTTTTCCTACCAATTTTGCCCAAAAGGTGATGTCAATAAACTGACATGTTGTACTGAAACCCCTTTGTATGTACAATTACTTAAAGATTAAAAAAACTAAGCCAGATGCTGGTGGCTCATATCTGTCATCCTAGCTACTCAGGAGGCTGAGATCTGGGCTTGAGGTTCAAAGTCAGCCTGGTCAGGAAGCCTTTGAGATTCTTATCTCCAATTAACTACCAAAAAACAGAAATGAAAACAAACAAACAAAAAATAAACAAAAAAACCTGGAAGTGGTGCTGTGGCTCAAGTGGTAGAGGGCGTGCCTTGAACACAATAGCCCAGGGACAGCGCCCAGGCCCTGGGTTCAAGTCCAGTACCTGACACCCCCCCCCCGCCCCCGCCTGCTAAAACCTAAAAGTGGGGTTCCTGACTCACACGTAGCAGTGTCAGGTGATCTGCTGGGAGAGTCCTTTACTTTGGAGTCCTTTTCTTTTTTGGTCTGAGACTGGGATTTGAACTGGGTACCTGACACTTCTGCTCATTGGCTCTACCAACAGAGCCACGCCTCCATCTTCAAGCACCTATTCTTTGTACTTGACAGTTCAGTCATTGATAACTTTCCTAAGAGGGCAGGCACTATATTTTGCCCATATTGCAGGAGGGAAACTGAGGCAGTGAGCAGGGGCATGTGGAGGAGCCTAGAATCAGCCTCTCTTTCTATCCCTCTTGCCTGTAGAGGGTTCTCTAGGGCGTTTCCCTGCCTGTTTGAGGCTGGCAGCAGAGGGCTGGGCTGGGAAGGTCACAGGGGTGGACGGGGCAGAGCATGCAGGGTGCGGGGCGGGGGGTGTGAGTGCAGCTGTCTGCAGGTGGGCAGCTGGTGTGGGGGGGTGGGGAGGCAGAAATTGAAGCAGGCAGGAAAATGGGTTGAGGAGGTTGTTCCCCCTCCTCTGCTCCTGGTTCTATTGTGTGTGGCTTCACAAGGAGGAAATGAAGGGCCATTTTGACACAGCCAAAATGGTCACCGTAGGTCCGAGCTGACATTCACCTGCGAGTTTTCTAGCATGACATTACAGCTTTGATTACCCGAGTTGCGTGTTGCTGCGTCTCTGATCATCAAGGTGGAGGTGAGATTCCTGCCTGGGGAAGGCAGCCCTTGCCTCGGTGCCGCTGTTCTGAAGGGAGGCTCTTCTACCAATCTGTAGCTCCCATGGCTCTTTTTTAACCATCCCTTGCCTTGTCCTGGGGCTAGGTTTCTGAGAGCCCTCAAGGTGTTCAGTGTTTGTGTGGCGTTGTCACCAAATTTCTCTCTCCTTCTCTTCCTCTGTCCTACCCTCCCTCTTTCATTCTCTCTCCCTCTTTTCCTCTCTTCCTCTCTTTCTCGCCCCTTCTTTCTCTCTTTCTCCCTGTCTTTCTCTCCCTCTCTCCATCTCTTTCTCTCCTTTTTCTCTTTCTCTCCCTCTTTCTTTCTCTCTTCCTCTGTCCTCTCTCTCTCTTTCACACACAAATCGATTTGGGTTATAAAAGAACAACTCTGAGGTTTCCCTTTAAACATTTACTAAATTAGCCGGCCGCCGTGGCTCACGCCTGTAATCCTAGCTATTCAGAGGGCTGAGATCTGAGGATCATGGTTCAAAGCCAGCCTGGGCAGAAAAGTCCATGAGACTCTTATCTCCAATAAACCACTAGAAAACCGCAAGTGGCGCTATGGCTCAACTAGTAGAGCACTCGCCTTGAGCTGAAGAGCTGAGGAACAGTGCCAAGCCCAGAGTTCAAGTCCCACGACCGACAAAAAAAAGACAAACCAACCCAAAACAGAAAAACAACACCCCCCCCAAATTAATCAGCCTTAATTTTAATGACATTTTTAGAAGGCAGATACCAGTGGCTCACACCTGTAATCATAGCTACTCAGAAGGCTGAGATCTAAGGATCAAGGTTTGAAGCCAGACTGTTAGCACCAATGAACCAGCAAAAACCCAAAAGTAGAGGTGTGGTTCAAGGGGTAGAGAGCTAGCATTGAGCAAGCAAAGCTCCAATACTCGCACAAAAGGAAACAAAAAAGAAGTAAAAACTATAAACTGGGAATTTTGTTGCTTTGAGAAGATCTGGATTTTAAATTTACAAAGGGAGAGGGATTTATGTAAATGTGAATCATGAAATAGCTTGTTTGATTTTATCTTTCAAAACAGAAACAGCTCTTATTGAAGAAGGGTCTAAACTCCCTCTTTTCCCTCCCTCCCTCCCTCATTTCCCTCCTTCCCTCCCTCATTTCCTTCCTTCCTTCCTTCCTCCCTTCCTCCCTCCCTCCCTCCCTCCCTTCCTCCCTTCCTCCCTTCCTCCCTTCCTTCCTTCCTTCCCCGGTACTAGGGCTCAAATTCAGGGACTGAGCTCTTTTCCACTCAAGGCTGGCACTGTACCACTTGAGCCACAGCTCCATTTCCAACTTTTTTTGGTTTTGTGATTCATTGGAGATAAGAGTCTCATAGTCTTTCCTACCTGAGCTGGCTTTGAACCTTGACCCTCAAGTCTCCTGAGTTGCTAGGCTTACAGGCCTGAGCCATGGTTGCCTGGCTTTTGGAGCCTTGCAGTTTTGATTTCCATTTAAAACGCCTCCTATTGAGCCAGTTTGGAGGCAGAAGAAGTTGAATAAATAAGAGGCCATGGACATTTACAAATACATTCACAAATATAGACGGGTGACAATTTTCTCTTCAGATAACTATTATCACTCTAAGATACAGTGGTTTTTGAGCCTGGAACAGAAGATGGCCTGGCCATGAGGCCTGGTCATCTGATTAGCTTTTGCCAGGACAGTGTCCTGTGATGTAGAGATTGGTGATCTGGCGTGTGTGTGTGTGTGTGTGTGTGTGTGTGTGTGTGTGTGTGAGTGATGGCCTATTGGCATGTTTGTTCTTTAATGATGGCTGTCTGGTGAGCTTAAATGATATAATCCAGATATTAGGCTATCAAACAGCACCCGGAAGAGCTGCTGGTTGTATTTGACATTCTGCCCTTTTATTTTACCCAAACCAGCAACTTTATCATTACATCCCATTCAAAGAAAGCTGACAAGAGCTAGATCTTTGTGAGGACTATTTTTTTTTTCTTTTTCTGCCTGAATCAGAGGCTGGGATGTGGGTAAAAATTAAAAAAAAGAAAGAAAAACAAAAACAAAAATAAAAAATCTCAGACCTATGAATAGATTGTAACCACCACAGGTGCCTAAAACTTGTTCATCCTTTGCATGAGATATGACTGAGGGTGTAAAAGCATGGAATTTTGATTGTGCTCTCTAACTACCACTTTCAATAAAATAGGTGTTTTGCTATTCTAGAGCAGAGTGGGTTTTAGGCGGGTTTCTAAGTGGAGTCGACTCATGGACTCCTGTCTGGTTGGGATTGGGACCATGGAGGTCAGGTGGTTTAAGGAAACTGGAGGTGGAATGCTTATTTCTTTCAGAATCAAGATTATTAGCAGGCCGGGAGCTGGTGGCTCACACCTGTCATCCTAGCTAACTCAGGAGGCTGAGATCTAAGGATCCTGGTCCAAAGCCACCGTAGGCCAAGAAAGACCACAAGACTCTTATCTCCAACAAACCAGCAAAAAAAGCTGGAAGTGAAATGGTGTGGCTCAAGTGGTAGAGGGCTAACCTTGAATGAAAAAAGTTAAGAAAGAGTCCGAAGTCCTGAGTTCAAGTCCCAGTACTGGCATACACACACACACACACACACACACACACACACACACACACACACACACACACCTTAGTGGAATCCCATGTAAAATCCCCACATGATCATCATTTAGGCTTAGATATCTGTGTTTTCTCTCTTGAAGGTGTGCCATTGAAGTTTTGGTGGACTGAAGGGTGTATGTGACTCTCCTTTTTTAAAAATTCAATCCAAATTATCACCCAGCCATTAACATTTAGATTAGTGTAAGGAATCTTCACGAATATTTCTACTTACTGTATTACTCTTCCTCTGTGTGGCTAGTCTAAAGAAAGAAAGTCACCATGTGCATTTATTTGGTAATTAAATTATTTTGGGGGAAGGTCCATGTTGCTGGGTAGATCGATATTCATTTTTTTGCATAACTTAATTTTCACAGCTTTCCCCCCTCCCTTCTCCTTCTGTGATTAAAATACTTGTTTCATGGAGCTGAAAACTGCAAGGTTATGGATAAGGAGACCTAAACATCTTTTGCTTTGTGGTTATATAGCATCACATAGGGACAAGGTGCTCAGGACCCATCAGCTGGCACCAAGTTAGAAACTTACCTCCTCTACTTGTATGCCTTAGTTTTCTTATTAGTAGAATTGGAATCATTTCTTTCCTTCCTGCCTCCTTCCTATACTCTCTTCCTCTCTCCCTCTTTTCTCCTTCTCCTTGCCTTTCCATGCCTTTCTGTACCAGTACTTTGTCTTGAACTCAGGTCCTGGGTGCTGTCTTTGAGTTTTTTTTTTTTTAGCTCAAGGCCAGTGCCCACTTCCAGCTTTTTGGATGTTAATTGGAGATGAGTCCCATGCACTTTTCTGCCTGGGCAAACTTCAAACCAGATGTTCTGGATCTCAGCCTCCTGAGTAGCTGGGATTACAGGCGTGAGCCACCAGCTTGGAATCATTCTCCCCCCCACCCCCATAAAAACAGCAGGATTAAAAGAGGGAAAATGATTCATTAGAGAGCCCAGAAGTGAGCTATTCAAGGAATAACCAGTGACTTGTTATTTTATAGTGTGTTGTCTATTTCAAAGATTCCCCTCCCCCCTCATCATTCCAGAGCTCTAGTGTTTATAGTGCTGGTTAAAGAGAAGAGCCAGGGATAAGTGGCTTTTCTTTCTTTCTTTTCCTCTTTCTTTCTTTCTTCTTTTCTTTCTTTTTCTAACTTTCTTTCTTTGTCACTGGCTGGTCTTTGAAGTTATTTACCTGGAGATCAATAGATATTGGCTCATTGATTTCTTATGCTTCTAGGCTGCATTTTCAAGGGTTGGCAGAATTCAGGGAGGATCCTGGTGTGGGGGTGGGGTCTGAAGTGTTCACTAAGCAAACCTGCTCCAGTAAAGCCCCTTTCCTGCACACGCTGACAGGCAGGTCACATGCGTGTGCAAACACATTACATGTATCATATGTATGTGCACATGCACACACACTGATCACATACATATTCACACATGCACAATGCTAAAAATCCTGGTGAGAACATGGTAAGCACTGCTCTTTGACTTTTCCCAGGACCCAAAAGCAAAGCCAGAAAGTAGGGGTTTGGCTCAAGTGGTGGAGTGCCAGCCTTGAGTGGAAAAATAAAAGCTAAGCCAGAGCATGAGGCCATGAGTTCAAGCCCCAGTGCTGACACAAAAACAACGAACAAAACACCCGAAAAGCAAGAACAGCAAAAACAAAAAACTCAAAGCCAAAGATACCAAGTCACTGTCATTCCTTCCTTCCTTCCTTTCTTTCTTTTCTTTTCTTTCTCTCTTTCTTTCATGGTATTGAGGACTGAAATCAGGGCCTTACACCTCCTAAGCGAGAACTCCACCAGCCCCCTTTTTTGTGCTATTTATTTATGTTTTGACCGCTGGTCCTGGGGCTTGAGCTGTGGGCCTGGGTGCTGTTCCTGGGCTTTTTTTGTTCAAGGCTAGCTCTCTACCACTTGAGCCACAGCACCACTTCTGTCTTTTTCTGAGTAGTTTATTGGAGATAAGAGTCTCATGGACTTTCCTGCCTGGGCTGGCTTCAAAATGGGATCCTCAGATCACAGCCTCCTGAGTCTCTAGGATTACAGACATAAGCCACTGACACTTAGCTTGTGCTGTTTATTTTTAAGATTGGGTCTCATTTGATGCCAGGCCTGACCTGGACTTTGGTCCTCATCTTTGGCCTACTGTTTCTGGAACAACATGCATCTGTAACATCCAGTCTTTGTGCTCCTGCTATAGCCTGGGATGACAGGCTCCAGCCACTGTGTCCAGACATTTGGTTGAGGAGGACTGTTCCAAACTTTTATATCCAGGCTGGCCTCAAACCACATTTTCCCCATCTCTCCCGCCTAACTAGATAGGCTTAGAGGCCGAGCCACTAATATGTCTGGCTCATTCATTCATTTTACTTTCTTCTGGTGGTTTATTTATATTTGTGCTGTGACTGGGGCTTGAACTCAGGGTGTTGGGTGCTCACTCAGTTTTTGCATTCAAGGCAGATACTGTACCACTTGAGCCACAATTTAGCTTCCAGCTTTTTTTGCTGGTTAATGGGAGATAAGAGTCTCATGGATTTTTGCTCAGGCTGGCTTTAAATCTCAGACTCCGGAGTAGCTAGGATAACAGGTGTGAGCCATGGGCATCGTTTTCCACTGGTGAATTTTAGGACAGCATCTCACTCTGCATTTGGCTGCCTGACAGAGCCGGGATGAGCTTTCCCATCTCTGCTGGCACAATAGGCATGCACTACTAAGCCCTTCTTCTCTTTAGGGAAGATGGAGTCTTGTGAATCTTTTCTGCTTAGGACTGGCCAGGAATTGCAAACCTGTGATCTTGGCCTCCCTTGTAGCTTGGGATGACCAGGGCACAGCAGAGTACCGAGCTATGAGTAGAGAAAAATTCTCTCAAGCTTGTCTGCTCAAGCTGGCCTCAAATCACAATCCTCCCATTTTTGGACTCTGCATGTAGCTTATGCAGTGATTTTCCATGTTTATAGGATGCTGGTTGTATAAAAGCAGAGCACATGTTCATGTGCATCACATAATAGCTGAATATGGTTGAGAATGATAAACAACCCTGTGATTGGCTGAGTATATGCCCAACGGTGCTGTTTATCATTACTTTAGCATATATATACATATATATGTATATAAAGCTGAGTGTAAACAATTGGCTACAGGCAGCAGCCTGTATATCGGTATTTCTAGTGACTCTCGGTTCTGTCAGGAGGCTTTGTGCAGGGTTGACCTGGGCCACTGGGGTGTGTTAGTGCATGTTTGATAAGATAATGAATTTCTCAGAATGCATCTCCATTGCTGAGTGATTGGTGACTAGAGCTGCCTGGACTTTATACAACCTGGGATCTGTGAGAGGAGAGAGGATCTGGAGTTTCTTAGGTCAGTAATTGAACTGAAGGCCTTATCCTTGCTGGTCAGGTGCTCTACCTCTTGAGCCATGCCCCCAGACTACCCTTCCACCTTTTGGCTTCAGATACGGTCTCATGCTTTGGCTCAGGCTGGCTTGGACCACAATCCTCTTACTTTTGCATTCCTGGTCTGAGATTACAGGTGTGTGGTGCTATGCTGGGTCAACTCTCAGCAGGACTTGCAGATAATATATCCTGTTGGGGAGCAGAACACATGGGCAGGAAAACTAGATCGTTGTTTGTGTCACCTGTCAATCCAAATATGGTGTTCTGAGGTAAAAATTACTAGGACAGGTCATGCTTAGCCCTTCGATTTATTACTTAAATAATGACAATGGCAACTTTTAAATTTAATTTTTAGTGGAAAATGAAATATGTCCTGAGCTCTTTGGAAACTGAACTTTCCCCCTCCCTCATCATTTGGTTTTAAGCGGTTAAGTAAATTTCATTAAATAACTATAAACATTCCAAAGAGAACTGCATGCATATTGTATTTCACATCACTGGGACTTCCATGCAAAATATTAAAATGTAAATGACTCACTAGAAAAAAAGTATGGAAACAAATGCATACAATCATTACCCTTGGAGAAAAGTTGCTGAAGTATTTCCATTGCTTTAGCAAAAGAAACAAAGGGTTTAAGGGCACTATCCAAAATAATCCATAAAAATAGAGCCCGAAGTGGAGCTGTGGCTCAAGTGGTAGAGTGCTAGCTTTGAGGAAACAAGCTAAGGGGACAGTGCCCAGGCTGAGTTCCAAAACCAAACCAAAGTGCGCACGTGATGTGTGGTGCACATGTGTATATATGTATGTCCACATGCATATATTATGCATCTATGTTTCTATGGGCATACACATAGGTACATGCATAGACACATACATATTCTTAACATATGCACACATAGCTGGCCAAGTGCACATGCATCTGTATTTACATGTGTAAATATGTTTATACACATGTGCATACCTACTCGTCCATGTACATATTCATAGATGCATGTGCAATTGTGCCTAAAGGCCAATGTTCACACATGCGCAGGCACAAGTGTTCATCTGTATAAAGGCTCACACATGCAAATGCATAGGCAGACATGTCTGTGAATGTTCACACATGCATATGCATACTTATTCATGTATGCAAATATATGAAAAAATGATATGATTTTGCTGAAGGAGAATCTGAAATGAACAGTCTCTTGAATACAAATGGCAATGGCAAAAGTTTTTTCATTGTTCCCCAAGACAAAAACCCTATACAATGCCATCTATACATCTGCAGAAATAAAAAAAATAAAGTCCCTTTCCTTGGAAAATATCTTGTAAAGGACTAAATGCACGGGAATAAAGTCGACGCAGAATCTACCTTTTGTTGACACTTGGGGGCTTTGGGTTGAGCAAGGCTGTTGTTTCCAAGCTAATGAGCTACGCATACATAATAGGGCATTGTCAAAATATTGATTGTGTTCTATTCTACCTATTGTGGCACTCTCCTCTAAGTTAGAAGAAAAAATATAATTTTTCATTAACATTGCCATTTGTTATTATTACAGTACTTGTTGTTTATTATGGAAAGAAAAAGAAGCTTGTGTCACTTTCTGAGTTATTATAAAACAATCACATGGAAATTTGTGATGGAGACTAAAATAAAATGCCAAATAGATCAGGGACATTGTTTTTACTAAATGTGTGTGTGTGTGTGTGTGTGTGTGTGTGTACTCGAATTTGAAATCAGGTCCTCACACTCTTGCTTAGATTATTTTAGCTCAAGGTTGGTGGTACATTGCCACTTGAACCACACCTCCACGTCTGGCTTTTGCTGATCCACTGGAGATAGTAGTCGCACAGACTTTCTTGCCTGAATTTACTTGGAACCTTGATCCTCAGATCTCAGCCTCCTGAGCAGCTGGGATTACAGGCATGAGCCAAAAGTGCCTGGCATAGCACCCTCTTTAAATCTATATTCATCCCTGTTCATTAATTTCACCCGAAGTTTTTCTTTAGCCTCTTCTTCTTCTTCTTTTTTTCTTCCTCTCTTCTAAACCTGGGTTTTCTGATTTCTGAGTCCCGATCGTCAGATAAGGTCAATGCCAGCACTTATTCAAGTTTCTATTGACTGGGACCACGTGATAAAATGATTGATCTGCCTTAGACACAGGCATGGCTGGTTTTTCCTTGTAACCATTCTCTCTTGTCTTCCACATCCTTCCTTACCCAAAATTCTCCACACAGAGCTTCAAGTCCAGCTGTGTCCTTACACCTGCACCCCTAGGTCCTGCCAAATCATGTCCTTCACCTGAGGAAATGGCGATCTGTCACTGTGTCCTGCTGCCTTTGTTTGGCAGAAGCCTGGAATTCAGCATAGCAGATAATAACATACAGGGCTGCATTATCGATGCTACTTTAATTGTCTTATTGACAACTCACTTGAACTTGGAGAAGCATGCTAATATTTATCATCCTCTGAAACTCCTGTGCACTTGCTTGATTCCAGCCCTAATTCCAGAAGAATTTTTAAATCCACATGCCCAGCCCAGAGCTGATGGCTCACATCTGTCAGCTACTCAGGAGGCTGAGATGTGAGAATGGAGGCTCAAAGCCAACCTTGGGCAGCCAAGTCCATAAGATTCTTTTATCACCTGTTAACCAGCAAAAAAAAGCCATTTAGTTGAGGTGTGGCTTCAGTGGTAGAGCGCCCACCTGGAGTAAGAAAGCAAAGGGACAGCGCCCAGGTTCTGTGTTCATCAAAGAGAACAGATTTGGGAGTCTGTCTCTTTGAGAACAATTGGTGTCATGAAAGGCACTGTCCAATGACATGTCCTTTGTTCCATTGTTGACGACAGAGGCTGCAGCTGTGGCTGTTTCTTGGTCATCAAGAGTCTGCCATCACAGAACTTTCCAGAATAGTTGTTTCTGAGTTTATATACATGGTCCTGCCACGTTTTCTTTTTCTTTCTTTTTTTTAAATCCCCTTTGTGGGGGGAAGCAGAGGCTCCATTCTGGGTGTTTCTTCTGGCTTGGATCACAGCCACCGAAGGGCTTTTCTTTCACGTTTACTTTCTTTGTGTGCTTCTCTGTCTGCAATGGGCTCCTGGCTTGAGATGGGGTATGATGGGCCTGGAGAGTTGGGGTTGTCGTAAGAGTCAGCTGTGTAGGGGCCTTGATTAACACAGGCACCCGTTGTCAGTGCTCGGCATTGATGGAGGCCCCTGGGCAGAGGCATCCTGGAGATGGGAGAAGTTGCTGGCTTGCCTCCCTGATTGGTGAGTTGTTCGTCTGATGAGCGAGGTGGAGCCACCCCACTGGCTTCAATGACACACTCAAGTCTCAGATGGTGATTGCAGAAGACAAGGACGATTGCCACCCTAGGTCACATCCTGTTACCCCAGAGAGTCTCCCCATCTTGGGGAGGTTAGGCGCCCCTGCTACTTTGAAGAACCTATTTTCTGAAAGCCTGAAGGAGCTCTGAACTTCTTTTTCTCCATGGGTTGACAGCAAGCCAGAATTCCTGCAGAGAAATGAAAAAAAAAAAAGATAAAAGAAAGAAAAACAAAGGGATGAAAGCTGGGAAGGGGCTATCAGTCTCTATTAGAATTCTTCTAGGCGAAATTTCATTTTGTTATTTTGTTGGTTTGGGGGCTTGAACTCAGGGTCTGGGTGCTGTCCCTGAGCGCTTTTGCTCAAGGCTAGCGCTATACCACTTTGAGCCAACGTGCCATTTCCTGTTTTCTGGGGGTTTATTGGAGATAAGAGTCTCCCAGATTTTCCTGCCCGGGCTGGCTCTGAACTGCCATCCTCAGATCTCAGCCTCCAGAATAGCTAGGATGACAGGCATGAGCCACCAGTGTCTGGCTGCAATATATATATATTTTTGATTGTTATCCAGATATGTTGTTTCATCCTAGGCCTACCTAGAAATCTTTCCTGTGTCTAGATTTTCTCCTCTATTAAACTTGCCGCCCTCTGGTTCCTCCTCCTCCTCCTTTTTTTTTTTTTGGTCTAGTCGTGGGGCCTGAACTCTGGGCCTGGGCTCTGTCCCTCAGCTCTTCAGCTCAAGGCTAGTGCTCTACCACTTGAGCCACAGCACCACTTCCGGCTTTTTTTTTCCTGCTTATGTGGTGCTGAGGAATTGAACCCAGGGCCTCATGCATGCAAGGCAAGTGCTCTACCACTGAGCCACCTTCCCAGCCCTAAACTTGCCACCCTCTTGAAGACAGAACTTTATTCTTTTCTGGATGACGCAGGGCCTTTGCTGACCACTGTCCATCTTGCAAGATCTGAGAAACCTTACAAGATAGGTTATCGGAAAGCAATCCACCTTGATAGAAATGAGCAAATCAAGAAAATCAGGAGTGTGGGTCTTCCCAAAAGTGTAATTTCCCATCTTAGTGTTCTCTAGTTTTTCTATTTAGTTGATCACCTTGATTCACATTTTTAATTTTCAAATCAGTGAGTTAAATGTGTAATGAGTAGTGGAAAAAAAAAAAAGGCCAACGGTCAGTGGCTCCTGCCTGTGATCCCAGCTACTGAGATCTGAGGATTGTAGTCCAAAGCCAGCACAGGCAGGAAAAGTTTGTCAGACTATTATCTCCAGTGAACCAAAGGGTAAAATACTGGTCTTGAGCAAATTAAAAACAA
This sequence comes from Dipodomys ordii, assembly GCF_000151885.1. Taxonomy (NCBI): domain Eukaryota; kingdom Metazoa; phylum Chordata; class Mammalia; order Rodentia; family Heteromyidae; genus Dipodomys; species Dipodomys ordii. The sequence goes on from NW_012267308.1 coordinate 900,617, forward strand.
AAAAAAAGCTAAGGGAGAGCACAAGGCCCTGAGTTCAAACCCTACTACTGGGGCGCGCGTGCGCGCGCGCGCACACACACACACACACACACATCCCATAAATCCTTCCTCTGAACTCTGACCTCTAAGGACATGTTTTTCTGGAGTATACTATGTCCACAGTCAGGCAGAACATAGCAGGCCAGGATTTCATAAGCATGGTGGCCTCACCTTTGTGTTTGGGTCCAAACCCAATAGAAAATCGAAGTTAAGATTCTCTGATTGATTACCAGCCTTCTAAGCAATCTTACAACCTAAGAGTTTCAACAAACAAAAACAAACACCTGTCTGAGTGAATGAATGAATGGACAATGCTTGGATGGCTCCCAAGGCTTTGTTTTCTCTGAGATGCAGGTGGGGAGGTGTTCTGCGAAGATCTGACTGCCCTGAGCATGTACAACTAGAAAGAGACTCGAAACCTTTCATCTCATAAACTGCGCATTCCACACGAGTTAGAAATCCTCTTCATAAACTTCCTAATGGAGCCAGAGGAACAAGCTGCTATTAATACAGCTCCAGGTGCATTTAGCTTTTGACCTGGGCCAGCCGTGGTTCTGAGGACCCATTATTTCTGAAGGCTGATTAGATTTCATCCTTCAACAAGGAAGACTCTTGAGGAAAGGGTTGTCTAGTCCTCCTTTTTGTCTTTTTAACGCCCCTCCCCCAGAAGTTGGATGTCATGAAGCAGGAAGGACAAATCCATCACCATACACTGATTTTTTTTTGGGGGGGGTAGGTTTGGTATCAAATACAGGAACTTGGTTTGGTGCCAAATGGGGGTTGATTTAACCTCTCTCTAATCTTTGGTTGTGCAGACAGCTCAGTATTAGTCTAAAAGAGTTTAGTCTGTTTTATTCATTTTTTGCTGGGGGAGGGATGGTACTGGATTTGAACTCATAGCTTTCTAGGCAGGCACTCTTACCTTTGAAACATGCCTCCAGTCCTGATTTTTGCTGTTTTTTCTTTTTCCCATGTCTGTACTGAGGTTTAAACCCAGGACCTGGTGTTCTCATTTGGCTTTTTTTTTTTTTTTGCTCAAAGATGGATCTCTGTCACATGAGCCACAACCCTACTTCTAGATTTTTGCTAATTCATTGGAGATAAGAGTATCATGGACTTTCCTGCCTGGGCTGGCTTTGAACCATGATCCTTAGAACTCAGCCTCCTGAGTAGCTAGGATTACAGGTAGGAGCCATCAGCACCCAGTGCTGAGGGAAGTTTTTACTGAGTTTTCCTAAATAAGATGATCTGTATAGACAAAACACATTTCTCCTTTTGTCCTCTAGCCAGCAGTGATTCAGAGAACTATGCAAATGAGTCTTTGGAAAGTGCTGCTGAGCCTGTTGCTCAGACCTGTAATCCTAGCTACTTAGTAGGCTGAGTTGCAGAGTATCAAGGCTTGAAGCCAGTCTGGGCAGAAAAGCTCAGAAGACTCCATCTCCAAAACTAACCTAGGCTGGAGGCACGAATCAAATGGTAGAGCCCCATCCATGAGTAAGCAAGGTGAATGAAGGCAAGGCCCTGAGTTCAAACCTTGGGTGTTAAACAAAAGCTCCTGGAAATGAAGATGGCACACACCACTGTGGGTGACTTGGCATCTATTTTCCCATGTTATTTCCAACAGCCAGTGGCTCATGCCTGTAATCCCAGCTACTCAGGCTGAGATCTGAGAATCATTGCTTCAAAGTGAAGTTAGCCTGGACAGGAAAGTTCATGAGACTCATATCTCCAGTGAAACAGAAAAAAACAAACAAACAGAAGTGTATATGTAGCTAAATGGTAAAGCAATAGCCTTGGAGGAAAAAAAAAAAAAAAGCTCAGGGTCTGCATCTAGGTCCTCTGTTCAAGTTCCAGTACATGCACAAAAACAAAAACAAAATGACCATTCCTGCCTCCTGGGACTTGTACTTCTGACCAAACAGAGCTGTCGTGTCATGGCTACTAAGATCTGGTCCTGGGAGTTTCTTTTCAGGGGAAGGTAAGCAGAAGTCCAGGGGGAATAGTTCATGAGGACACCAGGAAGTGGAAGTGCAGGGGGAACAGTTCCCGGGGACACCAGGAAGTGGAAGTCTAAGGGGAACGGTTTCATGAGGACACCAGGACCATCAGTGACTTTTTCCAGCCAGACATCGATCACATGTGGCTTCCTAAATACCTATTCATGCCTCTAGTTGGGGACATTGTGGAGGAACTATCTTAAACATTTTTTTTTTCCTCTCTGGACCAAGATAGTACCCTTGAATCCATTCTCACAACTAGATAAGATATAAGAACATGTTTTTTTCAATTAATTTTTTTTTTTGTGGTGGGTGCAAGTACTGGGGCTTGAACTCAGGGCCTCGGTGCTATCCTTGAGCTTTTTCACTCAAGGCTCTACCCTGTGGACCACAGCTCCACTTCTAGTTTTCTGGTGGTTAATTAGAGATGAGAGTCCCTGGAGCTGGCTTTGAACTGTGATCCTCAGATCTCAGCCTCCTGGGTAGCTAGGATTCCGGGTGTGAGCCACCAGCACCTGGCCAACTTTCTTAATTTGGTAAGATATGCATCGAATTTTATGATTGCATTCTCTTCATCTCCCTCCTTCCTCTACATTTGTCTGTCTCCCTGCTACCTCCCTCCCTCCCCGCCCCCACCCTTAACTTTTTCCGTTCAAGGGGTAGCACCATATCTCCACCTCTGGCTTTTGGATGTTTCATTGGATTAAGAGTATCTCAGGCTTTGCTTCCTAGGCTGGCTTTGAACCATGATCCTCAGATCTCAGCCTCCTGAATAGGTAGGATTGCAGGCGTAAACCATCCTCGTGCCTGAATTTTATTGATTTTTTTTTTAAAAAGCAATTCAGGACTCAACTGGTAATAATCGGTGTGACCTGTATGCTTTCCAGGCGTCACAAGCAGCTTGCAGACTTGTTGTGTGACTCTGATGTTTTAGATGTGAATTCTTTGAAGATTACTTCTGAAGCGAGGCGCCCAAATCCTTAATTCGCGATTCTGTCTATTCCTGTGGTGTTTACATTCCACTATGGCAGAAGATCATTGTAAAAAAAAAGAGAGAGAGAACTAGAAAGATAAAAATACTCTTTTAAGGAGAGCATTCACAAATAAAGCCCCTGCAAAGACCCTAACCCTTTCCCCTAGTTGATGGAGATCTGGTTTCGTCTATAAGAATACACACATATTATATTATACACTATATATTAAGTATATAGTATATAATATAATTAGGTTATTTAAAAACTCATTGTACTATTGGAACATATATAGGCTGAGATCTTAGAACATTTATTATTATTATTTTGTTGCTCATGGGCCTTGAACTCTGGGCCTGAGCTCTGTCCCCGAGCTCTTCAGCTTAAGGCTAGCACTCTACCACTTGAGCCACAGTGCCACTTCCAGTTTTCTGGTGGTTTATTGGAGATGAGAGTTTCATAGCTTTTCCTGCCTGGGTTGGCTTTGAACCTCGATCCTCAGCTCTCAGCCTCCTGAGTAGCTAGGATTCCAGGCATGAGCCACTGGTGCCTGGCTGACACTGATTATTATTTAAAAAAAATATATATATATATTTGTGTCAATCCTAAGGCTTGAACTCAGGGACTGGGTGATGTCCCTGATATTTGTCACTCAAGGCTAGTACTCTACCCCTTGAGACACAGTTCTGCTTCCAACTTTTTGGTTGTTCATTGGTGATAAGAATCTCACAAGCTCTCCTGCCCAGGCTGGCTTTGAATCACAATCCTCAGATCTCAGCCTCCTATGTAGTTACCTTATAGGCATGAGCCACTGGCCCTCTACTTTCCTCTTTTTTTTGGGGGGGGGAAGCAGGGATCGAAATAGCAAGTCTTTGAGTGATAGTCTCCTGGCCCTCTAAGAACAGCCTCTTTCACATTTTGCTCACTGTATAAAAGATAGTTTGGCCTTAAAGTAAAAGAAAAATAAGATATTAAATTCCTCCACTTAAAAAAAGTACTTTCCATTCCAATTAGGGAATGGTCCCTGGAATTTTTATTGGTTGAGACTGGCTTGGGGTATTGGCGAGGTCACTCAGCTCCCTGGGGTCCTTGGGGAAACAACTTTAATATGTGGCTCAGGATGAGGGTTTGAGACTTTTTCACCTGTCTGTCTCCACATTAAAAGCACCCCTTTTTTTAGACTCGAGGTGTGGTTTAAGTGGTAGAGTGCCAACCTTGAGCAGCAAAAGCCCAGAGTGCAAGGCCCTGAGTTCAAGTTCCAGTACCAAATAAAAACAAAAACAACAATAGAAACCAAAACCAAAAACAGCAACAACAAAAAAGAAACCAAAAAGCAAAACACACAAAAAACAGCAAACACAACACCCCTTTAGAGCCAACTTTTGGGACTTCTGGTTTGTGAGGTAGCCTCGTGTCTAAGCGAGGACACAGGACTAGAACCCAGGAAAATCTGAGACCAGAATCACTCGGAAGGATACCCAGACGTGATGTGAATCGTACCTCCCTGATGGCCTGGATCTCAGGGCCTTGAACTTCTCTGCTCAGGTGTCCGGATGGAAGGAGACCAAAGATGGGTAGATTTCAGGCAGCCTCTCTAGAATTGCTTCTCCTGCATAGGTTTATGGGAGAGAAAGATTACCGAAGTTAGGAATATTAGTAACATAGACAATTAAAACTTAACTGTGGGGGCTGGGAAGGTGGCTCAGTGGTAGAGCGCTTGCCTTGCATGCATGAGGCCCTGGGTTCAATTCCTCAGCACCACATAAGCAAAAAGAAAAAAGCCGGAAGTGGCGCTGTGGCTCAAGTGGTAGAGCGCTAGCCTTGAGCTGAAGAGCTGAGGGACAGCGCCTAGGCCCAGAGTTCAGGCTCCATGACCGGACCCAAAAAAAAAACAAAAAACAGGAAACTCTTATTTATTGATTTATTGATTTATTTAGTTATTTATTTCAGAGCACCGGCTTTGATTTCAGGGCTTTGAGCTGGCCAGAGAAGGCACTCTACTACTTCAACATTGCCTCCTCCCCCCTGTTTTATTTTGCTTTATTTTTATTTTCCTTATTATTATTTTTTGTTTTACTTTTTATTTGCGGGGTGGGGGTGTTGGGGCTGGGATTGGCCTTCAACCATGATCCTCCTATCCACACTTCCTGCAGAACTGGTATTTCCAACAGGTATCACTCTGTCTGGCTTGTCGCTGAGATAGGAAAATCCCTCCAACTTTTTGTTGTTGTTGTTTAGGCTAGCCTTAAACTTTGATCCTTTGACTCTGATATCTGTCTCCAAGTAGCTGAGATTTTAGGCATGCACCATTGCAACTAAGCCTCTTTTTTTTTTTTTTCTTGGAGACAAGGTCTTGCAGTATAGACTGGCCTGAGTCTCACCATCCTCAAGTACAATGCTGTCTGAGTTTATATTTATTTTATTTCTTTGTGACAGTACAGGGATTTGAACTCAGGGCCTTGCATGCATTCTTGCTTAGCTTTATTTATTTTTTTCTTTTGCTTAAGGCTAATTAGTGACCTACCACTTAAGCCACAGCTCTATTTTCTGGCTTTTTGCTGGTTAATTGGAGATAGGAGTCTATCAGATTCAACTACTCAGATCGGCTTTGTGATCCTCAAATGTCAGCCTCCTGAGTAGCTGGGATTACAGGCGTGAGCCTTTAGCACGCTGGCCAGAGAGTACTTTAAATCGACTTGAAATGATGACCAAATGACCGTGATTATGATGGTGGTAGTGATAACGATAGGGAGTTAGAATTTGGAATCAGTTCCTGAAAATGTGTGCCCACAATGGTTACTCTAATTGGAACTTTGACCCACTAAGCAAATCTTTACCCCGTTGCATGCTCGCCTTTGATCAGCCCTCTAACCTCTGAAAGACCCTCCTCATCCAGTATCAAGAAGGCTTTAGTTGGTGTCTCCAGAGGGCAGGGTGAATGATACATACTGTTAATATTCAGAAGGAAGAATTGACTTAAAAAATGTGTCTTTGATTCACTAATCTCTGACATTGAGACATTTTTTTTCTCCTTTTGAGGTCTGTTGCTATAATTAGAATTCTATAAGCCATTTTATGTCTCTATCAAAATTTTAAGAGACATAGAAAATTTAAGATTTTTTGGGAGGGGGCGTTTGACAATTTATCATGTCCACACGAGTCCTTTTCAGTTTGGCTTCAGTGGGGACCAAATATTTCGGGGCCTGGGATTCATTTTGTTATCAGAGCTGCATGGATGGCTGTTCTGGTGATACTAAGGGTGTGTGTGTGTGTGTGTGTGTGTGTGTGTGTGTGTATTAGGGCTTGAACACAGGGCCTTAAGCTCTTAGCTTGGCTTTTTTTAGTGGGGTGGGGGGGAGGCGGTCCTAGGGCTTGAATGCTAGGCTTGGGGCTGCGGCTGAGCTAGCACTCTACCACTTGAGCCCCAATACCACTTCCAGCTTTTTTGAGTAGCTTATTGAAGATAAGAGTCTC
>NW_012267308.1:911210-931607 GCF_000151885.1 Dipodomys ordii
GAACCGCAATCCTCAGATCTCAGTCTCCTGAGTCGCTAACAGGCATGAGCCACCAGCACCTGGTTTAGGCTGGCTTTTTTATTCAAGGCTGGCGCTCTCCCATTTGAGCCACAGCTCCGCTTTCTGCTTCTTGCTGATGAATGGGAGACAGGACTCTCATGGACTTTTCTGCTGGTGTTGAAGCTCTCTCCTCAAATCTCAGTTTTCTATTTAGTTAGAATTACAGGTAATTCTAAACAAGCCTAAACAAGGCTTGCATCTTTTTTTTTCTTCTTTTTAAAGAATTGCTTAGGAACAGAAACTCTGCTTTGTGTCATTTAGCTCTCCTGGGCTCACATATGCGGCTGGGTGGTCATTCTAGGTGGCCACTTCTCACCATTGGCAGTGCACGTGTCCTTCTAGCAGGGGTGCAGGCTGGCTTCCTGGGGGAAGCCAGAATCAGGTGAATCACAGAGGAGCCTGGATGTTGGGAGATGGGTGGCATTTGGCAGCCCTTATGTACTGTGTGACAAAAAGCCCATCTTAGTCACAGGGCCGGGGACCACATGTGGCTTCATCAGATGAGTGAATCAGAAAGGCACTAATTCCAACCCGATGTGTAATTTTGATTTCTTTTCCCCCCCTCCCCTTCCTCAAGCACAAGCTTTTTCTTGTTCTTCTCTTTTTATTTTAAGATCAGTTTTAAAAAAAAAATAAAAGAAGAAGACTGACACCATCGGCAAGACTGGTGTCACCCTGCCCTCTTTAACGATTAGCAGCGAGATCTGGAGTATGCTTTAGCCGGGGCTGAAACTTGTTCTTAACAGAATGTTAAATACTTTCGTGAAAAGAAAGATTATGTCTATCTAGTTACACCATGCCTTGATATATGCTTCGTGTCACAATTCCATTGTCTCCTGGGTAAAGACAGAGAGTTCAAATACCCACTATCTCTCCCCGGCTTGCTTCAAATGCTCCGCTTTGAAGTTTTCATAATCCATCTGTCATCTTCCAGCACACACACACACACACACACACACACACACACACACACAGGGTCCATGTTCTGTACCACTCAATTAAAGAATTCTTCTTTGCCAGTTCCCGGTGAGACATGGGGAAGAGGGGAAAATGTCATGGGTGATTGAGAGACACTGTCAGTGAAGCCAGGGACAGAGCTCAAGGTAGCAAATGCAAGTGTTCTTATCATTCACCACATCAGGGGTATATTTGGCATTGGGTATAGAGAGACTCTTTGATATATATATATATATATATATATATATATATATATATATATATTGGTTTCTTGGTTTTCCTTTTTCTGTTTGAAAGAGTTGTCTTGAATTCGATGGTTTGAAAAAATAATCTTTCAAGCTTCCCCTGGAATGTGGACTCTCCAATGTGGATTTGTTTTATTGAACACAAAGTTTCAGTAGCCCAACTGGTCTTTTTGTTTCACTTGGGGGCGTGGAGTTGGTTGGGGATTGATGAAAGAAAAGATAGTTGCTAGAATCAGCCTGTCTTGGATAGAAATGATTTTTTATTTGTACTTTTAATTTTTCGTCAGAGGAAAGGAAAGCCTGAGGATTAAATAATTCCACCATCTGTCAAGACCTGAAGAAGTTCACACTGGACCAGGGGGGTGAAACAAACAAAAAGATAAAAATAAAAAGAGGTTTTTGTGATGGGAGATTTTATTTAAAGACTATCTCTCTCAAAGTGGTTGTGTTGCGCGCTGCCCTGCTAACTTACTCATTGAGTCACGGGTGGTTAAATTCGTTGTCTTATGTGAAATGAGTTTGATGAGCTCAGCTTAGCCTCTAGTGGGTATTAATTCACATTATGAAATATCCCAGAATAATTTAGCACCGTGCGGCATAATTTGCATTTTTTACTCAAGATAGGGGCAATGATAGTGTCTCTTGTCATGTATATATGTATCTTTATGTACAAATATATATACCTAACATATCTTTATATAGTATGTTTACATATAATATACTGTATTTATAGATAGTATATAAATACATAATATAAAAATATATGCAATATAAATATATAACATATAATATACATATCTAAATAGAAATATAATATACACATATAAATATAATGCACAAATACAAATATATAATAAATATATACAATGTGAAAATAGATATACTGTATAATATATAAATATATAATAAATATATACAATTTAAAATATATACAGCATACAAAATATGTATAACTATATAATATATGTAATATGGAAATAAATAATATATCTAATATATGAATATATTAGATATATAATGCAAACATATCTTTCTACCTTAAAAAGCATGATCATTCATTCTGGTGGATACTTTGTGAAGTTTTACTTGTATTAATTCATTGACAGCATGTAGCAAAGATCTTGGGGACAATGACAAGAACGTATAATTTCAGTTTGGTTACTGAAATGTGTCATTTTACCTGTTTTATATTATGTAACCAGAAAGGGGAGTGCATTCTATTTGGGGGAATCTTCCCCGCACATACCCCATGATTTGACAAAGGAATGTTTTCTTTTGACAAAAGCAGAGAGGGTTTCCAGAAATGTAAGATTCTATTACAGTAATTAATTTAGTGAAACTTCTTAAATCTGATCTTCCTGTTCAAACTAATAATGAGAGGATGGGCTAGTTCAATGTCATTAATTGAAATCTGGAGACAATAAAAAAATGTCTTTCTGCAACTTCAATACAGCAGTCTGCAACTGTCGGGTCAGGCTGTGAACCAATTTTCTTCTTATTACTTTTGATTTTGGAGTCAATACAAATTTCATCAGTGATTGTAGGGTGCGGATCTTCGTCTGTGTGGACCCTGTCAGGAGACAGTGCCTATGGAGAACTTGAAAGATTTACGAGAAAGCTCTCTACTGGCAAGTCAGGAGGTGGAGGGCGGGCGCTGATGGAGCCCCTTCTCACCGAGGCTCAGGGGTCAGTGTCAAGAGGAGGTACATGGGTGGGGGGATAGGGCCGGACCCCAGGGGCTCGTGGTGTGCTGGCCACCTCTGCCCACTTTCTTCTCTCTCTCTCTCTCCTTTCCTTTCCCAGCTCAGGATCTTTCTCAACTTCTTATCTATCCTTTTGTCTCCCTCCCTTCCCTCCCTTCCCCTCCCCTCCCCTCCCCTCCCCTTCCCTCTCTTTCCCTCCTCCTCTTCTTCCCTCCCTTTCCTTCCTCCTTCCTTCCTTCCTTCCTTCCTTCCTTCCTTCCTTCCTTCCTTCCTTCCTTCCTTCCTTCCTTCCTTCCTTCCTTCCTTCCTATCTTCCTTCTCCCTTCCTTCCTCCCTGTCTCCCCCTCTCTCTCTCTCCCTTCCCTTTCCTTTCCTTCCCTTCTTTCCTTTTCTTTGGCCTGAACTCAGGACCTGGGTGCTGTCCTTTAGCTTTTTCTAACTCAAGTCTAGCACTCTACCACTTGAGCTACACCTCCATTTCTGGCTTTTTTGTTGGTTCATTGGAGGTAAGAATCTCACAGACTTTCCTGCCTAGAATGGCTTTGGACCACAGTCCTCTGCTTTCAGCCTCCTGAATAGCCACTGGTACCTCACTTAATCCTGTTTTTCTTTTCTCTTCATCTCTTGTATGTCTCCTCACTTTACCAGTGAATAGAGTAAATTCACTGTTAAAGGGAAGTTCAGGCCCTGAAAAAATTAATTGTAGCAAGTAAGAAAAAGGAGGCAAAACTTTTCGAGAGTTAGTGATATTTTCTGAAAAGCATCCAGCTCAAGGAAGTCTTTTGTGTGGAAATAGAGATCCAGGGTGTCTTTCTGTGATTTCTCTCTATTTTCTTTCCCTGGGTACAATTTGCATCTTTGCAAGTCAAAGGATCAGGCTATCTGTCATTATGTATTGGCCTAATTGGACATTTTTTATGAGCCCCGCTTGCTATTTATGTTAAAAGCAATTCACAGAAATGCCCTTTTTCCATGATTCGGTATTGGCAATACTTAATCACATTTTCCATGAGTAATTATCTAATTCACATGATTACCAATATCAAGTAGGCAAATGGAACAGGAGCTTAAGTCAGTCCTGATTTTTTTTTTTGGGGGGGGTGATGACAGACATGGAGGGACCAGTGCTGGTGAGTTCTGTTTTTCATCTACCATATCCTGGAGAATTTTTTTAAAAATTATTTTTATTAGCAACAGAGGTTCTGTGTATTTGGGCATGTGCAAGAATAAGAGAGAGCTATTTAGGGGCTATCCTTTCTTCTTTTTTTTTTTTTCTTTAAGATTTCTGGAAGACAGAGGTCACATTTTTTATTCATGTTGAAAAATATTCATTTATCAGTATTGGTGCAAATGTAAACAAATGATAAACTGACAACATTGACAAGAGTAAAACTGACAGCATTGACTTTAATTTTCTGTCATTTTGGTAATTATATCAATCAAGACCCCAAACTAAAATGATATTTTAGCAGGCAGTAAGAAATGAGGGATTCAGATCTTAAAAGACCATTACAATTAGCTTTGAAATGTGCGCCATTTTGCTGTAATTGTTCCGATAAGCTTATATATCTTCATTTAGAGCCGAATATTCTGTTGATCTTTTATAAACAAAGTAGCACCCATCTGCTCCTTGAGACACTCCTGGCGCCTATTCATTGCAAAAATAATACATGTCCTAATGACTTCCACATATTTTGAAATCTCCCTTTTGAAATTGGTCTTGGCAGATTATTTGCAGGTACTTGAGTCGCATCTGTTTGTAATTTCGTAAATGCGGAAGACTTTAAGGTTGAGCACAGCGAGAGGGACTATTTTAATCCTCAGATAACATTGGCTGTCATCAAAAGCCACATTTATCTTTTCGAAGGTGGGGGGGGAGCAAATGTTGAATGTTAAAAGACAGTAAAAAGGTCAGGGACTTGCCTCACATCTGAATATTTTCCTTTCATACCTCACCCCCTCCCCGCCCCGTGCCTTTAGTGGATTCTCCCTTCCTTGCATTTGGAGGTTTTTTTTTTTTTTAAACATTTTATTTAAGTTTTAGCTTAATCCACATTGCCAAGAGGATGTTTTGCCTGATAAAAATGAAAGATCAGGAAGAGAGTAAATCTGACATAATTGTGAACTTCAGATTCTTGAGCTCATTACCGACATGTGGCTAGCAGCTGACCAGCTTTCGGTTGACTCGGTTGGACTCTGTTTACTGCCAGAACAGCATGGTGCTGGCGAATACCAGAGGCCTTGAGCATAGCTGCTGTCCTGGGGGGGGGGAGGAGGGAGGGCAGTCTAGTGGGAGGGGCGGGCTGGTGGGCAGATCCAACTGCAGCTGGAGGGGGCATTTGCTCAAAGGGACCAGGTGGGGCTTGTGGCTTTTCTGTGGACATACAAGAATCTTAAGCTCAGAGGATGTTTTTGTGTTCCACTATACTGTGATGTGTGTGTGTGTGTGTGTGTGTGTGTGTCCTGGGACTTGAACACATGGCCTGGATACCGTCCCTGAGCTTTGTGCTCAAGGGTAGTGCTCTAGGACTTGAACCATAGCTACACTTCTGACTTTCAGTGTTTGAGTCTCATGGCCTTCCCTATCTGGGCTGGTTTAGAAGCACCATCCTCAGATCTCAACCTTGTAGGTAGCTGGGATTACAGTTGTAAACCATAGGGGCCTAGATTGCATGTGTGTGTGTGTGTGCGCATGTGCTAGTTGCCTCTTTTTTTTTTTTTTTCTCAGTGTGGAGAATTGAATTCAGGGCTTTACATTCTGCTAGCAAATGCTAAATCCTCAAATGCCACCAAATGAACACCTTTGTCTTCTCAATGTATTAATAGACAAATGACATTCAACAGATAAATGTTTTTAGCAAATACATATTTTGTATTATCCTCCTCCTCCTTCTCCTCCTCCTCCTCCTCTTCTTCCTCCTCTTCCTCCTCCTCCTCTTCCTCCTCCTCTTCCTCCTGCTCCTGGAGCTTGAACTCCAGGACTCATGATAGCTTGGCTTTTTGTTGTTGCTCATAGCTGGTGCTCTATCACTTGAATCATGCCTCTAGCCCAGTGTTTTGCTAGTCATTAGCAATGGAATCTCCTGAACTTTTCTGGCATGGGTGGCTTCAAACTTTTATCTTCTAGGTCTGAGCCTCTTAAGTAGTTAGGATTATAGACATGAGTAACCAGAGCGTGACAGGTTTTGCTCAGACATGGTTACAAATTTTACATTTTTAATTGTTGTAGTTTTTTAGAAGCCTCCATGTCAAATTTTGGCATGTAAATCGAAGAGAATCCGGTAGCAGCTCAACTTCTCTAATTTTATTCTGATTTTCTTTTCTCTGTAGTGGGGACAGAGGGGAATGAGTGATTTTTGCACAGAGCAGGAACTGGTATCCGACATCTTTGCTTTTTCTGCGTCATTTATATTCTGATGCTTTCATATGTGGGTGATTACACTTTAAAGAGGAAAGACCTCACTCTCCAAATGATCAAAAATTTCACCCGACCCATGGGCTCTATTGGAGAGCAGGGAAAAATTTCTTTAACAGGGAAAATGCACCAGTGGAGAGGGAGGCAGCCAAGTTTCATGAGGGCTGAGAATTTCCAAGCGTCATTCAGGACCAAGGGGATGAAGGCATCACCAGGGAGTTTGTTAGAAATATAAATTCCTGCCTGGCATCTGTGGCTCACACCTGTTACCCTAGCTACTCAGGAGGCTGAGATCTGAGGATCACAGTTGGAAGCTAGCTTTGGCAGGAGAGTCCATGAGACTCTATCTCTAATGAACTCCCCCAAAGCTGTAAGTAGAACTGTGGCTCAAGTGGTAGAGCACCAGCCTTGAGTAAAAAAGCTAAGGGGCAGCACCTCTGAGATTAAACCCTAGGACCAGCACAAAAAAGAAGAGAAAAGAAATGTAAATGCACAGTGGCATAGGCGCTAGTCTGGAGGTGTGTTTGAACACGTCTTCTATTCCAGGGGATTTTTACACTCATTTGGCTCACTCATTGCACACCTCTTGAAGGTGTCACACAGGATAGCTTTTCACAAGTTTGCCACTTTGATTGCTGGGAAATTGGAAAAATGTAGAGGTGGTGTGTGTGTGTGTGTGTGTGCTGGTTCTGGGACTTGAACTCAGGGTATGAGTGCTGGCCCTGAGCTTTTATGCTCAAGGCTAGTGCACTACCACTTAAGCTATAGCTTCACTTCTGGATTTTTGGCATTGAAGATAAGAGTCTCACAGACTTTCCTACCCGGACTGGCTTCAAACTGGAATCCTCAGATCTCAGCCTCCCGAGTAGCTATGACTGCAGGCAGTGTCTGGCTGACCGATGTCTTATGTGTATTTATTCCATACAGGGATTCTGGAGCCTTCTCATACTGGCAGCTGGTCAGCGGGCCTGCTCTTTGAAGTTCATGTCCTGTCTCATGTCGTGTCCAGGCTGGGAATATAGCTGTGGTGGTTTGTGTCTAGCCATGACCCACATTTCAGATGTTGTGAATAGGGAGAGTTCCTTTCCTCTGTTCAGAACTCCTGCTGGGCCGGAGGAGGGAGCAGGAGGCAGGCCTACCTTGTCATTTAGGCTGTTAGTTTTGTGTTTGTTAACTCAAGTCTTCTTGGCATGAGGGTAAACTGGAGGGTGATTTTTCTGATGGACTAGGAATGAAATTCATTGGCCACTAGCTCTGTTGCATCTGACAACCCTTCTTTGGATTGAGAAGTGACACAGGACAGATTTCTGTTAGGAGGTGTTAGACTGGGAACCTGTCATGGCTGCCTGTCATGGCTACCAGGAATGGTTGCCATATCCAATTATTATTATTATTAATTATTTTGTTATTTTTATGCCAGTCTGGGGCTTGAACTCAGGTTTTTTTTTTTTTTTTTTGTCGGTTGTGGGGCCTGAACTCTGGGCCTGGAAACTGTCCCTCAGCTCTTCAGCTCAAGGTTAGCGCTCTACCACTTGGCCACAGTGCCACTTCCGGCTTTTTCTGCTAATGGGGATCTGAGGAATCGAACCCAGGGCCTCATGCATGCAAGGCAAGCACTCTACCACTGAGCCACCTTCCCAGCCCTGTCCCTGAGTTTTTGTGCTCAACATTAGCGTTTTACCACTTGAGTCACAGCTTCACTTCCAGCTTTTTGATGGCTTATTGGAGATAATTATCTCATGGACTTTCTTGCCTAGACTGGCTTCAAACTGTGATCCTGAGATCTTTACCCTCCTGGGTAGCTGGGAGGACAGATGTGAGTCACTGGTGCCCAGCTAATATTCAATATATATATTATATTTAATTACTGTGCTAAGCCCTAAGCTTGGAAAAGGAGAAGCAGGCATGGGCCTAACTGGCCTGATCTCAGGAGAGAGAGAGTGAGCAAGAGAAACACACACACATACACACACACACACAGAAAGACAGACAGACAAACAGAGAGAGAGAGAGAGAGAGAGAAAGAGAGAGATGGGCCTCAGACTCCCCAGATTACCCTATTTACCTCAGTCTCAGGTGCAACTATTGTGATTTTTCTCACCACCTTACACTTGTAATTTTAGATGATACATGGATTTTAAGTTTTAACAGTTGGGTATTTTAAGATCTCTTAGAGAAATATAACTAGCATATCATAGCTGTGATTTCACAGACGTTATAGCTCAGAGTGAGACCATGGTTTTTTTTTTTTGGTTTTGTTTGTTTTTTTAAAGAATAACTTTTCCTTCCTTCCTTCCTTCCTTCCTTCCTTCCTTCCTTCCTTCCTTCCTTCCTTCCTTCCTTCTTTCCTTCTTTCTTTTCTTTCTTTTTGAAGTCAGGGTATGTATGGGTGCTGTCCCTAAGCTTTTTTCTTTTTTGCTTCAGGCTACTGCTCGATCACTTGAGCCACAGCTCTTGCTTCTGGTGTTCTGGTGGTTTGTTGGAGTTTGGAGTCTCATGGACTTTCCTGCCCAGGCTGGCTTTGAACTGCGATCCTCAGATCTCAGCCTCTTGAGTAGTTAGGATGACAGGCCACTGGCTCCTGGCTAAGAGCAACTTGTTTTAAAGTTAATTTAAAGGAAAGTATTAAGGGAAGAAAGAACAGTGGGAAGTGGGGCGGTGTGTGTGTGTGGTGTGTGTGTGTGTGTGTGTGTGTTGTAGATCACAGACATAACAGCTACCAGGAGGGAAGATATGTGGGTGTAGGGGGTTCCCAGAAATTCTTCCACCAGCATCAGGAAGGGGACCTTCCCTGGTAGAGGTATGACAAGGCACATTGTAGTTGGATGGTTTATTCTCAGGAGCCCCCTACCCCACTTCCCGGCTCATCCTGCTTGGGGGTGCACTTCTGTGTCTTTCTGGCAGTGTAACTATGGGCCCCATGGTGGGGGGGGGACACAAGTTCAGAGCTAGAAATCTAGTTCAACCCTTTCTCAATGCAAGTGTGGTTTTGGTGAGGATAGGAGGGCCAACCCTTCCTTCCTTCCTTCCTTCCTTCCTTCCTTCCTTCCTTCCTTCCTTCCTTCCTTCCTTCTCTCTTCCCTTCCTCCCTTCCTTCTTCCCCTCTCCTCCACTCCCCTTCCTTTCCTTCCCTTGCTTGTGCTGCTACTGGGGTTTGCATTGAGGTCTCATGCTTTCACTTGGCTTTTTCTCCACTTCTAGCTCTTTGCTGGTTCGTTGGAGATAGGAGTCTCACCAACTTTTCTTCCTGGGCTGGCTTCAAACTGCGATTTTCAGATCTCAGCCTCCTTAAGCAGCTATGATGACAGGCGTGAGCCACCAGTGCCTGGCTCTCTTGGGTCTTCTCTGAATCACCTCCCCCAAACAGTCCCACGTCAAACATTTATTTGAGCTAATGAGCTTGTCAGCTACCCTTTAGCTGCAAGAAAAGACATCTCTGATAGCCCAAATTGTGTGTGCGCTCATGCACATTAAAAAAAAATATATATATTTACAGATGAAAATGAGATTTCTATATTCACAGATCAAAATTTGCTGTTGGCTACCTGTAACTGTGAAAAGTTCTCCCTCGCATCTTTACTAAAACATCTTTCTAAAAAGAAACTTCCAACTTGGGCTAGACCTTTGAGATTTAAATTCAAGCACACACAGGCATCTGTGCGCATGTGTGCATATGTGCATGACACATGCACACACACGCACGCACGCACGCGCGCGCGCGCGCGCACACACACACACACACACACACACACACACTGATAAACTGCCAGAGAAAAATAAGACAAACTCAACAATCCAGAAACACAGGAAAGCAACTCCCCCCCCACCCCCCGCCCCCTTCCAAGTTTGGCAGCCTGGTGAACTTGAAAGCAGAGCTATGAATAAGCATAATCAGATCTTTCTTTTCTTTTCTTTTTTTTTTTCTTGGTCCATATTTAATTCAAATGAGACAGCTCCAATGTTGACTTCTAATACAGAAAAGGCCACCCACCATGGTGGCCGTCCCAGCCAGTGAAGCCGGCTGGCAAAAGATTTCTTAAATGGAGTTAATCAGCCTGGAGAGGCCTGCCCTGTATCCCCATCAGTATTCTAAATTCAGATGTGCTGATAACCTGAAATTGAATGTGTCAGGAGGCAGACAAGTGAAGGGAAGGGTGGGGGGCGGGAACTCCAGGCCAGAAGAAGGGGGACTGGGAGACACTATCTGGGAGGGGGCGATCACCAGCCGGCCTGACCCCCCAGTTACCCACCCTCCCCGAATTGTGTGCATTTATGTGTGTGTGAGAGAGTAGAAGACAAAATGGAAGATTTCATGTTCTGAAATATTTATGGAGACGCTTTGGATTTTGTATATATTAAATGAATCCACAGACATTTTGGCTGCTAAAGGAGTGAAGTGGTAATTTGCCAGTAATGTTTTAATGTTATTATTATTTTTTAAAGGCATGGCTACTTAAAAACTTTTCTCCTACTCCCATAGAAAAGAGACAGACACCCCTTCCCCCATCCCCTCCCTCCCCTGCCCCCCCACCAAGTCTGGTGAGCTCGCTCACAGGAAAGTCTAACAAAAGAGTTGCTATTGTTTGTCACTGTCCCAGCCAGCAGCAGTGCAGCTGAGGGTCAGTTGCTATTTCTATTTTAAACCTTGATTTTTTGCAAAGTTTGTCTTTTGACTGTTCTCATTCTAATCAGGCTTAGTTAGGGGATCCGCTCCAAGCTCCACAGCAGGCTGGGAGGACAGAGGAAGATAAACCAGAGGGATTAAACAGAAAGTTCTGCTCTGTCAATAGCTTTGTGTGTGTGTGTGTGTGCGCGCGCGCTTGTGTGCATGCACACATGCACGCGCGTATATGTGTGCAAGAGAAACAGACAAAAAAGAGGCTGGGTATGGCGACTCAGTCCTGTAATCCCAGCATTTGGGAGATTGAGGCCGGAAGACCACACATTTGGGATCAGCTTGGGCTCCACAGGGAGACCCTGTCTCTACAACAGCAACAACAAAAACCCAAACCAAGAGTTGGGGCTATAGCTCATTACCAAATACTTGTCCAGCATACACAAGGCCCTAATTTCAATCCCTAGGATCTCAAAAAAATGCAGAAAAAAATTAAAAAAGAAATAAAAGAGAGAGACGGAGACACAGATCAATTCATTGAGCACTCCATTTTTGCAGCCATTTCTTTAATTTCAAACACAGTGCAGCGCATCAATAGTTTCTGTATATGACCTTCATTGACGTGACCTTGATGAGATTTCTTGCCCATGCCTACTCCCCAGTCTTCCTCCTCCGCCTGGTACCCAGGCCTGTGAGGAACAGGGCCAGGCACCCTGGAGTCTCATCAGCCTGCGCGCCCAGAGTCTGACCCCTTTTCAGCTCTGCTTGCTGATGGTTTGATCAGGTCAATTGTGGTACAATCCTTGTGGCTTTCGTCCTGGGCCTTCTAGATGGTTCTTTCCCGTGGTAGTTTCCTCTTCTGTAGAGAGTCTGTTGCTTTATCCTTCTGAGACACCTTCTGCATGTCTCTTAGCTTGCAAGGAGTGGAGCAGGTGCCGGAGAGATACAAGACTCCAGGCAGCACCGTGGTTGGTCACGCGGGCTTCTGAGGCTCACACTGTGGGCTTGTCACATCCAAGGAAGCAGAAGCTCGTGGGAGAGGAGGTGATCTGAGGGTAGGCAAGATAGGGAAGGAATCCAGCTGGCCTTCTGTATCATGGGGACACCACTACACTCCGTGTCACCTGGGCATCTCCCATGGAGTCTGGGCTGGTGTGGAGATACAGGGTGCCCTGCCATTCTTCCAGTGGCTCCTCTCTCTCCTCTCCTCCTCCCCTCCCCTTCCCTCCTCTCTCCTCTCCTCTCTTCCTCCCCTCCCCTCTCCTTTCCTCTTTCTTCTCCTCTCCCCTCTCCTCCTCTTTCCTTTCCTCTCTTCAGTTCCCTTCCTATCCCTTCCCCTCCCTTCCTTCCCTTTCCCTTCTCTTCTCCTCTCCTCTTTTTTGCTTCCTTCCTTCCTTTCCTTCTTTCCTCCCTCTCTCCTTCCTTCCTTTCTTCCTGTCTTTCTTTCTTTCTTCCTTCCTTTCCTTCTTTCCTCCCCCCTCTCTCCTTCCTTCCTTTCTTCCTGTCTTTCTTTCTTTCTTCCTTCCTTTCCTTCTTTCCTCCCTCTCTCCTTCCTTCCTTTCTTCCTGTCTTCCTGTCTTTCTTCCTTCCTTCCTTTTCTTCTTTCTCTCCTTCCCTCCTTCCTTGCTTGCTTGCTTGCTTCCTTCCTTCCTTCCTTCTCTCCCTCCCTCCCTCCCTCCTTCCTTCCTTCCTTCCTTCTCTCCCTCCCTTCCTTCTTTCTTTCTATTTCTCTCCCTCCCTCCCTCCCTCCTTCCTTCCTTCCTTCCTTCCTTCCTTCCTTCCTTCCTTCCTCTTTCTCTCTCTCTCTTTCCTTCTTTCTTTCTTTCCCCTCTCATTCTGTCTGTCTGTCTGTCTCTCCCCACCCCCTTTCTTTTTCTGTGCCCCTACTGGAGCTTCAACTCAGAGCCTGGGGGCCTGGGCACTCTTCATTAGTTTTTTTTTTTTTCTTTTCTCAGTGTTGGTGCTCTACTATTTGAGCCACACCACTATATTCAGCTTTTGGCTACTTAATTAGAGATAAGAGTCTCACAGACTTTGCTGCTTCGGCTGGCTTCCAATCTTGATCTTCAGATTTCAGACTCTTAAGTAGCTAGGGTTACAGGCATGAGCCACCAGCACCTGGCTAAGGTACTATTTTCTTCAAAGCACTTAATTTCCTATCTGCGACCAGGCTTTGCCAAAGGGTATGGAGAAGGCTCAGATCTCCTCACAGCACCTCGTCCTCTCTCTAGGGTTCTTCTGGTCACCGTGAGTGTGGCACATGGACCCAGGATTCCTGCCTGTGATCTGGACCCAGTTATGGCTTCCCCAAGGGAGCGGCTGGCTTGTGTTTAATTATTCATTGCTGCCCTCCTCGGTATCGTCCCCTCTCCTTGATTGTTTTGTCTTTGCCTAAAAAATATTTATTTGAAATCCTGTGATCAAAGACTGAAAAACAAAATAAAGCAGGATATTAAAATGGAAAAAATTTTTTTTAGGAGGTTGGAATGTCAAGATCACTTTTATGAGAAAAGTTTACAAGATGAAGCCAGAATTATTTACCTAAACTTCCTATATGAAGTATAATATTCCCAGCTGTGCTTTGGTGAAGAGTATCAGTGGGCATCACCTGGATTGAAAAGAGCTTTTATTTAAGGCAGAAGGTGGGGGGGGGGAGAAAAGAAAAGCCATTTTAATTAAAATTAACGTTTTTTTTGTTGTTGTTTTTTTGCTTGATCTTACTTTCACACACATACACACACTCACCACACATCTGTGTTCTGAATTGATAAAGAAAGAACTCCGGTTAAATAATCCACTTTTGTCTGACAACGGAATCTCTTATAGATGTGCAAATATGCAGAAAGCTATTTGGAAATGTAGCCTTGGAGTTGTCAGGTTTTATTATGCAGGAAGGTGTCATGTTTGTTACGAAGCTGAGTGCAGATGGCAGAGTGGAAGAAATGGATCACTAATTTTAACAATGATTAATGAACAGAGATAGAAAATGAATTACATTGGACCATCGGAGGCAAGAAATATTTTTTTTTTTTGGTGGGAGGGAGGTGGTGAAAATTTTGAGTCATCTGCTGTGCTGTTCTGTGCAAATTATTTTCAGAAATTCTATATGTTGTCAACAGTCGAGTGCATTTTCCATTACTGTCTATTTCTGTTCTTAAGTACTTTTGTGTTATTAGAGATACATAATTTCAAAATACCAATACATTCCTGATTACTTAGAGGAAAATATATGTAACAGTGAGACTGTTTCATAGATGCTAGCCATAAAAGTCCTGTTTTATAATAATCTTTCATTCTTTCTCATTTTATCACTACATTAGGGATGTCTGATAAAAATAAAAAAGAAAGGAGTGGGGGGGAGAATTCATCCAGGATGTGCAGAATAAAGGAGAAATAGGAGCGAGGTAACAATACGAAGAATATGGTGTTTAGCTGACACCAGCTCTGAGTTCGGCCTTTGTATTCTCCGCCTGGCATTGTAGGAGGCAGAATTGACCCACAGGTTGGCATTGGTCCCCGCAGCCCATGACCCCATGCTGTCCTAGCTCCTGAAGGTATAATGTAGATACCCTAGCCCTTCTATCTTCTGTCAAACGTAGGAAATGATCACCATTCTTGGACTTGTTCTAGCAATTTCTTTCCTTGAATAGACCCAAGTCTAGCTCTCTTTCCAATGACTCTGGTGTTGACATTAAGGGTCTTTGGTTGTTTCTGTGTTTCATTTTTTTTGGTGCCAGTCTTGAGACTTGAACTGAGGGTCTATGCACTGTCCCTGAGCATTTTGGCTCTACCACTTGAGCCACAGCTCCACTTCTGGTTTTTGGTGGGGGTTCATTGGAGATAAGAGTTTTATAGACTTTTCTGCCCTGGGATGGCTTTGAACCATGATTCTCAGATCTTAGCCTCCCAAGCAGCTAGGATAACAAGTGTGGGACCCCAGCTCCTGTCGACACTGAGTTTTTAATGCTTGTTTGTGAGTCCGGTTTTCCTTACCGGTCTTATCAACAGTGTGTGTGTGTGTGTGTGTGTGTGTGTGTGTGTGTGATATAAAAATAAATTGTGCTTATTTGATTCTCAGGTCTGCTCTTGGCACAAGGTATACCTATGTGTTAAGGTAGGAAAGATAGTGTTGTTTTTCTTCTATCACTTTCAATATGTTGGCTACAAGGTGTCTTGTGTTCTTGAGCTCCTCCGAGATGGAGCAAAGGTCTCATGGGTATTTGAATGTGACGTCATGTCCTTTATCAGGAGCCACCTCAGTAGTGCTTTGGGTAAATCTCATAGTTAGCACATCAGACATTGACCATTGCAGGGTTCCTAATTCATAGCTCAGAGGTGCGCCTGAGGCCCAGACTCTCACCTGAGCTGCTTATCCCCGCATTCAATACTTGGCTCAGATGTTAATTATCAGGAGAACGTTCTTTTTCTTTTGTTTGTCAGTCAAGGGGCTTGAATTCAGGGCCTGGACATCCTCCCTGAGCTCTTTTGCTCAAGGCACCTTGAGCAAGAGCAGGATTTCTGGTTTCTGGTGGTTCATTGGAGATAAGAGTCTCAGGAACTTTCCTGACTGGGCTGTCTTTGAACAGGGATCTTCAAATTTCAGCCTCCTGAGAAGCTAGGCTGACTGGCATGAGCTACCAGCACCTGGCTAGGGAACCTTTCTATATCCAGCATTTCTGACAGCCCTGCAGTCTCTCCCCAGAGGGCTTGCCCTGGAGGGACAAAAGGGCAGGATGCCTGTGACCCTGGCTTCTGTGCTGGGCTGTTGGGGTGGGGGTGGGGGATGGGAAAGGGGGTGCCTGGCTTTTGTACATAATTAAGTTGCTTCCTGAGAACTGTCTGGCATTCAAATAAATGGATGATCTATAACTACTTTCTTCTCTTACAAAAAAAATAAAAATAAAAGGAGCTTTTCTAGTTTCCAACTTGACTGTTTTATTTATGCTCTTGACCTGTTAAAACAAGCAGGCTGTTTAAAAAGCAAAAAAGTACTTCCCATGATTAGAGTACTTACGGCTGAAATCAATTGAAGAATGAAGAGGATATTTCTGGTTGTTCTCATACGGAGTGTCTTCTGCAGGAGGGCACCTGTTTCTGCCTGGCAGCCCCCCTCAATCTTACGAACATTGGGGCCCCTAAGAAAGGAACTCAGTCTTCTCCCCCCCCCCCGTTCACTCCCAACAGACTATGAGTGTGTGTGTGTGTGTGTGTGTGTGTGTGTACTGGGACTTGAACTCAGGGCCTGGGCACTGTACTTTAGCTTTATCCTTCAAGACTGGTATTTTACCACTTTAGCCACACACACACACACCCTTTCTGTCTTTTTTGGGGGTTAATTAAAAAGTAAGAATCTTACAGACTTTGCTGCCTAGGTTGATTTGGAACCATGATCCTCCCTCTCAGCTTCCTGAGTAGCTAGGGTGACAGGCATGAGCCTCGGGTACCTGGCTAAAATACACTTCTGTGTGGTTCGGAGTCGGTAGTTTGCATATAATTATGTTTCTGATGGGAAAACACTTTGAAAGAACAGCTCTGCTACAATGCAAGTCCTGCTCAGGTTACATCGCATATGCTAAACACTGAGGAAACACACACACGGTCTTTAGTGAACAAGGTAGAGAAATGCTCCAGGGAGCCAATTTAGAATGTGACTTAAGGCAGATGTGGCTTTTCGTGTTTCTGTCTTTTGGCAAACTGTATTTGAATCATGGTGGTCCCTGGGTTTCCCTATAAGCTTAGTCACCTGCCTGGGCAGGCCACCAGGCCCAAAGCTGGATGTGGGAGGCTATTTAGGACTCAGTGAGGAGACCCGGATGTGCAGGGCTCGGCAGGGACATTGGACACTTGCCTGATGCTTAATTACATGTTATTCTAGGGATATTTCTTTGTGTGTATGCACCTGTCCTGGGGCTTGAACTCAGGGCCTGGGCAACTGTTCTTAGCTTTGTTGCTCAAGGCTAGCACTCTACCAATTGAGTCACAGCTCCATTTCTGGCTTTTGGTGGTTCATTAGAGATAAAAGAGTCTTACAGACTTTGCTGTCCCAGCTGGCTTTGAACTACGATCCTCAGATCTCAGTTTCCTGAGTAATGGGATTACGGGCATGAGCCACTAGCAACAGGCAGTATACTAAGGATAACCTAATAGTGTAGGATAAATAGAGAGTCATGAAGAGGGAGGGAGAATCCTCTCATGCATGAATAGAGACCAGGAAGAACAAAAAAAAATAGTTGATCCACTTAAGACACAAGTGATTCCTAAATATAGAGCTGTCGCTGTGATTCATGGTTTGGGTTGCTTCTGAGGCAGTACGTCAGGGGGATGATCTATAGAAATAATTTGAGGGTACTTGAGGTTTAGACATTTGGATCTGAACACAGGAAATGAGTTGGGTCTCAGGTTGAATTCTTCCATCAAACATGAACATCTTCTAGTTCTTTAGCCCAGTGCAACATAAATCTGACTGTTCGATGTCCCACCCTTGCGTGCCCATCCCGCAGCCATCATACAGTGCCCAGTAACCTAGCCTTCAAGCTGAGAAAGTGGAAGTGCAAAGGAATTAATTCCTATTTTCAGAAACAGCTGTGTAGTTTCCATAGTTGTCAATTGTGTGTGTGTATGTGTGGAATTGCCTTCATATTGATCCAAATGAAGTCAGCACTGAAGAGGAAAATTCTTTGAAAATCTCTCTCTCTCTCTCTCTCTCTCTCTCTCTCTCTCTCCCTCTCTCTTTGGTGCCATTCTTGGGGTTTGAACTCAGGGCCTCATGTGCTCCCTTAGCTCAAGGCTAGCATTGAACCCTTCAAGCCACAGCTCCACTTCTGCTTTTTGTTGGTTCATTGAAGTTGAGTCTTTCAGATCTGTCTGCCTGAGCTGGCTTGGAATCTTGATCCTCAGATCTCAGCCTCTTTTTTTTTTTCAGTTGTTGGGCTTGAACTCAGGGCCTGGGCATTGTCCCTGAGCTTTTTTGCTTAAGTCTAGTGCTCTACTACTTGGAGTCACAGGTCCATTTCTGGTTTTCTGGTGTTTCATTGGAGATAGGAATCTCAAGGCTTTTCCTGTCCTGGTGAGGCTTTGAACTTTTAGGCTCAGATCTCAGCCTCTTGAATAGCTAGGATTATAGGTGTAAGCCACCAGTAGCCAGCTTATCTTCCATTCCGTAGGGATGTAACCTGCAGCCAGAACTAGAAAAAAATATGTGTATACATATATCTGTATATTTAAGTTAAACACAGAGTCCTTATACTAGTCTAGCCTAAAGCACGAGCTGGAGAATATTCAAGATGTCTGCCAGCCTTCTATTACCTCAGGTAAATAACTGATTGACCTTTTGGAGGCTCTGATACTTTACTAATCAGAACCTGAAATCTGTATAACAACACTTCATTTACTTGATAGACAAAAGAACAATTGCACTTGAAGTAATGTGATTTCTAAATAGACACTGCCTGTCAAAAATAAATGCATTAGAAGTAAAATGTAGCTCAAGGAGACAATTAGCAAACAGAGGTGACACCGTAAACAGGTGCACCCATTATTCCCAAAGCTTGTGGCAATATATTCGCGTCTTTTAGAGTGATGGAAGATCATGTGACGGGGTTTGGTGAATTATCTATCGGTATCATCTGACTGATGAAGCCCGGCTGCCGCTACAGATCATTTAAAAATGCATCTCACAAATTACATGGTAGCTGGGGAAAAAATATGCAGGTTTTTTTAAAATTTTTTAAAAGAGAACAATGCTTTTTGAAAGCTAGGCGCTAGCATACATAATTTTTTTTTTCTTTCACAGGATGGAGGATGTTTCATTATGCTGGGTATATAGTTGGTTGAGGTTGTGCAAAATCATTACAAAACAATGTTTGTTAATGTAGACAACATTTTTCCATTCTGGTTTTTAGTGACATTGGAATATATATATATATATATATATATATATATATATATATATATATATATGGCTGTTTTAGAAACATCTGCTATCTCTAGTTACCTGTGGGTAGAGCTCAGAGAACATGCTCTTTCCAAGAATGTTTGTAAAACCTTCCTAAGAATGGAAGGGCTTGGGAGGTGGGAGAGGAAGCATATATTGTTTAAAAATATCCTGTGAACTATTAGATTTGAGTTTCCTTTCTTCCTGCCTTCCTTCTTTCCTCCCCTCCTTCCTTCCTTTCTTCTTTCACTCCTTCCTTCCCTCCCTGCCTTCTTCCTTCCTCCCTTCGCTTTACCTTCCTTTCTTCCTTCCCTCATTCCTTCCTTCCTTTCTTCCTCTTATTCCCTCCCTCTATCCTCTCCCTTTCTCTTTCTCTTTCCTTCTGTCTCTCTGCCTGCCTGTCTTTCTCTCTCTCCTCTTTCTTTCATGTATGTGTCAGTACTGGGGCTTGAACTAATGTTTTAAAGGCCTTGCAATCTCACTTGCTTTTCTTTTTTCCCTCAAGGCTGGCACTCTACTATTGATGCCATAGCTCCACTTGATAGTTAATTGTTTCCCCTCAGTTGTGGGGCTTGAACTCTGGACCTGGGTGCTGTTCCTGAGCTCTTCAGCTCAAGGCAAGCACTCTACCACTTGAGCCACAGCACTACTTCTGGTTTCCTAGTGGTTTATTGGAGATAAGAGTTTCATGGACTTTCCTGCCCAGGCTGGCTTTGAACCATGATCTTCAGATCTCAGCCTCTTGAGGAGCTAGGATTCTAGGGGTGAGCCACCCACGCCCAGCTGATGGTTAATTTTTGATGGTTAATTAGAGATAGGAGCAATCTCATTGACTTTCCTGCCTAGGATTTCTTGATCTCAGCCTCCTGAGTAGTTAGGATGACACATAGGAGCCACTGATGCTAGTTTGGGTTTTCTAAAACAGAAACTTTACCTCTCAGTGCGTGCCGGGGGCTCTCTCTCTGCCTGCTGGGCACAGGACATGCTGGGGCAGGGGCCTTTCCATCTGCCATGTTTGTTCAGCTTGTGGTGGACATTACACTCAGAGCACATGCTTCTAGAAGCCTGTCCTATTCTTTTTTCCCTATGTCATCTTTGCTTGTTTTACTAAAGCCTGTGTGTGTGGGGGGGGGGGCGATTGAGGGGATTCTATTGCAGTTGCCGTTCCTTCTAGTTACTCTCAAGTCTCAACAGAACAGTGTGGAATATTCTAGAGCACCAGCCGTTTGGTTTCCCAGACTTTTTCAGAGTCATCAGTAGCTGGGTGCGGACTTGGCATAGACTCACTCTGACCGAGGTCTGGCAGTGGTACCCCTGCCCAAAGAGAGAAACTAAAAGCCACCATTTGCTTGGGGGTCTTCAGCACCTTTCACATCCCCAGTGGCTTCTGGCTGGAGAGGTGGCTCCTGTCCACTGTATTGGTCCTTCATGCTGATCAGTTCCTCCCTCCCTCCCTCCCTCCCTCCCTC